>NW_003852400.1:45676616-45705328 GCF_000181295.1 Otolemur garnettii | reverse complement strand
ACTGGAGTTAGATGATATCTCAGAGTAGTTTTGATTTGCATTTCTCTGATGATTAAGGATGGTGAGCATTTTTTCATATATCTGTAGGCCGTACGAACAGGCGACCTTCTAACTAACTTGATCTCAGGTCATTATGTGGCTCAAGGTTAAAGGAACAATATGTGAGGTTTCTCTATACTTTATATCCTTGATATAACCAAAGTGGAGCCCATGGTGTTCCTGGGAGAAACAGAGAGAAAAAGTGATTACATCCTCTCTAGTGGCCTTATTAGGAAATACTAGGAATGCTACACACTGACTTCCATTACATCTGTGTGGTGTTAATGAGAATTCCCCCAGCATTTTGAAAAGATCTGTTAAACTTCTCTGGCAGGGAGGGAATTCCTTGGGCTTTTGCAAATGAGGTGGCTTTCAAAATCCCGTCCTGGACCTGAGTTACTTTTCACTAGGAAACCACATAAAGTACCTATTCATCCAAGCACTAAACAAGAACATCTGACTTCCGGTCTCAAGTGAACATAAGGAAAAAGAACAACAAAAGTGAAAGAAAGAGAAAAAAAGTACTTGAGTAAGAGCGAGGATTGCATGAGAGGGAAATGCATCAGCATTGCTCTTTTGAAAATGTCTGTGTGCAGAAAAATATTAGCACTTTGGACTGATTTCAAATCTTTACTTACTCACTTTGAGGTCAGGGCAATGGTTCCACTAAAGAAATATAAAGAAAGTTGTGAAAAGAAAGGGTGGGGTCATAAAAATAATCTTTAATCTCCCCTTTTGACTCAAGAAAGCAAAGACCAATTCTATCAGTGAAAATTTGGGACACAAAATTAAGACCAAAACAATTAAGACCAATACAAATTTAAAGACATTTTTTAGCCTATTCAGGAATAAAAGTCATAGTTAATGATGTAACGGGGGCCAGAAACATGTGGCCTTTAGTATCCAGCTCAGCTCATCCATTTCCCTCTCCACTGAAAGATTCAGGAAGATGAGAAGGGCCATCAGGAGTGAGGGGCCAGATTACAGTTGCTACTGCCTTTAGGTGTGATCCCACTCTCCTCCCCCATTGATGGTGCCCGACCCTTAGAAGACTTCTTCCTGACTCTGCAGTTGTTCAATTGTAAGGGTAATGACCTCAGTACTGGAAAGGAATCAAGACTCTGGGGTTCCACAGTATATAATTCAACCTATTTAATATTAGCCTGAATAGTTACACCGTAAGATCGACCAGCATATTTTAAAGAATTATGTGTTGAATACCTGTGATAGAGCAAATGCATTTGGAGCACAGTGCCCTTAAAATGAATTACAACTTGAAATGGTACTCAAGGCAGAGTGAGAGATTCAAAATGCTCTTTGTTCTTTGATTCCCCACCCTCCTTCATGTGTAATTATTCTTCTATTTTGCCTGGAATTATTGTTTTATGCTTTGCATTTCAAGTTGTTTATTATGTGACAAAATTAATAACTGTTATATAAAAATAACCAGCACTTATATGCACTTATTATTTTATGAAACCAAAGAAATGGCAATTAGTAGGTTTTAGCACTTGGTGATTTTTTTCTGTAGACATATTTTTCCTCATGTTAATCACTCTGTGAGTCCTAATATTATATAATTTTAGTGGTTCTGGTTGTGTTGGATGAAAGGAATGACAGTTAAGAAATGCATGCGTGTGTATAAATTACAAACACCAAACATAGAAATGGTCTTTCATGAAGGCTTGTGAGGAATAGAACTTAAGCAGGACTACACATTTCATACAAAGTGAATGGGAACCTGGAGACCATTCTTCTGAGTGAAGTACCTCAAGAATGAAGAAACAAACAGCATATGCGCCCAGTACTGAATTGGAACTAATCGACCAACACTTATTTGCACATGTAGAAGTAAAACTCAATGAAAATAAGTGGGGGAGACTCTTATTGAGAGTGAGGATTGCACAAGAGGGAAATACATCAGCAATGCTCTTTTGAAAATGTCTGTGTGCAGGAAGGAAAAAATAGCACTTTGGACTGATTTTAAATCTTTACTTAGTCACCTTGAGATTGGGATGGGTTAATTCCCATCTAATGGGTACAGGGCACACTATCTGGGTGAAAGGCACACTTGCAACTTTGACTCAGTCTGTACAAAAACAAATTATGGAACTGAAACCTGTGTACTCCCTACCATTCTGAAATAAACTCAGAAAAGAATGCTAATAAAAAGAATTAGAAAAATTTGCTCTGTTATAAAAACACTATAATCAAGAACCTGATTAAAGTGATATCCATGATTGTGATGTGAAATAAACATTTGGTCAAGAAAGAACATCATATAGGAGAATTCAAGTTCACAGAATGCTTGGCTATTTCTGCTTAATATGCCAGAAACTTTCTCACCTATGGTTGAGAGCAATAGCAGCACTGATATTGCTGCCACAAGAAACGCAGCTGTCATCAAACGGTCCCCCTGTGAATATTTTGTCTGGGCTTTGGAATCTCTTACAATTATGCAATATTCAGCTGAAGAATATTCTTTTTTTAAAATTTTTGTTTGTGTCACAAATAAATATCCCTTTTCTTACTTTTAGTTTGAATGAATAAATATGTATCACATGTAATCATATCATGTATAATTGAATTATTTAAGGCTGTGTTCCCAATATCTTATGTAATACTTGAATAACAATGGCTTTTAAAAAGTTAAATTAACTTTCTTGTGCAGCAATATTTCTGGAAGAAGGCAATGTAGAGTGAGTGTAGCTATTCAAAGGCGTCATCACAGAACCAGACCGCTCTGTCTTCATGCTCTGCTCGCCCGTGTGACTCTCATTCCATCGCCACAGAATGTCTGGTGCACTTCCAAGCAACACATCCACAGTCCAGGTATGAGGAAGGATAGAAAGATGGGATTTCCCCTAGTGAGGTGTTATTAGGGAACAGAAGCTTTATCCGGGACAGTTGTCTCCATCTTACAAAGCCGTCTCCAAATGCAAGAAAGGCTGGGAATTTGAACATTATGTGTTTCAGCCTCTTGGAGAAGACAACAAAAGAGAAGGGAGTGTGGATGTTGGTTTGGGTGTAAATTGAGCCAACTTAACAGAATGTATCATAACTCTACTTAGGAAGGCCAGTAGAGTTATGATAGAAACTTAGAAAGATCCTTAGAAAGATCCTCTCCGGCAGATACCTAGGAAGGGCAGACAGAGCATGCAGCTTTGGCGACTCTAATTGTACACATATAACAAACACTACACTTAGAGGGAAACATCAGCATCTCTTACACTCACACACCTGCTGGGCAGTGATTCAGACAGGGCACCGTGGGGAGAGCTTACCTCCGCCGCACAGTCTCTGGAGTCTCAGCTCATTCAGGGATGCATGTGGCTGAGAGTGGCTCTCATCAGAGGACTGGAGTCATCTGGGGGCTGCTGCATTCACATGTCAGGCTTCTGTGCTGGGATGACTTGAAAAGTGGGCTCCACAGGGGCTATTGGCCAGCACATCTGCACGTGGCTTGGGCATCTAGCACGAGGGCGAGATTCTGACAGAACACTGCAAGGACACCTATGAGAAGAGACACAGGCAGAAGCTACCTGACCTTTGTGGGTTAGCCTTGGAAGTCTCTCCTGGTAGAAATGATCATGGCCCTTCTAGATTCAAAGGGAGGGACAAAGGCCACTTCTCCACAGAAAAAGGGACAAACATTTGCAGCCACTTTTACAAACTGTCACAATGATGGTACCAAATAGTGAGCATGATTTTCCAAGAATGGCTTTGTTTCTAACTTTATTTCCCATTTCCTCGTTCCTCAAGCCTACTAAAAATACTGTGTTACATAAAAGAGGAGAAAGCCTCTTCTGCGTGTTTCTGCAGGGCGGGTGAGCTGTTTACCCCCAAGTTAGGAGAAAGCGTACAGTGATGGGCTGCTTCTCCAGTGCCAGCCTGCTGTGCTGTCTAGTTAGTGGGCATGTCCTGGGCAGCGTGACAGTCATGTAAGGAACGTACACAGAAGAATGTAAGTCATACAGAAGAATGGCTCTTCTGTAAAGATATTGTAGAGGTTTTTCTGCGTGTGAATTCTCCAGGTAGAGAAAATTGCTTTTCTGCTTTCCATGCAGTTTGGAATGCATGACTGCATTTCTACCAAGGCAGCCAGATACAGGGTTAGATCCCTGAAAAGACACAGTGAAGTGGAAACCAAGAAGGCTCCTCTAGCTCTGATGCAAAGCGTGGCATGTTGTGATATTCTGTACAGCACAGGGAAGTGTATCACAACAGCACTTCTGAGCAAATTAGGTCTGTGAAGGGAAGTTTCAGGCATTAGATAACTATTTCTGGCTTTGAGGTCCTTGTAGTAATATTCTTTGCAGGTAAGTGCAGTGGAATGATCTAATTTTGGTGCTGACACTTACCCATTCTGGGACTCTGGGCCAGCTCATTTAGCTCACCTTCAGCTTCATTTTCTCAGTTCAGAAGACGGGGATTAAAATGCCTATCTCCACGGTCGCTGTGGGGATTAAATGCACCTTCTCTCCAGGATCCTCTGCTTCCTTACACTCCTGTCCTTCTGCCTCTGTCCCTAAGGACAGACAGTGTGTAGGTGCCTGGAGGACGTCATTTCCTCCTGGACACTGCAGTGTCATGCCAGCAAAGACTGGGTCAACTATCTCTCCTATTTGTTCCTATAGGGCATAAAAATGCAGCAGTGAGTAAAACCGGAGAAGTCTCTGCCCTTGTGTTTTGTTCACATCAGTAAGCACAAGAGACAATAAACAAGCAAGCACGTATGATAAAAACCATTTCACGGAATGATAGGGCTATACAGAATTAACAAGGTACAAGAAGAATGACGCTTGAGAAGAGGCTATTTTAAAAGGGCAGTTGAGAAATTATAGTCAAGGATGTTGCATTTGAGCTGAAATCCGAATATTGAGAAATAGATAAACTTGTAACCTAAGTACCAGGCACTCCTAGAGCATTCTCTGCCTATTAACTCATTTTTACTCTAACAACAGCTTCTTGGTACAAATGCCCTTCTTCTTCCCACTACACAGATGAGGAGAGGAAGGTAGAAGGGTGATGTCACTTGGAGGAGATTACAGAGCTAGGAAGTGGTATAACTTGTATTCAAACCTAGACAAGCTGCCTTCAAAGTCTACCTTCAGAGACTTTGCTATAACTGCCTTTCAACAGCATTTGGTATTGTGTCAACATTGATTTTTCACTTGTATGTTTCTCCTGTTATCCCATAATTGATGGTTAGAACTCAGCCCCCAAGAAGGCCCACCTCTTAGTTCATTCCTAATGGGTGTTTATCAAATGAACTCAGCCCAGCAACGAGCAAACGTATAGAAAATGAAGGATATCACTCAGTACTTAGTATCAGATAAGTGGTTAATATGTTAATTCTCACTCCTTCTCTTCCTTCTTAACTCCCTGAGTTAGACTCAGGCAAGGCTGCTGCTGCACTTGAACTCAAAGATTTATAGGGTAAAGGAGTGCTCACCTTCATGACGTATCAAAAAAGTAATTAAGAAAATTTTTTTAGTTTGTTAGCAAAAGAGGAAAAAGAGTCAATTCAGCAGGCTCTGAAGAAAAACGCATGCAAGCAAGAGACTGTGAAGTAATAAATTTCCTTACTCCAACAGAAAAAGGACGGTCTCTGTGCTTTAAAGAAATGCAATTTGGAAAACTTTCACACATTTGGGGGAAACAGCAGGGAGAAATATGAAGTGAGTTAAATATCTTTAATAGGCACTTCAAAGGCCTAAACCATTCGATCATTTCCACAGTTTTTTGACTGTTATCACCTCCCCCACCCCAAAACTATTTCTTTCAAGATTGCAATAAAGTTGAAAGCCAAATCAGATTTGGAAATGTTTGCACCAAGGAGAACCGTATCTTGTACTTTAGATACATTTTTTAAAATGTCAGCACACAGCTGCCTTCTCTCAAAGATGAACTTGGAAGCACTGACCTTTGCAGGTGACTTCTCTTTGTCAGATTTTTGCCCTACAGGATTTTAGAAGCCTGGTCACAGAAACATTTAAGGATACCAGGTGGTTTTGAAATGCTTGGTTGATCTGGATGACTTATCTGGGCTTGAGTGTAAATTTGAAAAAAAAAGAATCCTGCTCTGGAGAAAGTGACTATTTATAAAAGATGAATCACCAGTGTTCTCAGAAGTCACCGTAACCTTCCTGCCACCGTTGATGAGTTTGGAAGAGGATGGCAAGCTGATGAAGAAAGCAAGAGGTAACTCTCTGCATTTTAACCCAATGCCATCTTGATTTCTTTCTTGTTACAAGTGCAAAGTGTCGCAAGCAAAAGTCATTCAGATTATGCAATTTCTGTCTTTAAGGCTTTGTCTCTAGAAGTTGCACTAAAATGGTAGTCGATGGTCCAGAATTTTAGGGAGAAACCTATCTTCTAAATTAGCTACCTGGAGGTGGGCCCAGTTAGAAGAAGAAGGTAGCATTGGGCGGTGCCTGTGGCTCCAAGGACTAGGGCACCGACCCCATATGCCTGAGTCGGTAGGTTCAAACCCAGCCCCACCCAAAAACTGCAAATAAAAAAAAAAAAGAAAGAAAGAAAGAAAAAGGTAGCATTTTATGCAGTTATCCACCTACTGTCCACATAAAGAACCTAGGAACAACATGTATTTAATCTCTATTGTGAATCAAATGTATAACTACGAGGTTCAAGAACTTAGCTACTAAGAAGTAAAGGAACCCAAAGGGAACAAAGGGATAGCAAGGACGCAACTTCTGCGGCAGCTCAACCCTCCCGTGCAGGTGAGAAAGACGGGAGAGGGAGGTAGAGAAGCAACCACGAAATGCAAAGCTGAGGGCTGGGCCGCTGGATGCAGGGAGGACAAAGAAACGCCACTAATTAAGTGTCAGGTTCCAGATACAAATAGTGGCTCCAGCGAAAATGCTGTAAAGACCGATGGACTGAAAGACCAGGCTAGTAGGCTTAAAAGGAGAAAAAATAGGGTTTCTTGTGTTGTCATGAGATTAATTTGGAAGAGAAGAGAGTGGCAAAGGAAATCAATTTCTACAACTATTAATGTGGCTAATAATTCCAAGGTCATTTTGAAGGGTGATTACGTGAAAGGGTGTGGATAGGCATCTCCTTCCTTCCTTATGTTCATCACCTAGATTAGAAAATGAACAGCGCTGACGAGCGCCGTAAATGCAGATTGAACAGCAGGTGGCAGCAAAGGACGTTGTAAGGGAAACACTTCCTCACGGATATTTGGGAGAATTCTAGAAAAGTTCTCATCTTGGTGGGCTGCGGGGAGAGAAGGCATTCAAAGGTGATTGCTATCTTACTTCTGCCTGAAGCCCGTGGTAGTAAAAGAAAGCTATTAAGAAGGTTGATCATAATAACTAAGTTTAAACGCTTTTCTGTCATTTTAATCACCTTTCGATGAAATGAAAGGATTGTAACAGCTTACCAAAAATACAAGTATCCCACAGCAAAGCCCAACTAATCCTCTTACCAAATGGACATGCATGCTGAAGAGAGATTTTTATAATAAGGAATGACATGCAATATTTATGATCAAAATTGTCGTTCAGACCAGCATGGAAATATTCCAGTTGGAGGGAGATTTGTCTCTTGCCTCAGAAGAAATATTAATGGAAGCATATTAATATCCTTCAAAGAAAGAAGGATATAAGTAAAGAAAACATTAAAGCACCATTAAACATAAATGGGCTCTTTGAGAATGTGACAATGGCATGAGAAAAATGAGAAGGCACAGGGTCTTTGAACCTTTTAAATTAATGTTTCCAAATAGGAATGATGAAAATATTGTCAGGAAAAAGATGTGCCTTAAGCTGGTAGAGGAGGAGGTTAGTAGGGACAGGGGAAGTGTAATCACCTGTGAATATTCATAGCCAAGGGTATCTACGAACAACCAGATAACACAGTTAAATCAACCTTAAGATTGATTCTAGGTTCAGGTGATTGAAGAGAACTACATTTACTTTCGTACATCTCAGCTGTGATATTACCTGTTTTTACTTGGTGCCCAACTGAATTGGTGAGTAATTAGATGGAGTTAAGTATTCCCCAAGATCTTCGAAATAGCTAACTGATACGAAGAAAGGCACTTCGAAGGCTGATTTTAGGTTATGGATGTATAACCACTGGTCTTCAAATGGCTTTTCAGCCGCAAGGTAACTATCTTTGAGGCTGCCCAAGTTATTAAGTTCTTGAGCCACAGTTTCGTTTCCTGAATGGAAGGTGGGCATGTAAGACTACTCCTAGCCCCAGGCCGTGCTCGTACCACATGGATTGCTTCTTAATGTGTTTTACTTTTTTTCACTTTTCAAGAATTTTCCCAATGATGTTGATATATTTTGAACACTTTCTCTGAAACATTGCCCTGATGAACATCTGCAGTGTCAGAAATTCCTACTTGTAAGATTCTGTCATTGGATGGAGACAAAATATTCTTGGGAGGATTATCACAGTAACGTATAGCATATGAGCTCCCATTCGAGCCCAGCTCTCTGTTTTAACCTCAAAGACTATCTAATGTAATCTGAATTTCAACTTCATATTCCTGGGAGAGAGACACTGATACTCTTTCTGAATCCTTGGAAAAGGGATTTATCTCTTTCTAGTCAGTGGTGGGGAGGTGGAAAGCAGGGGGAACTGGAGTCAGACTGGGTTTCAGAGTAAAAGCTGGGCTGCTCAGGCTTAGTTCTGTGGCCAGAGGCAGAGTTCTCAGAGTGGGTGTCATGCAGTGGACAATTACCCCCGAGTTCATCTCCTGTTACAATTAGCATCACTGCAAATGCACTTGTGCACACTTCACGCTGTTCTTTATATCCCACGTTACCACGTAAATCGCCATGAAATGAAATCCAATCATTTGTAGAGTCTCATTTCGCTTTAACATTACAGATGATTTTTAAAAAAGTAACCATGAAAAACATTTTTTAAACTAAGTTGCCAAGGATATTATGAAAATCTTAAATACCAACGAGACTTCAAAGTAAGTGCCTTAATCAAACTGGTGCTTATTTACTAGGAAAAAGTTCCCAAAGCTGGAAAGCATAACACTGATAAGCCAGTTCTGAGGTTGCTGTCATAAATGAAATATGGGGTGTGAACAATTTCAGTACCTGTGCCTTTGAAATGTTCATTCTTTCCGTAATCTTAAAAATGAATATCTGTTACAATTAAAGTATGTATTTTCATATTGTTGATACCTTATTTTACTGGGTAAAAGATCTTAACCATATGAATGTTGATGTGACTATAGAGCAACAAGATGCAATGTTATCTTGTAATTCTTAGTGAGAATGAAGTAACAACATAATGTGCAGTTGCTATTCACCATCTTTTCCCATTTCCTTTGAAATAGTTCACCCCTCGTTGCTTCCTTGCCAACATCTCCTTCTGCTGATACTGATAATCGCCATCCTCTCTGCTGAAGTTTTTTAGTCAGTGACACCAATTTGATTTTTGAAAACCGAAACCCAGAAAGAGTTTCAAACATTTTATACTGAGGCCCCTCAAAGGGCAATCACAAGTCTCTGCTCACCACTCTGCCAGAGGCCAAAAATTCAGCCCTTTTCTCCTTTATATCAATGCATTTGTAGAGGTCCCCGCAAAATTGTCAAAAATACTATCCCTGATTGAAGGGTTAGGTTGGATCAATGGGGTTGTAACAATAAATTGTCTAATTGTATTTTAGCATGTGAAATTTATATACATAACTGCAAAAACATCTAGCTATTCCTGACTACAGAAAAAGCCAAATTTCAAAATATGGGTTTATAGTGACAATTGCCATTAGGAAAGTGAATATAACATAATGAAACGCATATCTATAGCATTTTTAGTAATATTGTTGTTTCCCCTATTTGTGCTTAAGGTTTCCAAATTCACTAGGTCTAAAATCCATCTTAAACTTAGCCATTGGGATTACTTTATTTTTTTTGAAGAGAAAATTGAGACACAGATGGATTCAAAGATTTTCCCCAAATGAGTCACAAAATATTACAATAAAAATCCAGTCTTCAGCTTAGTGTCAAATACTACTTCTAACCCTTTTCAGAATTTTAAGTTTATATTAATACTATTTTCATCATTTTGAAGTCTCTCTCTCTCTATACATGTATATACCTCAAAGAAAGAAGGGAGAAAACAAGAACCTACCCTCAAAAATCTTAAATTATTTAAAGATATAACCTGACATTAAAACTCAAAACAATTTTCCAATAACATGAAAAAATTCTCTTTGAAATAATACATTCCAAGTAGCCTACAGATAATGGTGATCCTGAGGTTTTCTACGTAAAATAAAAAAAAAAAAAATCAAGTGACAGAAAATTCAAGTGTTGATCCAATGAACCTTTTCATTTGCGTTCTAATCAGTAAATATTTTGGAAAGGCTAGGAAATTCCCAAATATTGGTTCTCTGCCCTGATTGCTCATGTTATCTGAGAAAAGAAAAGAATGCCTGAGTCCCACCCAAACCAATAAATCAGAATATGAGAATCCCTGAAGATGGACCTGGGCGTATGCACATGTGTGTGAGGCCTAGCTTAGATTACCGGTGTGAGCCGCTGTTGAGAATCCTTTTCCCGGAGCTTCAGAAGCTCTCAGCCCTATCCCATTCTAGTCCGCTAAGGGACAGCATCAGACCGCTCAAACTCAGGGCCGCCTGGCACGGCGCCTCTTCCCTTTGCTCACACTTGGGGGCGCTCCTGCACCGGGTTTGCTCTTTGGCCGCCTCTCGGTCCCCGGAACTGAGACAGCACAGCAAAAAAGGCTTTTATTTAGAAGTCGGCAGCGAGGGAAAAGACAGGGAATTGCATTTATATATCCGGGATCCAGAACATTAATACCCCCTTTTCGAAGCTTACGACTCAGTTGTAGGTAGCTCCCCTTCTTTTCTCCTTTGGACTTGAAAAAACTTAACTTCTCGCCAGGAGAAAGTCGAAGCCGGGCGGCGGGATGGGATGGTTTACGGCTTTGGATCTTGAGCAGTTCACTGTTTAAATAAATCTTGGTGAGCAATGGAGAACAATCTCTACATTAATCTTGTGTAATTAGCGTTATAACTCTCGGCAGCCTAAGAACCACTAGACAAAGCTTTATGCAAATGTGGCCCCTTCCCTTTCCCGCCCCCCCCCTTGCTGGGTCCCCCTTCTCCCCAGACCCCCACGATTCCACTGGGCAAAAGGTGAGCCTCTTTTAATGGCACGGTACATTGCATACCTTAAAATCAATTGTAAGGTTCTTGACTTTAAAAAATAAATAGATAAGAAGCAGCAGCAGCAACTAAAGGAGGGGCGCGGGGTGTCCAGGCCAGGCCGAGGCTGTTAGAAGGATTTAGCCTGGGGGGGAATTGGCGCCTGCCTTTGACAGCCAGTACTGTCCAGTTAAGGACAGAACCCAATGCGTGAGATTTAGGGGCTGGGAGGTGGCATTTTCACCAACTTGCAGCTCTTGGAGGTGGTGGCAGCGGAGCCACACCTGTGTTTGGGGCGCTTTTCTGGCAGACAGGGGCTGCTACTGGAGTTCGCCCCAGGAACCCTTATTTCCCAGGCAGCAGTCTTGAACTGAGCTCTCAGAAGCGCTCTGAGTCGCTGCTAAAAGGAGACACGGCCCTAAAGGAGGAGAATGTGAGGAACCCCAACATACAAGCTTCCACTTGCAAAGCTTCGGGTGGGGGTGGGGACGCGGGGCGCACAGGGCGCGCAGGGGAGAGCGCACACGCCCACACCCCCGCCAAGCTCAGAGGATGCAGATCCCCCGCCTGGCTGTGGATTATCTGCCCTGTGTTTACCGTTTCGGAGGGCTTTACGTGAAACGAATAAATTTTTACTTGCTCCCAGGGACCGGCTTGTTGTTTTATGGCGCGTACTTATTTAAAGCCTCTTTTGTTGGTGTTGAAACGGTCCAAATACCGTGCAGGGCTCGGAGCGTGGAACCAGCCGAATGGCCATAAGCGACATTGGCGCAGTAAAAGGCGGTGCAGGGACTAACCTCATTCTTTTCCAGTAAACACTCATACACACGCCCTCGCGCTCGCACCCTGGATGCTTGCTCTTCTTTTTCACAACCCAGAACCTAATATTTTCTGATGTCTTATGCAGAAGGCTAAGGAAATGTAGTCTAGAGAACTGTACCTGAAATACTGCAGGCATTCAAAATATCCTACGGAAACTGTATTCTGATTACAAACAAGCCTCAGTACAAATCTGTTTATTCTACTTCCAACTGTATTCGCTTAAGGTTTATTTCTCCCTTTTCTGCCATCTTCGCCCTCAAAAAGGTAAGCGCAATGTCAGGCAAAAGCTAAGGTTTGGCTCTTTTAAGCCATCATAGTTGTCCTCTCTACACTGTGTTTATGAAATGGAATAAGAATGGGAGGGAGGCTTAATTTAACGCACAACCGGGCTTTATAAATACAATATTCATTTTTTTAAAGTGAAGTAGATTTGGTTTACTCTGAAGAACAGTAATTCAAACAGCACCTATCTGCTCCAGATAAAGTAGCTATGCACATCTATACAGGCAAGTTTGAAATTTAGAACCAGGCTTTGATTTATTCCCTTTCTATCAGTGATTAATGCCCCGTAATTAGCTAATCTCAAAGCCATTATTTACAACCAGGGCAGACAAAGGGAAAACTGATGATCCAACACTTGTGTCAGTTTGAAATTTTGAAACAACAAAAAAATGCTTCATTTAGAGTGCAGTCCTGAGTCTGTCAGATGGACCTTATATTAACAAAGAAACCCGTAGAAAATATTGAAAAACAAAATAAATAAGAACAAATAAAACTCCACCTCCTTACTCCGCAAACAATCCCATTTGTGTCCCTCCCTTTACTCGGAAAATGCTGCCTGGAGCAATCTGAGAATGTAGATATTTAAACAGAAAAAGAATATATCTTGTGTACTTCCTTCCCCTTTAGTTTTCAGTTTTAGTATAAGGGTCGGAGGAGGAAGGCGTTTATAGTTGAGTTCCCCCAAATAGTTTGAGGAAAGAGTTTTTGGATTTGAAGAATTAGTTTCTCTTTGTAGCTGTCCCAGGCGGCCATGTGGAGCTGGGTGCTAGATTTTTGTCTCAAGATCTAGCACGTCAAAGCCTTTTGTCCGCATGGGGCCTGGGATGGGGGTTACCTGGGCGGACAGGGCCTGGGTGCTCAGGAATTTTATTTGAACTTTGCTCCCTAAAGCTCATACCTCTCAGTGACTCAATCTCAAATGACCCTTAAGACTCGTCTCTGAACAGGGCTGCAGTTCTTTGGGGGCTTTTCAGAAAACCCTGAGGATGGGTATCCTGGAGGCTGTGGAAGGGTTCCTGAGGGTTAGGGCTTATCGCCTCCGGAGCTGGAGAGGGACAGCCTGGGTGGCTACTGCTGCCAAGAAGCCTAAGAAAGGGGCGGAGCAGGCCACGCCGGACGGAGACAGGGCCTCAGTCCTCCGCGGGACCCACGCTGCTGGTCGCTCGCAGGCCATTTAGGTCGTCGTGGCTGTTTATCTTTCTCTTACCCCCTTCAGAGCCCAGGGTGAGGAGAGCACCCCACATCTCCCGTCACCTCCATCATTTTCCTCGAGGAAAATCTGTCATTCACTGCATCTTGGGTCCTTTATGCATTTTTGCTTGTTCAGAAGTAGAAAACATATCAGGAAACGTTACCAAGTCGACGTGGGCCGCCCAAACTGTGCCAAAGAGGAACTAAGGAGGGCCTTGAAAGCCCTCGCCTCTGAATGGTTGGGAGAAAAACTTCAGATGAGTTCAGGGGCTCTTGAATACAAGACCAGAATGGGAAAAAAGCCCTCCTACCCACCCCCACCCCCGAAAATCGCCACCTGCCCTGGGGGCAGCCATGTAATAGGATTAGAGATCCCTTCTGCGAAGTAGGTAGCGAAGGAACCGCAGGGCCCTGGACACCCGACTGGGGAAGCAGAACTTGGAGATAGGAGCAGGGTGTTGTTGGGGTAGAGGAGGAGGGAAAAGAGGAAAGGGAAGGAAAACTAGCAGGGCGAACAAGAAAAAAGGAAAAAACAGAGGATCATGTGTCTTTTGTTTGAAAGCACCAGCGTCCTAAATCGTAGGAACGAGGTCGTCATTAGCGCTCCGACACCAAGCGGAGACGCGTTGGAGAAAGAAATGAAGAGAGAACGCGCGCCTCTCGGGCGGGTTTATTTCGCTTTCTTGAAATGCCGCGGCCTCGAGGTTCCTGTCGCCCAAGCTTCCCCCCTCCCTCCCTCCCCTGCCCCTTCAATGTTCGATGCACTTAGGCTGAGACGGGAGAAAGGGAGGGGGTCAGGGAGAGAAAACCAACAGCCTTTCAGGGTAGAAAATACACCTGCGCATTCAGATTGCCAACATGGTTTTTTCCATTTGCACTGGCTTATTTGTAAACAGATGTTGGGGTGATAATTTTGCCGGAGAGATTAACCATTAAAGTCTCAAAGTTCTCCATGTTTGTGCAACCTTTCTTGTAAAAATACCGATTTTAAAAAGTATTTCTTTTTTATCCCTTTCCCAAATGAAACCCCCGAGGATGCGCTTTGGTCTTGGGCACCGAGGGCGTGGTGGAAAGACAGCTGTTGAATCTAAACAAAGACTATTCTGAATCTGACCCAGCTTCGGGTTCCATCTGGGAGTATTTTTCCATCCCCTTCCTTCCATCCCAATGGAAAGAAATGGATTAGAAATGGGGACATCAAAATTGCATGTTTATGGAGGACAGATGGAGCAGGAGAGAATCAACCTTCAACAAAAAGAAGATTTTGGTTTGGTTTCTGGGTGTGCAAATTTGGACACAAACAAACAAACAAACAAAAAAACTACGGAAGGTTTGGAGATGCCGACGCCTGAGAGGTGTCTGCATGTTACTCCGGGATGACTGATTTCTCCTTTACTTTTCTCTTGTCAATCTAGAATTGTGGCCTCATCTCACAAACTGCGGTGGAAGCCAAAATTGCGGGACGTTTTGAGAAACTACGCCTGAAATCTGCCTGAAACTAACAAAAGCCACCCCCTCCGGCTACAGTGTGTGTCTCCCCTCCCTCCCCTCCTCCCCTCGCTCCCTCCCTCCGCCCCCTCGCTCTCTCGCTCTCTCCACTCACCCTCTTCCTTCCTCTCCTCTCTCCCCCTCCTTCCCCTCCTCTCTCCCCCTCCTTCCCCTCTCCCATTTTTCTCCCACTAGAGCCTTGCCCCAATTAACGCCCAATGGCAAGTCAGCCTTACACCTGCTGGAGGGATCATGATGGTGGTGGTAGGAGGTGGAGGTTTGGTTTTCAGCAGAGCACCGAAGCATCTTGGCAAACCCTCCTGCAACCCCTGTGAGATGGTCCTTAGGAATATAATGGAGCCGGACATGAGGAAGATTCTGCTCAGCCTGAGTCCTTGCCTGGTGCCGCTTTCGGTTTCTCTCACCTACCAGCGCCTGCCACCCATTTCCTCTGTCCATTTTCCGTGCAATTTCATCCTTTGCAGAGTTTGCAAAGCTCTCCTACTGACTTTAGTCTAAAACCAGGAGAATGGAGTAGCTCAAAGAGGAAAGAGGGACACACTGGGTTCTCCTTTTAAAAATTTTAATCTCATCGACACATCTTGAAAGGTTTGTTTTGGTATAAGGGAAAAGTGCCAATTCCAAATACAAACAGCCGGACACACACTGTGTATATCAGATGCTGGGAATAAAAATGTTTTATTGATTGAAATAATAGAGGCATTATTTTGATTTGTCTTGACAGGGACGCTGATTTATAGAGCTCTTCCCCCATTGATTTCTTCTTATAGTCCAGACACATGGAAATGATAAAAAATCTCACCAAAGCTCACCTTGGTGCTAATCAAGACTGTTCGATGCACGTTATAAATCTGATATAATATTTATTGCTTATCTTCATTCGTGGGGTTAGTCTCCGTCCTAGGATTGTCCCCTTTAAAAAAAATTTTTTTTCAGATGCATCTGTTTTCACTTTGCACTTTCAACGGGCTGGAGCAGACAATAGTGTGAAAAACATCTGAAAATATGAGGCGACAGAGCTGCACGTGTGTTTCATTTCTGCAGTGTTAGGGTAGAAAATAACAAAAGAAACGCACACTCCCACATTACAACACACGCACGCACATGCGGGCCCAGGACCCAGTACAAAAGCACCCTGACCCGGCGCTAACACAGAAGACCAATTAAAGAAAGGGACAAATCAAAGCAGGAGCTAGGACGGGGGGGCTTAGCGATTGGGGAGAAGATGAAAGACAATGATAGAGTTAAGAAATTGACCCAGGGGAGGGGGGGAAGAACAGAGAGAGAAAGTAACGTACCCAGCACCGGAACTCAAATCCCCCAGGCTGGGGACAATTGAGAAAACACTCAGAGTTTTCTTTGCATAAAGAAAAATAATAATCATTAAAACCCACAAATCCTACAATCAAGGGGGGAAAAAACTACCCAAAGCCCCCAAACCAAGTTGTGTCTGCTTATTTGTGGTTAGATGAGGAGAGGTCCGGTCCCCATCTGGCTCCAGAGTCAGGCTGTGAGATCGGCAAAGGTAAGTGGCTGGCGAGGTTAGGGGTAGACCAGGGAGGCCGCTCCGAAGCAGGGGAGCGCGCATTTGTGGAGTTGAAAGCTACAGGAAAACAAAGGCAGGAATGGGGTTATCTGATTATCTATCGATACTGGATGTCCGGAGTCGTTGCCTTCAAAAGATAACTGCGTTCATCAATAAATAAATAAATACCTGCAGGAACGGGGGGGGGGGAATTAATATCAGTGAAAGCATCGGAGGGAATCGGATTGAGCACGACAGCTCCAGAGCTGAGTGACAGCTGCGTGACGCAGCCAATCCCGGGGCATGTGGGCGCGAGCGACACAGCCCCGGACCGCAGGAGCGCAAGCCGGAGACTCTGGCTTCCAAGCCGAGGGCGCCGGGGATCCAGACGGGACGCCCACGGGCCGGCGTGTACGAACAGCTTCAGGACCCAGGGTCCGGGGGTCCTGGGCAAAAGGGCATGGCGCTTGAGCAGTGGAAGGGGGTGCCCTGGAATCTTGATTTCTCTGCTCTGAGTCTCTGCCTCTGTTTCCCCACGATCCCGAGGACCCGCCTTTAGGAGAGACGTCGTTAAGGAGCCAGGAAGGGAGGTGGCTGGGAGGAGGGAGTCTCATCTCTGGGACACTGAACACCGGTCCCCCACCGCACTCTCGCACGAGGAGCGAGCTTCGGTCCTGCCCATTCTCCAGACAGTTTTATTGATCTCAGTATTGTTTTAATGTATTGGATAGCCTGTTGCGCTGCCGGCCCTAGGGGCTGAGCCACCCGGGGCTCTGCAGATCTCCTGCCGGGTGCGCGTCCTTGGGTCCCCGCCGGCCGATGCGGAGGGAGGACGCGGGGGTTCTCCGGCTGAAAGCTGTCTCCGGCTGCTCACCTCAGGCGGTCGCAGAAGTTCCAACCCACTCGTTAGCTGTCCTCTGGAGAGACGGGATCCCTGTCAACTCCTGAGGTGCCTTCCTCGGACGAGTCCCGGGTTACTTGAGCCTGTCCCGGTACTTCAGCGCTTTGGAGAATTAGAATGCACGCGTTCATTTGTACAGCCTCTGCCGACAGCCCTTTTGCTCATTAGAGAATCCTGTTCCTCCTCCCCACACGTACGCACGTTTGTATTTTTAATAAATGGTTTAAAAAATCAAAACAAACCTCTGAATCAGTCCGCCCAATTTTATGCTCCATCTCCTCCGCGTATACGTTAGATTCTCTCTGCCAGTCGGTGGGAAAGAGCGTTTATGGGCATTTTCAATCTCCTTTGTCACTTGCCACTCTATGTGAACAGATTTTACATATCATTTGTTTATCAAATCAGCTCGCATTTTCTCAGCCCATAATTCAGAATTTGTGTTCCTGGATTAATTGCCTAGTACTCTGAGGACCGGACATTTAGAGAAGGCACCTGATGTGGAGAGGGTCAGCCCACATTAGGATAATGCCCGGATGCGGTGGGAAGAGATTCTAGCCTTCAGTGGTCTCTGCCTTCTCTGAAAGAGCAGCTTTTCAATTCCTACGATTTTCAAAAAATACCATGCCTTGAAAGGATAATGGGGCGCTTAATGTCTCCCAGTCTCTACCTGGAGGCAGTACAGGTGCTTTCTTGCCCAGCCCAAAGCAACCGTGTAGTCCCAATACCCCTGGCCACAGATAAAATGCTTCACTTCCCCAGGCCACATGACACCCCTTGCATTCTGGTCTTGAATATCTCCAGTTTCTTACTCGGTCTCACTCACCGATTTCTCTCCTGGATTTCATCATGATTCAATATGGCTGTGCACTGAACTTGTGGACCATCCCATCATTGCCCTAATTAAAAATTCACTCAGTAAGACATTTTTAAAATGAGAATTGGCAAGGGTAGCTTCCTCAACAAGCATCTTTTGGTTTGGTTTTACATGTATTTTTTTTTTTAAATTTCACAAAATGAGTGAGCTTTACATTTCAAAAATTGTCAAAATTGCTATGCAAATGTTTAGCAAACAATTTCAGGTCTTCATGACAACAGTACCCTGGTCACTTGATGGCAAACTGGATCAGATGACCACTTGTCCAACTCTGCAGAGAATCTTAAAGGAAACTTCATTGCAAATCACCCAAAAAAATCTGTGTCTATTTCAGCAGATACTATGATAGGAAATTTATAAATTTAGCTACTTACCAAATATGTCTGGGTCAGATTTAATTTTTGCATAGGGCATTTGCTTGAGATTTCCTTAGGTGTGATATCTCTTTGTATCAGGTTTTCAGCTGTACCCAGGGACACTAAGGTGAGGAGCAGGTGAGGAGACTGTGATGCCAAGGGCAGCATACACACAGTTCAGCAAAAGACATCTCTGTGGCAACAGAGATATATCTCATTTCAAAACACAGCCGTTCCATTGGGTTCAAGCTGGCTTCTTCCTACTTTTGTCTTTATTATTGAACCCTATTTGATCTTATCTAAGATTATAATAAATAACCTGACAGACCAATGGTAACATGTGGCCCAGGTTGTAGTCTCTTTCTTGGGAATAAAAAGATAATTCATAGCAAATCCTGTGGGCCTACCATGATAGCACATTTTTTAATGATGTGGGGATAAGTGATTCAGTAAGTAGAATTTGGAATGAGCAACAAATGATTGTGCTCCAAATCTTATGCAAATTCAATCTAAAGTAGAGCTGAAGAAAGAAAAGAAGGGCATGTCGTCTTCTGAGTTGATAAAGGGCTAAATGGTCATCTGACTGAAGGATTGACAGAAGGATAGACACAATTGATGACTCATCTTTATCCTATCACCAGCTGGGCAAGAAGAGAATTGAACCAAGAAAATGCCAGTTCAGCTCCCTGTAATATGACTCCCTGTTCACCAAGCAATTTTCTGGTTATAATATAAAATTCTGTGCATATTTGTTGAGTTATGGGAATGAATATATTTAAGTTTCTGAAGTAGTTTGTATACACACACACACGTACCCACACATATATATATAATCAATGGAAAGTCTGGTTTTAACGATTTTGATTAAAGTGAATCTGCTCTGAGAGACAGAACACTCTTGGTTTACTAAGAAGTCAGATTTCCAAACCTGTAACATCTAAAGCCCAGCAGACTATGAGGGAACCTCACAGAAAAGAGCCAGACCTTTTGAGAATGGCCATTACACCTTCCCAGTAGCAGCAGCCCTCCCTGGTCATTTGTTCAAATTTTAGTAGAAGACAACTTTGCCTCTGCCTTCCCAGTCCCTAAAACTTAGAAGTGCCCAAGAAATATTTTCTAAATGAATCAATCAAAAGTGAACAAATCAAAATATCACAAATGTTCCAACCTCCATCAAAAATTAATTTATATAAATATTTCTTATCTTTTCTTTCTTTCTTTCTTTCTTTTTTTTTTTTTTTTTTTTTTTTTAGACAGAGGCTCAAGCTATCGTCCTGGGTAGAGCGCTGTGGCATCACAGCTCACAGCAACCTGAAACTCCTAGGCTGAAGCGATTCTCTTGCCTCAGCCTCCACAGGCTCCACAGGCACCCATCACAATGCCTGGCTATTTTCTGGATGCAGTTGTCATTGTTGTTTGGCAGGCCCGGGCTGGATTTGAACCCATCCGCTCAGGTGTATGTAGCTGGCACCTTAGACTCTTGAGCCACGGGTGCCGAGCTAGTATATAAATATTTCTTGAAATTCACTATAGCTTTTGTCTCCAGCCAATCTTGAGTTCGTAAGTTTGATACCTACAACTGTAAAGTATCATATCCTTTTATGTTTAATGTAACTTAATTAGATGCTCTCTAGATGCTGAATTCTGCTTTTTATGTGAGAATATACATTTTATTACCTTTGTTCCTAATTCTGTTAATCTTTGTTTCCTCAGGGAAAAATCTACCAAAATTATTTAGCTATCCCTGAAGAAAAGCCTTCTTCTCTTATTATACAAGTTGCCTATCACTTAATCTTTTATGTTGTGTTTTTCTAGTATGACAGACAATATCACACCCACCACTTCAATTTTGTAAAAATTTAATATCTACCTTTAGGAGTGTGATATGATTGAATTAAGTGAAGCATATAAAGGATTTATCACAACGTCTTGCACTTACTGTGAAAAAATAGATTAACTACTGCTATTTTTAGTACAGAAGTCTTTTGGCTGAAATTTTTAAGGGATAGACTAATATTAACACCTGTTTCCTTTTTTTTTTTGCTTGTGGCTAATAGCTTAGAATTCTTCCCCTTATAAGTATATTTAAAGTCATTATTCCCTAAACACATATCATTGAAGTTGTTTATGTTCAAGAATTTAATATAAACATAGAGATTATTACTTGCATTATGTATCTCTTTTTACAAATTATTTCAAACAAAGTTAAGGTACAATCCGTCACTGTTCTCTTGGTGACCTCATTTTTCACACGTTTCTGCTTATACATGTTTTTACTCTGCTCTTTCATTTCTTTGAATGCTAGCATTAAAAAAAAATTGAAGATAAAAGAGTGGTGAAATTATTTAGTTTTCCACTATAAATGAATTCAGATGTATCAGGTTTCTAGAGCCTAAGCCAATTCCTTATTGTTCCGTGGTAACTAAGCGATTTACTTTCAAATGGTTTTATAAAAATCCCTTTAAAAATCTACATGTATCCTAATTTCTTCTTTTTCATACAATTTTCTGGTCCTCTTAAAAATGCTTTCCTATTAGGCGATCATGGTTTTTTCCTTTATATCACATACTGCCTTTCCTCTAACCGCTGATGCTTCCTTTTTGAAAACGGATTCTTTACATTTAAATACATTTCTTTTCGAATTGCTAAGAAATGAAGTGAAACTCCCTGGTTATCTCTAGGTATTTTTTTTATAGATAGCATTTGTGCTAGCAATCCATCAGAACTGTATCTCATTAACGATGGGAATAAGAAATTATGTCTTATCACTGAAGATACCCCAATTTCACCTTTACATTTTCAAAGGCAATATATGAATGAATATTTGGTCAGGGCGATTTGTTTATGACCCATCTACTAAGTAAATCTTGAATACTCTGCATTGCTATAACTATGATGACTTTGACTTCCTCCAATGTCTTTTGCGAACTTCAAAGCAAAGAAATTCTTAGTTTTGCCATCATTGTCTTTTTCTGAGTACAATTCCGGCAGATTACTTAATGTTATGTAAAATGATGAAAAATGCCATAAACCAATAATCTGAGTGTTTGTCAGGCTCTGTCATCATAATTTGCTGTGTGACTATCGTTAAATCTCCCAGATTTCTCTTTTGTGTTTATTCCCCTATAAATGGGGGATAACAACCTTCTTTACTATAAAGGTATTGTTGTGGTGGTGGGGGTGGCAGTGATATGTCTGCGCTTGCTTGTAGGGGTCTTAGCCAGCATGTACTGCTGTAACAAAATGTGATCGATTGAGTGGCTTAAACAATAGAAATTTGTTTCACGGTTCTGGAAGCTGGAACATCCAAGATCTAGCTGTGAACAGATCAGGTATCCAGTGAGAGCCCACTCTCTGTTTTGTAGAGGGTTATTTTTTGTATCCTTCAATGATGAAGAGAGAAAGAAGCTTTTGTGTATTTTTAAAATGTGACCGCTGACATTCATAACGGCTCCTCCCTCATGACCTGATCATCTCCCAAAGGCCCCACCTCCTAATTATCATCACGGAGGAGCTAGAATTTCAACATAGGAGTTTGTGGGAGACACAAACATTCACTTCATAGCTCTCTGTGTGTGTATATCTGTGCACGCTCTTGTGTGAAAGAGACTCAAGTCCGACCATGTAATTTCAAACCTCTTCTGTCCCATGCCTTGTGGTAGACATGCTACAATGTATTAATACTATTCTGTTCAAAAGTATCATCACTCAGATCATGAAGTTCATTGCTGGGAAAGTTACCTACCTCATGTTTCCACCTCACTACATTATTCTCTATCTGGTCCCATGTTGCCAATCAGGTTTAGCCAATCATATTCTGAGATCTTGATTTTGTCCTTTCTTTATAATAGCTTTTTTTTCTTTTTTTTTTTTGATTGGGGCTGGATTTGAACCCGCCACCTCCGGCCAGTGCCCTACCCTTTTGAGCCCCAAGCACCACCCCACAATAGCCTGTTTTTATTTAGCGATGTGATAGCCTCTCTTATATTGAGGACATATATATTCTGAAGCCCTTGTCTGCTCCAGGAACTTTGTTTTCACACATGTAACTCCTCTACCTTTGGAATTGGGAAACTTTTGTTAAGGTTTTGGTTTTGCTCAAATTGTTTGTTCATGTTTGGGTCTGTGGTTGTCTTTGTCCCTGAGCTTCTTATTTATATGTGGACATTACTTGTCTTCACGGGCTGTCAGGAGGTGTTGTGGGGTGGAGGGGTAAACAGTTCATCTTCTGTGCTCGCAACATCCCTGTCTGGGCCGGGGGGGGTGGCTTGCACCTGTAATCTCAACAGCTTGGGAGGCTGAGGAGGGGGGATTATTGGAGGTCAAGAGTTTGGGATCAGCCTGGGCAAGATAGTGAGACCCCGTTTCTATGAAAAATAATAAAAGAAATCTTAGCCAGGCATGGTGGAGCACCTGTAGTCCCAGGTCCTTGTCTGGCTGAGGCAAGAGGATCACATGACCCAGGGAGTTGAGGTTACAGGGAGCTATGATTGAGCCCTGCACTCCAGCCTGGGTGACAGAGATCCTGTTTCAAAAAAAAACTAAAATAAAAATTAAATATTCTTGTTGTGTTTGGGTGTCACCTGCCAATGGGATGCAACACTGCTTCTCGAACAGAAGCCTCTCCAGGCACTCGTGACAAGTGTTTCTGCTACCTTTGTAGGGCAATGTTTGCCTGAGTCTTGCTTCTCTTGTTTCTGAAATTGGAATGGCTCTGAAACTGCTTTCAATATTTGCCACAGTTTTAAGCTATACTTTTCCTGAATGCTTACCTACCTAGGTCTCAAATGCCCCAGGTTCCACAGCAAGGCAGAGGGGGTACCATGGGATACTAAGAAATTTTAAGAGTAACAATGATATTCACCAACTGCCAGACTTTGCAGGAACTACTGGCTTGCAGCGTCAATGTTAGAGCATGCTCCATTCTTTTGGTTGATATCATGTTTTTGTGAAGCTGGTATCTTAAGGTTGCTGTGGTGAAAAGCAAATATCTTGTGAAAATCATGTGAAACAAGAAATGAAGACGATGATATCAAGTCTGGTTCCAAGATTGAAAAGTTGTGTACGCATCTTATTAGTAATATTTGTGGTTATTTGAAAATAAAAGAAAACATACATATTTTTCTTTCGATCATATTTATTATCTTTCCAAGAAGCTTAAGACACAAATACTTATTAAGTTGTTTATACCTAAATATTTAATAAATGGAACTGTTAGGTATTTTCTTTGGTCCTAGGACAGCACAAACAACAACAACAACAACATTGTGACATTAAGGGTGGTACGAACAGAAAAGGTTTAAAGGTTAAAATTTTCCATTATGGTTTCCCAATGAAATTCTCTGATAATGACATTCTTAAACATTGAAATATGATTCACGATCTGCTTTGAAATTTGGAGTTTTAGTGAAGTCATCCTTCTTTCTGAATTGAATTTTTTAATACAATAGTTCTCTCCTTCTTACTTGGGACAACATTAAAGACTTGAGCACTAAACAGAAGATTAAAAAATCTCTCCATCACCTTTTTAGATTCCCTCCATTTGACTAAAGCTATATATGGAAAAAGCACAAAGATTTTTTAGCCACATTTATATGCTTCTGCAGACTGACCAGTTGACCTTGTGGAAAGGTCAAGTGACTTTATATTTTCATGACCTACAGGAACTGATTAAAAACTTTCCTCAACCTGGCTATTAGCCAACACACACACACACACACACACACACTCTGACACTTTCCATCAGACATTGTGCACATACCAGCACAGTCTGACCCACCACCAGGTACTGCAAGACACAGTAGCTGTGGTGCAGAGTTGCCATGGCCTGTGCCACCTGGAAATTTGCTGTTCTTGTGTTAGTGAAAGGCGTAAAACTTGGGCCATATCTCTATTTCTGCCCTGGTCTCATCTCTCCTCTGGCTGCTGCAATGTCTGATATCACTTCTGCTACGCTTCATGAAATTGTCTAGTGATACTGATGATACAGTATTTTCTAAGAATGTCTTCATTTAGTTTGCAAGATGAGCTTTAACAGAGAGAATTATGAGCACAGAGGCATTGAACTAGCTATGTTTTATGGGTGGGCAGGATGGCAGAAGGGATCATGGTCTGTGAAGTCTATGCTTTGCAGAAAGTAAGATGGTTGGTACTCAGGCTCCTGGAAGTAAATTTATAAAAATGGAAGTGAAGTATAAACCTTAGCTCCATCCAGATTTTGCCAAACGTCAACTCTGTGTGTGTGTTTGGGGTTGTCCTGTTAATCCTACATTCCTTAGATGACCACCCCAACTGACTAGGCAGGTAGAATCTGATCCTTTACAAGATCCCTACACTCCAAGGGGTCATGGGCTGGAAGACTTCTTTAGCATCCTCAGAACTTTTAACAGAATTACTCCAGACTCCTTCTATCATGATCTTATCATCTAATCCATTCTCAGGAATTTTACAAGGAAAATAATACACATGGCAAGAAACCACTGTAAATCATCCTTCTAAGTTAGAATTTGTATTAATTCAAACAGGAGCATCTCTGACTTGATCCATTCTTAGCAAACTCCACAAGTTAGAATAACAGTCTGCAAAAAGTTTCAATGAGCAAAATGTAAAAATAATAATAAAAAACCCAAATTGCTTGGGAATACTCTTGAATTCTGTGATCTGCATTTTGTTGATCTTGTTAAAGTTTATATGCTAACTTAAAAAACTTAACATTTAAGCTGTGATTAAAATTTCACTATGTTTTCTCTTTCCATGAAGGAGATGGCTGCCTTATTCCTCTGAAACTAGTGGAGCATCCTGATTAGCAAGAATTCTAACATGCTAGCATAGTTTTACCCACAGTACAGTAGAGATGGAAAACTTGAACATATTTATTTAAGGGATACTTAAATGTTAAGTTTCCCAGTTTGGCTTGTTTGATTGGTTTTGCATTTGTAAACTAAAAGTACAAATCAGCGATGAAGTTCAAAATTTTCCAGGTCGTGCTGGCTGAAGTGTTCCCAAGCTGAGATAGCAATCTTGATGATAAGCCCAGTTTGGCAGGCTCAGTTCCACATGTTCCATTCCTTGTTTAAATATTTGATTTCTTAGGGGATTGCTTAGAACTTGGAGATGAGAAATTTCTCACTTGAAACGTAGTTATTAGATAAATGACAGAGTACTTTGTGAAGAAATCCTATTGTGGATGTGGTTCATAGCTGTCAGCAGGTTGAGGTGCTCTGAGTGAGGTCACTGCCGTGTTTGAGCTTGTGATTCACTATTTAGCAAACAGAAACTGTGCCCCTATTCCTGCAGCCCTGCACACAAGGAACTGCTGAGAACAGGGGACAAAACCCTGCTTTTTAAAAATCCGAGGTAATTTTTTTTGTTTTAGAAATATGGTTCTGAATAATAAAAGCCATGAGTTACTAGCAAATCAAGGAAGACTGAAGTACTGCTCTCTCTCTCTCTCTCTATCCTTTTAAAGATATATTTAGGTCTGTCTTTCTGTTCACTGTTTCTCACATCTGTTTTCTTTGTCACAAGCGTGACTTCCTAGTCTGCCCAAAGAGCAAACCAACCCTTTCACTGCCAGCGATGCTTCTATTTGGCCAGGGCACAGCAGCATGTCCCATAGGCAGGTGTCATTTCAGAGGTGAGGAAACTCTGACCTAGAGAAGGCGGGTAAATTACCCACGGTCACATATAGTTGGTTAGAAGCACAGCAGAGAGGAGAATCCACTTCTGACTCCTAATCAAGTTCAAAGCTGAGTTCCTCCTGATAGGATTTCAACATACCTAGCTATTGCTTAAGTTTCACTTTCAGCTTTTGATATAGTTTGACCTTGGAAGGGCAAGTTAGATTGAGTTGATTCCTGTGCAAACAGAGTAGTGAAAGTGAAAAATATATTTTAGAGACAAATATGTTTAATTAGAGAAGTATGAATACCTATAATAGGAACCTCACTTACTACTTCCAAAGGAAGAAAAGTTTAAGTGGAATTTTTCATGTTCTATTGTTTAGGGAATGAATTATGTATAAATTGTTCTTAAAATAGCATGGCACTTTACTAACATACTTTCAGCAACTGCTGAGAGAGTGTTCTAAGATCCGTAAAGGCCAAGTCTATGTGCAATCATGGAATTTATCATTTCCATGTAGACTGAGTTGTTGGTGGGCCACCCTATTAGGCCAGTTTGGAATCACAGATGGTATTTGATGTCATCCAGCATCTTTTTGTGTTTTGTCTGTTGTTTTGTTCTATAGAAACAAACAAGAGGATGACACACCACTTTATTGACTGCACACAAATGTGCTTTAAACATCCTCTCTGGAATTGGTTCATTTTTTTAAATTGTTATTTTGTTTTGTTTTAAGCCCTGTCTTTCTTTTTTTGCAAATGCGAAACACGACGTGGAATGTGAAATTTTTATGAGGTTTCCATTTATATCAACTCCTTCTTAGTCATTCATTATTTATTTGGCAATTAAGAGAACCTGCATGGCCATTCTGTTTATTGTGTCAACAAGCATTTGTTACAAAGCTGCTAATTTTCCTGGCTTCAAAAGAAGGGAAAATCCCGCCATAGTCCTGAGAGCCATACATTTAAGAACTTAAAAAATGTTTAATAAATGATATTCTAAGTTTTTTTTAGATTGGTCTCTGTGAGTAGGAGGGTACAGTTTTATTTATTTTTAGGAGGAGATAGTTTTATGAGAAATGCAAACTCAACATGGGAAAAAGATGGAAGATACGTCACAAATTTAACATTGAGGTTTTGATGTGGCATTACCGTGTGTGACTATCCAGTGGATATTTCTACTAAGTTAGGCTTTAGTCTTCCGTAGGCATTAGAATGAAGAATGAGAGTTTTACTTTGCTGTTTGTAAAAGACTTTTTCAGTTATGGGCTTATCCATGAAAGTCCAAACTACAAGATTTGATTCCTTTTTAAAACTGCCAAATCTTGTTCATTCAGATTAATTTCTTGCACATAATTTATATGTCACGTCTTCTAAAATCTCTAAGGTTTTAATAATATAGACTTTGTGCCCCTCATTCCTCCACAATAACTCAATGTCTTATATTCTGAATGACACAACCGAGGAACATTTGATAAAATAAGTTTTATGTATTATTTATGAGGAAGACACTTAAGGATTTAAATAAACCTTTAAAATATTTACATTTTTACTTCTGACTTTTTGTTTTATACTTTTCTTAAAAAATGGGCTTTTCTCTTATATTTGATGTAGGTTTCCAACTTTAGATTTATAGTTCAACACCTCGCAACAAATTTTGTAAATATTCAGTGGGGGTTTGGTCCTGCTGTATAAACACTTTTTGCTATTGAAGCACTGAGGAAAAGCAGAACCCCTCATTCATTAGGAGGCATCCAGAAGACTAAAGGGATTTAAATTTTTTTCTTCTTTTTTCTGGAACATCTTCTTCAATAAGAAAAATGAAATGTCATCACGCTAAGGTGAATCATAATAAATGTTATGTCTTGTCTGACACTGAAAATAAATCCAAGTAAGTTTGGAGAAATATTGGTGGCTGTTTCCCCCATAAAGGTCTAGATCAGCTTTATAAATTAAACGCTAGGCGCTGACAGCTCAGGCAGTAAGTAAACTATTCAGTAGATAATCTCCATAGAAACCAAAAAAGTTTAACCATCTCCATCTACCAGGGCACTTCTGGACTCAGCTTTTGGATATAACAGTGGCAAATCACACTTTTCTTCAAATTAATGATGAGTAACAAAGTTGCTTTTTAATTTAAAAAATTGATATAAAGCCACTTAGAAGTAACACATAAGTGTTAATGGTGGCGATGCTGATCTTAATATAAAATTTCCCCCCAAAATTGTCAAATGATTTGTGTTAACTTTTAAAGAGTGCTACTTGTTTGCCAGACATTTTTCTAAGCATTACACACACACACACACACACACACACACACACACGGATACAGAAAAAGTCTACACATTTTAAGAAAGGAAAAATATCTTTTAAAATTGTAATCTTGTATCTTGTATCAGATTTGACTTCTGCAATTATAAGAGA
>NW_003852400.1:45666390-45674632 GCF_000181295.1 Otolemur garnettii | reverse complement strand
TGTGTGTGTGTGCACTCATTAAATCCTGTATCAGTATCAGGATCCTGTATCCTCTGTGTATGTGTGTGTGTGTGTGCACTCATTAAATCCTGTATCAGTACCTGTATTCTGCTATTATCCTCATTTTACAGATGAGGAAAGTGAGGCCCAGCAAGTCAATTATCTAGTATAACTGGTGAAGCCTGGACTACATTGTCCGTTGTATTCACCATTTGAAGCATGAAGCTTCCCTATAGCACAAATCTACGTGAACATTGTATCAGTTGATTTGGGGACAAGAAGATAATGTTAATTTGAATGATAATACCTTGATCAAATTTAATTATCCATCATCTTTTGGAGGTGTAATTTGGCAGATGTTAAAAGGCTTCCTCTTCAATATTTGTTTGCTTGCCTCTGAGGCTGACTGAGAAATATACATCATTTCCCCTTCTTTGCTAATAAGGGGACTGTGGAATACAATGGAAAATCTTGTAAATGGTGAAAGCCAACAGGCATAGATGAGTTTCTTGGTTGAGTAGATAGTTAGTGCACCTGCACTTGGTTAAATAGTGTTCCCACCAAATTCTTATCTACTTGGAACCCAGGAATGTGACCTTACTTGGAAATAGGGTCTTTGCAGACGTAGTCAAGTTAAGATGAGGTGATACGGGATTGAGGTCCATCCTTAAAAGAACAGGAAAACTTGGAAATGGCAAATGCTGACACACAGGGGAGAAGACCACGTGCAGAACGTGTGGAAAGAAGGAAGCAATGGAGATACGGCCAGACGACAGGGAGCACCACGGACTGCCAGCAGCTACGGGAAGAGGTGAGGAAGGATCATTTCCTGGAGCCCGAGGAGGGAGCACAGCCTCCCAACTTCTCCATTTCAGAATTCTAGTCTCTGGAAATGTGAGAGAATAAAGTTCTGCTGTTTAAGCCAATCTGCTGTACTTTGTTATGGGAGCCCAAAGAATCAAAGACAGACAGTGATTAGCAGCCATTGCCATCAGAGGAGTACAACCATCTGAGAAACAAGTATACTATCTGAGTGGTACTGCCTGGGGTCACCAGGATGTTTCAAATGGAACTGCAAGCTGGCCGAGCACTGGAAAAGCCAAATTAAAGAGGAGCAAGTCCTCAAGGAGTGCTGAGGAGGCAGTGTCCTGAGGTCTTTCAAGACTCATAATTCTAAGGAGGGCTTGTCTCTCCAAAAATAGAAGTCTGCAGAGAATTAGTGAGCTTCATTTCACCTCTCCTCTCCTCTTGATTAGAGCTATTTAACAAGGAAAACATTTTCTGCAGCTATTGTTCATTAATTTAATCAGGGCCTCCGACAAAGTCTGCTTCACCTATGTACTCATCACACCACGCACAGCGACCCACTGGGGCAGGACTCAGTCTCCATGTGCAAATCATTCCCCCTCTGCTTCTATTGCCTGTAACATTGGTGTCTCATGGGATAAAGCTTACCGTGCATTTGAATACAGCCCAATTCAGATGTTTCTTTCATAATCAGCTTTAGAACTGTTTCAGGTTTGGGCATCAGCTGCCATGCGACTGAAATCCTGGAGCTTTTGTGGCGGTTTTCCCTTTTCTAGATGGGCCGAGGCACTGCTGTAAATTTTGTAATGTTCTCTCTCTTTTTCTTTCCTTCTCCCTTTGGTGCCACTTTTTGTCCAGAATTATTCCCTTGGTGTTCAGTATCTACTTACTAAATAGTTGGTTAGCATAAAATATATGTTAGGCACAGTTTTAAATCTTAAATAATTCAGCAAAGAACAAGATGGTCTCTGCTCTCAACACCAGACTGCCACACAAAGACAGTCGTAATTCAGTGCAGTAGCGGTTGAATGACGTGGAACTGGGGAAGGGAAATCCTCCATCTTGGAGGAGCGGGGTTTTAAATACAAGTAAGCCCTTTGGGTTTGTCTCTCTCTCTAACGGAAATAGGGAAGCATACTAAAGATTATTTACAAGGAAATACAAATGATTATTAAGCACATTGTCTTATTTTTTAAGATATACTATAATTTTAATCAGTAAAAGTGTGTAATCATAAAATGTCAGTCCTTATAGCTGCTCATAGAAGATGAAGATTTTAGAGAAAAGAATGTATTTTTAGTGTCTTTTGTGTGGCCAATTCCATGTCTGTTTCATAGTTTGGAATTCATTTTTTCCTCTTTGGATTTAGTGAGAAGTCATTTTTTTTTTTTTTCTTTTGCAGTTTTTGGCCGGGGCCGGGTTTTAACCACCACCTCCGGTATATAGGGCCGGCGCCCTACTCCTTTGAGCCACAGGTGCCACCCTAGTGAGAAGTCATTTTGATAGACCTTTGGCAAATACTTATTAGGTATCACTTTGTGCTAGATCTAGCATAAGCCATTGGAAATACCTTACTCCACAAGACAGACTAGTTTCCTGTCCTCACTGCAGCATGGGAAAGAAGAAATAGTCTTTCCCAGAGAGTCAGGTAGGTCTTCATAGCTCAGTGGCTAGGGTGCTGGCCATATGCACTGGGGCTGGTGGGTTCAAACCCAGCCAGGCATGCTAAACAAAAAAAACAAAGAAAAAATAGTTGGGCGTTGTGGCAGGCACCTATAAGTCCCAGCTACTAGGAAGATGGAGGGAAAAGAATCACTTGAGCCCAAGAGTTTGAAGTTGCTATGAGCTATGACACTACAGTACTCTACAGAGGGTGATAAAGTGAAACTTTATCTCAAAATAATAATAATAATAATAATAATAATAAAATAAAATAAATTGCTCCCAAGATTTGCTAGAAGTATAGCCAGCACTATAGCCAGCACTAACTTAAGGTTATTCTACACAACTTCAAAAATGGTTGAAGAGGGAAGTATTCTGGTTCCTTTTGTCTATTTAAATTAAATTAGGCAGGCCCTTGACTTGAAATACCTCCATCCCCACCACCAACAGACTTGAAACCAAATAGTGGACATGGTCTAGCATGTAAATATTTAAATTTTGTAGCTGCAAAATAGGACCCCAATTAAATGCTCAAAACCACTTAATTAGTTTCCTTTAAGATGTTAACCCTGTTTATTACTCTTAAACTACTCCAGAGGGTAATATTTTTTATTGGAGACGGATTGCCCAGACTCTTTCCAGCGACCTAATCTCCCTCAGCAGACGTGACTACTTTGCCGAGAGGTGCTCTCCTGGATGAGAAGGTGTGTGTCTCTATTCTTTGTTATTGCAAATGTGGACTATGGATTCACAATGCAGATCCATTATGTAAACATTGAATTTTCATTTGAAATCCAGACATGGGATTCATGGCTGAATACACAGTGATAAGGCCTAACTCCTCTGAACTAGTTCCTCCTTATGTTTAGCTGGTGAAACTTTGATATTTGGTGTCTGAAGTTATTCATGACATGTGATTTGTAGTGTGGGAGGAAACCCAAGCCTAGATGCCTAGTTTCAATAGCAAGCATCAAAAAAAAAAAAAAAAAATCCTGATTTTTAATTAGGAAAATTAAAAGTGATATCTCACCCTGGGTATATTGCTGATCTTTCCTCCTTGGTTTTCATGTATATTAAACAGTACTATTTATAGCTTTGCCTGTGTGTGGAGATCAGATTAGCACCAGCTCGTTTAAGATAGGGTTAATTATTGCTGTCAAAGGCAGTGGAAGGATCCAGTGGCTTGATAATCACATTTTATTATCCCTACCTTTCCCAGTACTTCACAATAGTGTTCATTGATTTAAATTCCTTGAATCAGAATAAAATTAGTTTAATGTGTCATATCAGTAGAAAAGCATGTAATGGCAGATTTGGATGAAACATAACATTGAAGATTCTATGAGATCTTCTCTGCCTTAGCTCTTTTTATATAATGTATCTAATCATTTCTGTGTGTAGAAATATGTAATATCTTAGTTATTAATATTTCAAAAGGTTATTTGGCACTGGCTATCAGTGAGTCCTTGCAGGGACCTGGCACAAGAATGTATATAGAGATAACACAGGTGATCCCACAAAGCAGTTGTAAGGCAAAAAGTATGTCCAGTTCTGGCACATAATCCTCCATCAGGTGTTTCCCCACTGCTTTATTGGTTAAGAAGGAGAAAACTGAGGAAAAAGGAACCATAAAAATCTTCTATATGTACTATTTCATTTTCAGCACTAAACATAAAGAAGTTTCAATGCTGTGCATCATAGGAAAATTAATTAGCCTCAACTTATGCATACTGAAATAATTTCATAGGGACTGGAGAGCTTTCATAGGCAAATACGATCTAAAATACTATGAAACTAGAGAGGCAATGCTTACTTACCAAAGAATATAGGAAGGAATTCACTTCTTTGTAACCAAGAGGCTGATAAGCTATGAATCTTGTAGAACCTAGATCGGACTCAATAATAGGTTTGCAAAAGGTTATACTCTGCGTATGTGATGTAATTCTGAACACTGTTCTCCTTGCATCCGTCCGTGCTTTGTTGATATATGCACTTTGGTAGAAGTTCAATTACAAGGGGCCAATGGGTTAAATAAATTTCTCATGACATCCAAAGCATGAACAGTTGGCATGCTTTCTTCCCCTCACTTGTTACCACAGACACACCTTTTCTCCCGCGTACAGATATATGTTTGACATTGTCACAATCATAGATGAAGAGAGAGAATCTTTTCTGCTTTTTTTTAAAATGCAAAACCCTCTTAACACATATGTACAAATAGTAATTTGTATATTTAAGTGCCTTTTTATTTAAGGATCTACTAATACTGTTGACTACGTTTTAGATTTGTGGATGTATAGCACGATCTACTCAAGGTTTGTGTTTAAATTTTGGATAACAAAAGATAACAAATATACCCCCCAAATAGAAATATCCCCACAGTGTACAAGAATATATAATCAAACCCAGGCTCTCACTCTAATTATCTAAACCGAGAATTTGTTTACTTTGCTTTGGGTACAGATGTGATCCATCACTGTAGTCCATAAATAAGGTGTCAAACTGTTAGGCTGATCAATGAATATAAATTATCGAAAAATAATGTAATTCTAAGGTTACCCAGGTTATTTAAAAGGAAGACTTTCTGTTCTTAAAAATATATGTGCATGTTTAAGAAGGACTAGTTCTATTCTAAATGGAATTTCTGGCCTTCAAAGGCAGACTCATGTTTACTCATAAGAATAAATGATAATTCTTAGATTCTCTTTCAGCATTATCTTCATTACAAACAATTCTTTTGGAACTCTTACATAATTTTTTTTTAATTGTTGGGGATTCATTGAGGGTACTGAGAACCAGGTTACACTGATTGCATTTTTCGATAAAGTCCTTGTACATATTTTTTTTTTCAAATTAAAAATGTTTTCATTGGGGTATGACTTTTTTTGTTACATAAATTGCTTTTGTCCCATTTGAGTCAAAGCTGCACGTGTGGCCATAACCCAGACAGTGCGCACTGTGCGCGTTAGGGGTGAATTACCATCTCCTTCTCCTCTTCCCACCTACTTGATGTTTAATGAGTGCCATTTCCATACTTATATAATCTTCTGTGGGAATTAAAATATGTTCACAAATCATTTGAAGCTCCTCCCCTTCAAAGGTGTAATTTCTCTCCCCTTGAATGTGGGCTACATCTTCCATTCAGTGAGTCATTTTTAACAAATAGAATATATTGGAAGTGACTGGGTGTGACATCTAGGGCTGGTCCTAAAAGACACTGTCACGTCTCCCTTTCTTTCTCTTGATTGTCTGATGGGGGGGAGGGGGAAGCCCAGCACCATGTTGTGAGGACATTCGAGCAGTCTGGGGAGAGGGCCACATGGAGGGGAACTGAGGTCTCCTTAACAGCCAGGACAACTCACCAGACCTATGAAGGAGCCTCACGGGAAGTGTCCTGCAGATGACTGCAGACTTGCGGCTGTGTGGATTGTAACCTCCGGAGAGACCCAAGCCAGCATCAGCTAGTGCAGCTGCTCCTAAGGATCTGACCCACATAAATTAAATAAGAAGTCCGCTAAGTTTGGGGGGAATTTTTTAATTCAGCAAGATATAGCTACTAAAGACGTATTTATTTGTTTATTTATGCACATCCGCACTGGGGAAGTGAGGACACTTTTTCATCTTTACCAATAGTGATCCTTGGGAATTAGTAACTGAAGAAAATGACTCTGACATTAGGCAATAGCAGAGAACATATATCAGGATAGAAGAGTCTATAGATTATGAGAGGCAAAGTGCTGCCAAATTCATGGTGCGTAATTTGGCTCTTCAGCTTTGTGCATTGTTGTAACACTTTCAGTAATGAGATAGCCATCACTCAAGGCCTATGTACCTTTCAAAATCCTATAAAAATACTTCAAAATTTAAAACAAGCAAAGTCTCCAAAAATGATGAACAGAAGAGAGTTGGAAAATAAAAAAAAAAATTTACATCATGCCCATCTTACAAACAGTAACCCTTACTGTTCCAAAGTAGGTATTCCTAGCTGATGCCATGTTCACAGAACATCACTGGTCAACAGCAACTCAGATCAACTCCTCTCGTCATATACAAATTATACTTCATGTAGGACAGAGTTCTTGGGGCCTACAAAAGTCCTAAATATCTCTGAATTTACTCTATCTGTATAGAATACATTCTACTTATCTTTATTTCTATCTGCAGATGCTCCCGGAATGAAAAAGGAATCACATATTCTTCATAGAAATTGAGAGAATTTACTCTTTTTTCTTGGTAGGTGCCCACAGGCATACCCTTTTAGAAATTGATATTCAAAATTTTATGAATGGTAATTATTTAAATGGTGGATCTACATAATCATAACAGAATCGTCATAATCATGAAGGGAAAATGGAATTCTAATAAGGCTTAGTCGTCGTCTTCTTCCTTTCCTTCATCTTACCTCCTGCCGCCCTCTTCCTCTTTTCTCCTTTAGGGCATCAGAGACATTTTGCGAAATATTTCTGTAGACATATACCAAGATAAAATAAAGACAGGTTGGCAGAAAACTTTAAATATGGGCAGAAAATTGGACATGTGAGCTGTCATATATTTAATTAATTAATTAATTAATTATTTTGTATTTCAAACATTTTGTTTTTTTTTAAGAGGAAGTAACTTTCTTTTTTTGTAATAATTTTTTTTTTTAAATTAAATCCTAACACATAAATCATGTTTTGTTTATTTCATGGCCTGGGATGGATTTTTTATGTTTGCTAATTTTCCTGATCTACATAGTGAAAATATAATAGTTCAGATTTTGATAGAGTATTACAGATATATCTTTTGTAAGTCTCAGTGTAAAAGAAAATGTGTCATACAGATGCAAAGTGTCTTGCTAAGCATGTCACAGGAGGAACTGATATCTGTGCACCACGCCACAGGGCCTCATGCGAGGGAACTTAGATGGGATGCCATCTAAGTATCTGTTCAGCTTGTTCTTGATAAAAGAGGCTAGTGTTCAGCTTTCTTTATATTCTGATCATAGAGACATGTCCAATTTTTCATAATTTCTTTTTTCTGCTCTTCTATGACTGAAATGAATGTTCCATGAAGGATTTGATGAGTGGAAGCACAACAGCGGCTGGATTTGGTGGGAAAAATAGAAAAACAATATGCCTGATATGGGCTGGAGGTTTGTTCCCTCCATATCTCATGTTGAAACTTGATCCCTGGTGTTGAGTGTCCAGCCTGATGGGAGGTTCTTTCAATATCCAGGAGAACCGGATATTGAAAAGAACCTGACACCCCCTTCTCTCTCTTGTTCCTTCTCTGGCCGTGTGTCACACCTGCTCCCCCTTCATCTTCTGGTTGGAGTGGGAGCTTTCTGACGCCTTCACCACAACACGATGCTGGCATGATGCTTCTTGCACAGTTTGTAGAACTATGAGCCAAATCAACCTCTTTTCTTTCTAATTACCAACCTCAGGTATTCCTTTATAGCGACATAAAATGGACTAACACAATACCTTATTCACTCAAGCAGTTTTGGGGAACACTGAAAATATCTGTGAAAAATTCATATTGCTATCGAAAGAGAAAGGATGTGTTATGACATCTTGTACCAAGGTCTCTTCCGTGAGGAATTTGCTGGTCGTTGTTTTCTCAGGAGGAATGATGACAGTTTCATTTTAGGCTAGCCACTGAATTCCAGTCTTCATAACAGACCGTGCAAGTCTGTGGCATAATCTTTAATGCATATTAAGTTTTCAGGTAAGTGGGAAACTCTAAGGCCATATATAAGGCTAATAATTATAATATTATCTGCTAAGAC
>NW_003852400.1:45665176-45666180 GCF_000181295.1 Otolemur garnettii | reverse complement strand
GAATGAACTATGGAAAAAATGGTTTGGGTCTAATTTTAGTTTTCAAGATGACAATTTCTGTCTTTGCTATGAATTAGTTATAAACTTACTTCTATGTGATTTTTGGTAAACCTAGTTGTATTTTGTAGTGAAATGAGGGGAAAGGGGAATCAATAGGTAGCAGGAGGAATTCTAAGATGGGCTTCAAGATCCACGGCCCCTGGTGTACATGCATCTTCTATCAGTTGTTCCAACTCTAATCTATATCCTACTATCAGGGGATTCTGAAGATATAGTTTAGGTCCCAAATCAGTGTACCTTAATAGAAGATTATCCAAGTGGATCTGACTTTGCCATGTAATTCCTTTCAATCTGAGTTACAAATTCAAAGTCTGGAGAAGTCAGAGTTTGAAAGAATTGAACCAAACCATTTCTGGCTTGGAGATGGAGGTGGCTATGTGGCTAAGAATGTGTCTAGCAGTTTAGAGTAGCTTCAAGGAACTTCACTTTCTGTCAACCACAAAAATGAACAGGGCAGTGCATTTTCCCCTGAAGCCTTCTGATGAGAGCAGCCTGGCTGCCGTCTTCTTATCAGCCCTGTGGCATCCTATGCAGAGAACTCATATCATGTTAAACTTCCAACCCACAGAACTATGAGCTGCAAAGTTTATGCTTTTTACACAGTGATAGAAAACAAGTAAGTGATACAATTAGGGTCAGATTTGTATTTAATTTTAGTTTATGGCGACAGCAGGAAAGAGCAATGAACTGATTCTTAAGACGGGCTGTTTCCTACACAAGCATAGAACCATTTTTATCCAGGTATGTATCAGTTCATGCTTCAACTCCATTGGCCAATGAGGACAATGTATGTGGCATTTTGAATGACACACTAATCTCTCTGCTCTGAAATGCTACCTGATTAGTGAAAGGAAGTCCCATGTCTTCTAGGTTGTCCTCTCCCCAAGTGTTTCTGAATTGCTCCAGGATTCTATATCAGTAACCCTGGGGGTGGGTGGTTAGTA
>NW_003852400.1:45656633-45664946 GCF_000181295.1 Otolemur garnettii | reverse complement strand
TGGGAGGGGCAGAGGAAAGGGGGATAATGACTCCTTGAGTTTCATGGACATTTAGGGATGAATTTTGGCCATTCCTGGCATAATATGTGTCTTTGTCAGAGGGACAGTTTCCCCAAGAGGGTGAAGGGGCAGAAGAGGGCAAGGTCAGTCCTAAACCACTCTTACAGCCAATCGGGCTCAGCTGCCGAATCCATCTCCCCTTTACTCTTACTCAGGGGGACTTTTCACTCCGAGGCTCTGTTTTCCTTTCTGAAATACATTCAGACACATTAGATTCCCATTAATGGAGGCGTATTAGTCCTTGGCCATGAGCTCTGGGCCTCCGACAAATCAAGCACATGACTGGGCACTTATTTGAGAGTCCCAACATATCTTCAAATAGGAACTTATTCACCAAAAACATAGAAAAGGCAGGTGGGAGGAACCGTGTGAGCTTCAGGGTTGTTTAAACCACACGGGCCGCCAGGCTGGCTGGATTGAAGGGCAGTCCACGAGAACATCCACAGCTCATGTTGAAGTCACACCTCTGATCTTTGCAGTGAACTAGCTAAAAACATAGCCACGTCTGGTTCCCCCGTGTGATGTGAGAGACTTTAGGAATTCAAATATATTTGTGAATCACAGATCTATGTGCATTTTTTTCTAGAGATTGCTACCACACTAGAGCTCTTAGCTTCTAAATTTAGGCTTCTACATAGTCAATCAACACTTTACTCAGTGTTCCTTTTTGTCATAACCATTAGCCAGAAATGAGCCTCCAATCCCTTTTCTTTTGGTTTTGTTCTCTGAGAAAAAGACACGTAGGTATACAGATGAAGTGGGCAGCCATGCGTCTGCTATATCTCTGAAGGAACTGCCAGTTTTGGCAGTTTTATGACAGATAAACTATTAAGTTAGGGAGAAAAGAGACTTAACAATCAAAGTATATATTTTACTATTTGTACTTTCTGGGTGCTGTTGTGGAAAAAAATAAATAGCATAGGAAAAAGAAGAAAGAAATGAATTATGGTAGAAAATAATACAGAAACCTCAAGTTGACTCTTCAGTTATTAAAATGCCTCTGGTTCGAGAAACATGGAACTATCTGTCTAATGTGTCATGAAAGCGTTGTATAAAGGAATCGATTTTATTGAGATACACTTGTTACACTATTTTGACCAATTGAATTTAAAATTATACATGGTACCCTGAAAGGCAACTAAGAGACTTAGGACTCTATTTAAATGTTTGATCCTTTCCGTAAAAGATTACTTTGTGAAAGGCAGGAATAGTAACTTAAAACCTCATGATTCTCCAAAACTACAGAAAATATTTAAGTAAATGCTAATTCTTTGACACAGCTGAGATAGAACAATCACCTCCATTTTTAATTATTCACTAGGTTAAAAGGTTTAAAAACTGTTTCTTTTGTTGTTATTGGAAACAATTTTGTGAGGAGTTTTTCTTGGCTCTTTTATTTTTTCTCCCTCCAAATGTCAGTTATAATTCATTTGCACACACATACATACGTGTTATCGTGTGCACATACATACATACATGCTATCAGTTTGGACTGACTACTCACTGTACAACCAACCAAATTGTGCTGATCTCAACGTCTCACACACAGCCCTTTATCTCACTTAAAACTCAACATCCTGGCCCAAGAAGCTGGAATCAATCTCTCTCTCTCTGTCGGTGAGGTTTAGGGTTGTCATTTACACTTCTGCATCCACCATTATCCCAGATAGTCCTAACACTTCAAAAAACAAACAAAAGCAATACGTCTAATTTCTGCTTCAGAGTTGTTCAGTTGGATAACAGTAAATCATCCAATCTTGTAGTTTCATTAAACATATAAGAAAAAAAAAAGGTGTGGTTTTTCTAGCCCTCATGAATTCAAGAATATCAGTGAGTTAGTTTTAAGTAAAATCTTCTTTCTTAAGTTCCAGAGTCTGGGCAATGTAAAACTAATTCTATAATTTCTGTATCTATTGTCTTAAGCAATTGCCACATCTATATGTTTTTTAAAAAACACTTATACCTGATCTCTAAATCATTGAGACACATAGTAGAATTTATTCTGTGTGGCTTCCTGGTGCCAAGGACACTGCATTGCCATGGTGTTATTGGATCAGATAGGAAATGCACGACCTGTGGCTGTCATCAGTGTCTTGCTGTTAACCACTGCCCTTGTCCCTTTGCCCCCAAATCACTCCTCGGCCATACCTTAGGGCTACTCCTATTGTCCACAAGAAGCCACAGGAACAAGGCAGGACTGTTGACAGAACAAAGGAATATCTTAGAATAGATATGAGACCAAATACAGTCTGGGTAGGTGCAAAACCCATTAAAATCTTGAGTAGTGGAGACTGGAACATCAAACCTTCTCTCATCCTGTAGTCAGTCTACTCTCATTTTTCAGAAGGGTTGCTGCTGCCAACACTTCCCAGCCATCTAAACCCCCCACCTCAGCACGTGGCTTTATGTACACTCAACTTGTGAACTCTCCTCACTGCCAGTGCAAACTCACCTGCTCTTCCTGCCACCATGGACAGAGCGTCTCTCTCTTCCCAGTGCCCCACCCTCCTGGGCTATGGCTTGCATTTCCTTTCTTTTCATCAGTGTATTTAGGTCATCAGTTTTAAGCTCCCTTCTGTTCCTTCTAGTCTTTCCATTACTCATTGCCATCAACATTTTAACATGCTCAACTCCCCTATATGTCCTTCCTTCCAAAAAACAAAACAAAACAAAACACAGAAAAGATAAAAGGTTCACTGCTAAACACAGAGAAGAAAAAAGGTTCACTGCTCCATCCTTCCATTCACAGTCAAGATTTTGAAATCCTTCATCCTCACCTCCCACTCACTTGTCAACTCACTGGAACCTGCCTTTGGCTCTTTCTTTCTACTGAATTAGTACTCACTCTCACAGTCACTGCCTTTTGTCTTGCTGTAATAGAGAGCATAATTTTGGACTATTACAAAAAATGTATGCTTTTTCTCTTTAATCCCTAATTCTACTTATCTCGTAGCTTTCATATTAAGAGCCACAATTGAAGGACTCAGAATAAAACTGTCATGTTCTTTATTCTCTAAAGAGACTGTCTCTTCCAAATTTAGTACTGAGATGCCTCCAGGCTTAATTCAACCCTCCCCCCATCCCACTCTCTCCATCCCCACCCCAATAACATGCCATGCCACAGTAATTCACTACATGTGGCCTTGGGGCCAGCATCATCTCCTGGGAGCCATTGGAAATGGAAAGTCTTGGAGTCCACTTCAGACCTACTAAATCAGAAACTCTGGGGATGGAGTCCAGAAATCTGGATTTTAATAAACCCTCCAGGTTTTCTGATACATGCTAATGTTTGATAACTACTGAGAAAGGGTCAATTCTTTTCAGCGAGGGAGAGAAAGTCAAAAATACAAAAGCAAAAAAGTTAGGGTTTTTTTTTAGGTTCCAAGGTCTTTGTTCTGTTCCACTCCTTCAGATAGGGTAGGAATGGGGAACAGCAAAGGCTGAGGGGTGCAGCAGAAACAGCTGAAGAGTTAAGAAAGATCATGAGAACATCTAGAGGGAGGGTAAATGGATGAACTGGGTGCTTCTCCAGGCAAAACTTAGTCTCATGCGTCACGACTAAATGTGGCTCTGCAGAGGCTGTAGCCACAAGTGCATTGCTGCCAATGCCCAAATCCCAAACCATCATGGTGAGCTGAGAGCACAGCTGGAATGCTAGACCAGGTGGGAGCAGAGAGGGGAAAACAGTCCCCACTGAGGGCACATACCTTGGTGACTGGAAGATGTTTTTGTGGCTGATTGTGAGCAGTAAGGGCATTACTGCTTGACCCAAAGTCTACGTGCAAGAACATGTACCTTGGCAGTGACCAGTCCTAGTGCAGAATAAAGTCGGTCCTCACTGCAGGACAAGAGTACATGAGCATATGTCCAAGACGCTGCCTTCCCCTATACTAGAATAACTCAGTAAGCTTTTGTAAACACTCAAATCCTATCTGTGTGGGGGGCATAAAGCCAGGGAGGGAAGTAATTTGAAAGACTGAAGAATTTATTTCTAAAGGGATTGTGCAAAAAGGAGAAATTTTAAAGATCTTGTGTTGTCACTAATTGGAAAGTCTAAGTTTCCCCTCTTCTCAGTAGGGCTTGTGGAGAAGTTTGGGGCACAGGTGAAAAAATTAAAGCAGCCACAGTTTCTTTGCATCCTGAGGCTGCGATCGTGACCTTAATGTCTGCTGTTTTTCATGCTGTCCACTGCTTCCTCTGTGAGATAGTTTCCACATTAGTTGCACTCTTTTGAATAACTACACATATAAGTAGTAACAGTTTGTAAGTATTGTAGTCTTGTCTGAAGCCTTGCACCTTAGAAAACAGGCAGGCCAGAACCTTCAGAACAGACTTAACAACCTACTGTATGGAATACTGACAGCACTGCTGTTCGCCCAAGCAGATAAGGGTTGATAGCCCTCTGTGCAGGGGAACAGGTCTAAGGTGATGTATGCATAAAACTACGTCCTCCAGCGGGTGACTTCCAAGCTCCTTGAAAACAAAGCTGTACAACTTCATTCTTAGAGCTAAATTGAGTGCTTGTAAAATAGATTACCCCCTTGCTCCATCTGTTGATTTTTACTCTATAGAAATAAAGTTTGGAATGCATGGTTGCTTTAGGAATAATATGGTTGTTCTTAAGTCAGGTTTTTGGATTCAGTGTTTCCTTTTAAGGTTAGGATAGAATAGGGAATGTTAACTATAGACTATTGATTGATGTGGTGTACGTGACTTATTGACTATAAAAGACCCTTTGAAATAAAGATGATTGCTACTTGCCCTCCCATGAGCAGTAGTCTGTTTCTTGCATCCATACAATTTTAGGTGCGCACTTATACCTGAGGCAAAGCTCTCTCTGTTTCCTTACAGAACCTTCAACCGACATCCTCTTCCTTGAGTGCTTCCTTCCCTGGGCCTCAGTAGGACCAGGCTGTTTCCTCCTACCTCTTACACCTCCTTCTCCTTTCAGGTAACAGGCTCGTCTCCCTCCATTGATTCCTAAAATGTTGTAGTATATAGAATATTACGCCCCCCCTTTTTTTTCTTTATGCTTCATTATCTTTGTATTTTTATCCTCATAAATGTAGATGGTTCCAGTATCATCAGAGTCCAGTAAATAGTTCTGGAAAAAGGGAAAAAGGCAAGGTGAAAGATAAAAAGAAACCTACTTGTGAAACTTCCCCCTTTCTAAGGAATTTCGGCCTATATCCAATTAGTGAAAACTGTGTCACTTGGTCATTTCTTGCTATAAGACAGTCTTGGAAGGTAATTTTGAAACTTTTGTATTAAGATAAAGGTGTGTGGAGGGGAGTATTTTATATGGGAAATTATTAGTGTCTGCCTCAAAACTGATGGTAAGGGATTGCCCTTATAATCAGTTTTTTACTAAGAAGTCATAGTAATTTAACCTAAAATGAGATCTTGTTTTTCTCTCTAGAAAAATACTGTCTTTCAATAGTTTTGACAATATCGCTCAGTATAAAATCTGAGTTTTGTGGCATGACATGTGAATTTATTCATGATCTGGATCTCTGCACTACTCTCCAGTCTCAGAATTCCCCTCCCCTCCATTTGGGGCTTTAATCCATTTGAAGTGCTCAAAATGTTACTTGAGGAAGATAAATGAGGTAGAATAAAAATGCAGGCTTGAGTCAGTCTATTACAAACAATCTATTCAAATATATGATGATACCTACTGGTGCTTAAACTAACTAGGATTTACATTTGACCTCTACTTCACTGCTGGAGAAGACTAGAGAGAACTACCTGGAACCTGCCTGGAGAGGGAGGACCGTCAATGAATAACTTTGATTCTAGTTTGGTGTGTTGCCACTTTTAATCGCCTTTTAACTTCCATTCTAGTTCAGGAGAGCTTTCACAATTCTGATCTCTTACTGTGCAGAATCATTTAGCTCATCTTCATGACTCTGTAATCAAATTAAACAGATATAAGCTGGTTATTAAGATGTAATGAGTTTGGGGATATTTTAATGCCAATTTAGATCATCAAATAATCATTCTTTTCAATGGAGTTGTAAATGATTTCAGTTATTAATAGGGGTAAAATATAAGTCAAACCGAGCTTTGGTTCAGTATATGAAGACTGTGATGCTGTATTTCCCTATGGTTTTCACATTATATATAAAGTCATTCATGGCACTCATAAATTTGTGAACTTATAAATAAACTACTAATGTGCTAAAGTACAAAATGCACATGACTTTCAGTCATTTACCCTAGCAGCTGTAGAAATCTTATCAAAGACATTGTCCACTATATCACTTACTCTTATAAAGTCTCATGTTAATTATTATTTTTTTAAAGATTTAGTGCTGGGACCAATTTACAATCGCAAAGCTATGGATCAATATTAATACCCATCATCTGATAAGTGGAAAAAGAATATTGTCTGTGTAAACCATAGAGTTCTCAGCAATAAGAAAGAATGAAAACAATGCTTTTTGCAGCAACTTGGATGGCACTGGAGGCCATTATCCTAAGTGAGGTAACTTAGGAACAGAAAAGTAAATGTTCATATTTTCACTTATAAGTGGGAGCTAAACTGTGGGTATACAAGTTCCACACAGAGTGGCATAGTGGACATTAGAGACTCCGAAGGGGTGGAGGGAAGGGATGAGAGATGAAAATTAGTTTATGGAACATAATGTATAGAACTTGGGTGATGGGAACACCAAAAACCCAGACCTCACCACTATACAATGTATACATAGAACAGAAATCAACAGGTACCCTCTAAATCTATTAAAGTCACAAAAATAAAAAAAATAATAAAGATTTCGTGCTAGGGCACACTTTTATTTTTCTAAAAAGTTGGGACATTCCCACAACCTTCTTCCATTTCCTCTTTTTTTTAAATTTTTAATTGTCGGGGATTCATTGAGGGTACAAGAAAACAGGTTACACGGATTGCATTTGTTAGGTAACATCCCTCTTACAATTGTGTCTTGCCCCCAAAGGTGTGTCTCACACCAAGACCCCAGTCCCCTCCTTCCTTCCCTCTCTCTGCTCTCCCCTTACCCCACTGTGTCATTAATTGTCATTAATTGTTCTCATATCAAAATTGAATATCTAGGATTCATGCTTCTCCTTTCTTATAATGCTTTACTAAGACTAATGTGTTCCACTTCCATCCAGATTAATACAAAGACTGTAAAGTCTCCAGTTTTTTAAAATTATTTTTTATTTGGCTGAATAGTATTCCATGGTGTACATATACCACAGCTTGTTAATCCATTCCTGCATTTAGGCTATTTCCACATTTTAGTGATTGTAAATTGAGCTGCAATGAACAGTCTAGTGCAAGTGTCCTTATGGTAAAAGGATTTTTTTCCTTCTGGGTAGATGCCCAGTAATGGGATTGCAGGATCAAATGGGAAGTCTAGCTTGAGTTCTTTGAGGGTTCTCCGTACTTCCTTCCAAAAAGGCCCATGTGTTATATAACTGACCTCTCTTTAGTGGCTACAGTGATCAGGGACAAACTTCAAATTCTATTATATTTACATCAGCCCTAATATATTATTTGTCTTATAGTTTTACAAGGTCTTGAATTTCTGCCTAAGCTTATGTAAGGTTTAATATTTTTCCTATGTTTATATTTTTATTAGATATGGTTTTGTTGTAATTATTCTTAAATTTTATGTGGAATAAATCAGATTACAAATAATATACTTTCACATGTATATTCATCCATTCATTATGCTGAAAATACATAAAGAAACTTGTCTATGCTTGTGTTGAGAATGCTTTATAGAATTATTCTAAAGATGACATTTAGTCTAATCAGTCACTGCACCATTTATGTTTTCTTAGTCAATATGTTTTTGCCTCTTCTGATTATATCATCATGCTGAATAATTTGTCTAAAATTTATACTTGCAGAAATTTCTGGAATTTTTCCAGCTTAAATATCAATACAACAAAAGAGAATGGAGAGATTTAGTGAAAGGCAATGAGGTAGTAAAAATTTAGATTGCCTTTTCTTCCCTAATTGCAATGGCTAAAACTTCCATTACAATGTTAAAGAGCAGTGGAGACAATGGGCAACCTTGCCTGTTCCCTGATCCAAGTGGAAATGATTTAAATTTAACTCCATTCAATACGATATTGGCTGTAGGTTTGCTGTAGATGGCCTCTATCAGTTTAAGAAATGTTCCTTCTATACCAATTTTCATAAGTGTTCTGATCATGAAGAGATTTTGGACATTATTAAAAGCTTTTTCTGCATCAGTTGAGAGAATCATATGGTCTTTG
>NW_003852400.1:45649317-45655730 GCF_000181295.1 Otolemur garnettii | reverse complement strand
TTGGTAATTTCTTAATCTTGTCTCTGACCTATCATTCAGCATAAGGTTATTTAGCTTCCATGTTTTTGTATGAGTCTGCAGATTCCTGTTGTTACTGAGTTCAACTTTTATTCCATGATGGTCTGAGAAGATGCATGAAATAATTTCTGTTCTTTTAAATTTGCTTTGGTTAGACTTGTGACCTACGATGTGATTCATTTTGGAGTATGTTCTGTGAGCTGATGAGAAAAATGTGTATTCAGTTTAGTTAGGATGAAATGTTCTGTAGATGTCTGTTAAATACAAATGTTGGATGGTTAAGTTTAAATCTAAAATTTCTTTCTCAACTTCTTATTGGGGGATCTATCCAACACTGCCAAAGGAGTGTTGAAATCTCTGACCATAATGGAGCTGGAAGAAATCATGTCTGTTAGAGTGTCTCTTATAAATTGAGGTGCATTCTGGTTGGGTGCATAAATATTAATAATTGAAATCTCATCATATTGAGTATTACCCTTAACAAATATAAAGTGACCATTCTTATCCTTTCTTACTTTTGTTGGTTTAAAGCCTATTGTATTTGCAAATAGAATTGCAAGCTTTTTTCTGCTTTCCATATAACAATTTAATATCTAATATATATTATAATAATCCAAGATGGAATGAATGATACAGACCTATGGATGGAAGATCAAAGTTGATGAGTATGTTTTGTGAGCCAGCAAGGGGAAGGGGACCAAACCAGAGTGGAAGTGGTGGGGACTGAGGAAAATATAGCACAAGAGAAGACACAGAGATGAAAGATGGGATTGGAAGGTCTGACTGAGCTGATGGCTGCAGCCAGCCCCAAAGCACAAAATCAGCTTTATTTTGCTAAGAAGAATATGTTCCAGCTCCATATTTTTCTTAGCAGAGTATCTCAAGAATGGAAGAAAAAGTATCCAATGTACTCAGTCCTACTGTGAAACTAATTTATAGCTTTTATATGAAAGCTATAACCCAATTATGGGCCAAGAATATGGGGAAATGAGAAAGGGAGAGGAGGGGAGGGGAGAAAATGGGTGGAGGGAGGATAATTGTTGGGACCACACCTATGACGCATCTTATAAGGGTACATGTGAAATTTACTAAATGTAGAATATAAATGTCTTAACACAGTAATGAAGAAAATGCCATGAAGGCTATTTAACTAGTTTGATGAAAATATTTCAAATTGTATATAAAACCAGCACATTGTACCCCATGACTACATTAATGTACACAGATATGATTTAATAAAAAAAAAATAAAAGAAAAAAATCAACTTTATTTTATAGTATCTCGGCAGGTTTGTCTATGGAGAAGTAGCATAGACAATATGGGGAAGCAGTATAGACAAAAAACATATTTTTGGTCTTACAGTATGATTAGAAAATGTAAATGACTTTAATAAAGACAAGTCTTCTTGTTAATGGTTTCTACGCAACTTCCTTAACATATGATAAAAAGTTAAAAGGGAAAGATCACAAGGATCTCTGCATAGTTCCTAAAAATTAACTTAAACAAAGAAAAAGCTATGTGACTTCTGGCAAGGGGAGCATGAAGAAAGGAATATGGTTGTTTTGGGAAAGGAGGATCATTTGGGGGTTCATTCCCTGAATGTTCCCCAGGCTGTGGGGGCCCTACTCCCTTATGGCTGCTCTCCACAAGTATGGTTCTTGTGGGGCCAGGGAGCAGGCAGAAGGGGAATAAATCAAGGTGACATCTGAATTAAATAGAATTGTGGTAATTGAAAGTGGAGTAGGAAAGGCTCTGTGGAAACAACTTACAGCTTTGAAGGGGTAGCTGAGTGAGGTGTGGTATGTGTGATGTGTGTGGAGGTGTGTTTGGGCAGGATAGGAGACAAGAGATAAGAGGGGGATTTACACATCATTTCAGAAGGAATGATTCTGAAGAATTTTGAATAGAAAATTGTTTAATCAGAACTAAGTAATTTCTGTACAACATGGAATTATCTGATGTTTAAAGATACTTTGTAAGTAACTTAAGTTTGATCTGTAAGTAGCTAGGATTCTAGGATGAGTTTCAGCTTGATGGGAGTTTCACTCTCTCGTGCCATTGAAAACAAAGCTCAAATTCCATCCTTTTTTACATTTTATGTCAAAGAGTTAGAAAGTCAAAGTATATAATGCCTTTGGAGGTGGGAGGATGGATGGGATTTCTGGATTACAGGCGAACAGCTTTCCAATTTAGAGTTGTATAAGATCTGAAATATCAATTCTGCAGTAAGAATTTAGACACAAAAGGACTATCTGTGTCCAGGCTTAGCTCTGTGAAGTTCTTATTTTTCCTATAGGAAACTTTATAATTTTGTATGGCTATTTAGGTTCAATTATTCATATGCTTTCACCAACTGGCCCAATCGTCTTAAAACTTTTGCAGAATGAAATACCAGAACATGCCAGAGATTAATCATCTCATCTTGCAAGAGCAGCTTTAAACTTTTCTTTATAATTTTATTCTCAACCTCCATAATACTCCAGTTACTATGACACATACAAAAACATAGATGAGTCTGGTTGTCAACTTATTTGGGGATGGAAACCAGGGTTGAGAGAGAAAATACCGCACAAACCACATGGGTCAGGAAGAAGTAAGTAAACCATAGCTCTGTCCACTATGCATCTCCAGTGAGAGTGGAAATGGGCCTTTCATATTTCTTTTCAGAATGGCTGATTGTTTCCCAGTTTCATAGCAGAGATAAATGGATTCACTCAAAGAATCCTGACTGACTACATGGGTGGCCCCATTTGACTGATAAATAGAGTCCCACTCATGAAAATGTTCGACTTCTAAATTAAACACACATATACATATCCACATACACATACCACTTTTCAGAGTAAAAGCTCATGGTTAACCAGTTCAAATTGTTTTAGCATGGGAAAATTAACAACTATTGTCTCTCTCTATCTGTGAATATGAGATTTAGACCTTACATATTTGGCCTGGCATAATACAAATATTATATATGTCTTTGAGGTCTTTTCCAAATGTAGCTATCATTTGTATGCACATTCATTAATTCTCTTATCGGGTATATAGCAATAATGTTCTTTCTGACTCTGAAACAATAGCACAACACATATAAATGAAAATCCCTGCAAGCTCAGAAGTACAAAAATAGCAATGATACATCACACTTTTAAAGAGCATTTCATTAATAGATGGATCGGGACTTACTTCTTGTTGTACATCATTTAATTGTTATGTATTTAAAATGAGACATATATCTAATATTCTTCTCAAGCTTTCATATACTTCAAATTTATTATGTCAGTTGTTAGTGGCAATGACATCACAAGATGAATTCAAAGCAATGATTGCTTTAACATTTAAAAAGCTTAGAGTGTGCCGATTATTCAGGCTGCTAAGTGAAAGTACAAATGTCAGTTTCGCTATCTATAATCTCATACTGTTCAAAGGTTCATGAATTACACATGCAGTGGATAGAAATGGAGGAACTGAATTTGACTAAAAGACCTTTTCCACAAAAAATTTGCTGAAACGATTTCTTCTAATGTATTTTAGTGATTAATCAATTTGATTTAAAATGTTGGAATTATTTAAGGCCTGTACTTTGAATTTACTGTGAACTCTAAGCATGTTTATATTTATTGCATCAACTAAGTAAACAGCATATACTTAATGCTTTTAAAATGTTCTCCAGTAAAATTTAGGTCAGTACTTACTTGTTAGCTATCAGCCTTGGAGATACATTGACATGTTTGATTAACAGTGTGCCTCTCCCACAGTGCTTTGTGTAATTTCTGCAATTTTATGTCGTTGGCAAAAAAATCAGTATCAGCTGCTATCATATACTTAAAAGTGTTTTACTTGTGTTAATTTTCTATATTTTTCAATATTTGTACTTTTTAAAAATTATGTTGATCTTCTTTGAAAAATAAACAATTCCACCACATAAATATTTTTGGGAGCATAAAAGTGGAGTACTCAGGATGTATTGATTTCCTGCTAACACCATGTGTTGGTGGACCTGGGTTCAAATACAGCTATGACCAGTAATGACTGAAAATTCAGATTATTTGAAATTCTGATTTCAAATAGACCACTACCTGAGTCTACTAAACACTGTCTTGCTGCAAGGCTGTATTAATGGGGCCACAGACTTGGATTGTCTGGAAAGAAATATCTTACTTTCCTTCTCTAGCAAGCAGTTCTTGGTTTTGATTCAGATTATTACTGCTAAATATTAATGGATATGTGGGAAATGGACCCCAAAACAAGAGGAGATAACTCAGCTAGAGATATGAGGAGGAGAAATGGTTTGATTTTGTATTGTCAACCACCAAACCCTACTTCTCTCTACTGAAGATGTTTCCTGGTTATAAATCTTTCTATCCACCTGGGAAAGAAATAAGAAAAGGAAACTGACAAATGTCAGCCCCAAACATTTAAATCCTTCATCTCTTTCTGTCCCTCAAATGCATGAATGTATACATATATAAATAATTGTACAAGTTCTGGCATTAAAAAATACTGGTAGCAAAATGCCCTGTTGGGTAGTGGAAATTTGGCTTAAGATAGAAGAGTGTAGAAGCACAAGTTGAAAAATGGGAATTACAAGGCTGATTTCACCCACTTAAAAAGCTGAGGTCCCTGGAAACCTCTAGCTTAACTTGATAGAACAGTGGTCACCAACATTTTTGGTACCAGGTACTAGTTTTGTGGAAGACAGTTTTTCCACGGACCAAGTGGTGAGATGTTTTTGGAATGATTCAAGAGCATTTCATTTATTGTGCACTTTATTTCTATTATTATTACATTATAATACATAATGAAATAATTATATAACTCACCATAATGCAGAATCAGTGGGAACCCTGAGCCTGTTTTCCTACAATTAGATGGTCCCATCTGAAGGTGATGGGAGACGGTTACACTGTTGCTTCTGTTATGTTGAAGCTCTATCTCACACCAGGCCTTAGATTCTTAGAAGGACCATAAAACCTAGATCCCTCACATTCACAGTCTATAGTAGAGTTGGTGCTCCTAGGAGCATCTACAATGTGAGTGATGGGAAGCAGCTCTAATACAGATGACACTCTTCTCACTCACCCATCTGCTCACTTCTCGCTGTGTGGCCTGGTTCTTAACAGACAAGTATGAGTTAGTGGCCCAAAGTTCACCCTTAGGGTGAACAGTGTAAACCTACTTTGGCTACATTTACCACCACTTTTGCCCAGTAGAGGCCAGTTAAAAATTATCCTAGTATATTTTCATTTTTAGTTTTTGGGAAAGTAGGTGAATCAGTAAGCAATTGACTGGGTTCCTTTACATCTTAGTGGAGGAAAAGGTTACAGGATTCAAGAATTCTGCCTCGCTTTGGGATTGTCCCTATTGTCCAGGTTGCCCAGTGGTTCACTTGGAGCTATTAATATTCGGGTCAGAGGCATTCTTTGTCTTCACCCAGACATTCTCCATGCATTCTCACACAGTTTGAAAGTCTTCAGGGTATGTAAAGTGACCTCTTAAAGATCACTTCATCTCTGGTATGTTTCAGTCAGAACTCGCTGGTTTCACCCATAGACAATCTCCTTTTGTGTGTCTTTCTGTGACTGGTGTTGTTTTCTAAGTCATGGATGTGTTTCACATAAATCCTGTCAACATCTACCTCTCCAGCCCATCTTTTCAATCTGCCAGCAATCCAGCATCTTATTGCCATTTCTATCTTACGTTGGTTTTAATATTTCAAAAATGTTTTTGATTGACCATTTTTCCTAGGTGATTCAGCCACTACTGTGTTTCAAACTGTCACACAACTAATATAACTAAGATATTTTCATATTCAGAAGCTGTAGTGACATAATGCTTGAGAGTAGCTGCAGCTTCAACAGTCTGATTTTCAAGGATCTCTTCAGCTTGACCACCCTCATCTCACATTTGTCTCCTTTGGCTCCAGCTGGGTCACTTTCTTCCTGTGCCCTCAACATACAATTCCAGTTTCTGATTGGAATTTAGATTATGTACCCAAGGTAGCACATATGTTTTCTTGGTCTATCCAAAACTTACTTATTCTTTCAAGTGCCTATAAGCCTCTCAAACCCACTTTCAATGTCCCTTAGTCCAGTCCTCTTCAATATGGGTGTATGTATTTGTATTTTCCTCCCTCTGGAACTTGGCTGCTAAGAATGCATCTGTCTTTGACAAACATTCTTCCCAAATAACGCCATCAAGAGATTATGGAATGGTGGCTACATTTTCAAAAGTCTCCTCTTCACTTCTTCCATTGTTTTTTTTTTTTTTTTCCCAAATTAAAGACTCCTTTATTGCATTGCTGAAATTACAAAGAGATGTTAAGGAATATCATGCGGTATCTTGCTGCAGCTGGACAACTCTTAGGTCTTACTCATCAGCCTGCTGAACTGTTCCTT
>NW_003852400.1:45634260-45649297 GCF_000181295.1 Otolemur garnettii | reverse complement strand
TTCAGAGACATAAATACCATCCAAAAATTTTCTGATATCCTTGTTTTTAACTGTTGTGGCCTGCTGAATCAAAGCAGCTGAATTTGAAACAAGCTCAATGTCATTTCCTTCGAGGATTAACTCATCTTTCTGGGCTTGAGATACTGAATAGGCAACGCCTGCCCTCATCCAAACCCGGCAGATATATTTTTCACCCAAGAAATTTCTTATTTCAACAAGAGACCCGTTCTCCTGGATAACAACGTTGATGGGGAAGTGCGCATACCCAGACCTCATCTTGTAACGGAAGCCCAGTGTAACACCCTTGATCATATTCTGTACGTGACTACAAATAGTGCGAACAGTAGCCAGTTCCTTTCTATTTCCCCACCATTTGTCAACCCGAAGCCTCTTCTTTTTCTTTCCAAGGAGAATGAGTTCCACATTGATGTGGTTGAAGTCCCTCCGCAGGGTTCCTCTGGGACCCTTCACAATAACTCTGCGTTCCTGCAGAGTGATGTCGACATTCTCTGGAATGTCGACAGTCTGATTGCTGAGAATGGTCTTCATTATCGCGGAGATGCAGTGAAGAGAGAGCGTCTTTCGTCATCACGTTCTTGTAGCCTGTCTCTTCTTCCATTGTTGAGTTCTTCTGATGTTAATTCAGTGAGAGCAGTCATTATGGGGGCTCAGTGGTACTTTCTGTTTGCTTTTAAAATTTTTTAAAAAAAAATATAAAAATACTAATTGTGTATATTTATGGAGTACAGTTGTGGTGCTCTAATATATGTTTATATATTAAAGATTAATGGAATGACAAAATCAAGTGAATTAACATATGAGGTCTATATATACATGGAATACTAGTCAGACTTTCAAAAGATGGAAATTCTATCATTTGAAAACATTAATGGAGGGCATTATACCGAGGGAAGTGAGCCAGGCACAGAAAGATAGATACTGCATGATTTCATTTATAGGGTGGAAACTCATAGAAGTTTTTAGTGAAAACTTTATAGAACTTTATAGTGAAACTCATAGAAGCAGAGAGTGGAATTGGGGTTCCCAGAGGCTGTGGGATGGGGGTGGTGTTGAGGAATGGAGAGATGTTCAAGGGGTATGAGCTAGGTAAGACAGGAGGAATGAGATTTTAAGACCTGTGAACAGTGTGTGACTACAGCTGATAAAATTATGCCGAATATTTCAAAATTGCTAAAAGAGTAAATTTAAAATGTTCTCAGTGGCACTTTCTGTCCTTGAGTGTCACCAATTTTGAAACGCTTTTCCTTATAAATGTAATCAAAATCTCTACTTCTTGGAAATCAATACCGTTGTTTTATGTGAGATTGAATATGATAAGTTGCAGTAGTTTACAATAATTTCCTAAATTTTCCCAATGGGATCAGACTTTCCTAGAATATGGGGGAAATTTTGGTTCTAATGACTCCTCAAAGGTACCACCAGACAATTAAACAATTCTTATGTGATTGAATTGAATTGAAAACCAGAGTGATAACAATGAGGTAATAGGGAATAAGAAACTGGATGTTAAGTTGATAAGAGCACCAGAGTAGAAAGAGAAATTCAGCAGATTGTTATGAAGACGTGGCACTTGGTAGAATGGGGCAGATAAATGAAGGCCACTAGGTTTTACCAGAGGATTTTTGAATCCTCTGTGAACTTTCACAAGGCGTTATTCACTTCATTGACTGCCCACCCTTTTTAACCTTCCCCTCCAATTCTGTTTAATTGATTTGGGATGGAGAACTTGTTAATTTTACAAAGCTTTACAGGTAAGTCTAAGGATCACAGAGGGTTAAGAACCACCAATAGACAACTTTGTTATTCTGTATGTGGTCCCAAGACAAGTGGCATAAGCATCCTTGGAGAGGAGGTTGAATCTCCTTCCCCCATCCCCACCCACACTTTGTGAATATATTGGGCTAATAGACTGCATATCTTCATGCTTTCCTTTCCTTTATGCTTTGTGAATCAGAGTTTCTATTTTAAAAAGCTTTTCTAAGTAATTTGTATGTACATTAAAGTTTGAGAAGCACTGTTCTGTGGGATCTATACTAATTTCATCCTAGGGGACCTCTGTGACAAGCCAAGCTTCTGGTTTGATATTATCTCAAGCAAATTCACTGCACCTGGCTTAGACACTGCCTGTCAAGCTCCTATGGCTGCTCACGTGCTACATGGGTCTAAGTGAGGCAGGAAGGGTGAGAGAAAAACAATTTGAACAATGGGAAGGCACAGCTCCCCCAAACCTGGCAATTATTCCAATTAGCCCTTCATCCCTATGTATGTTTCAGAATTGATTTTATGTACTGTGACTCAGCTTCTTTCCTATCTTCTCTCCTAGCAACTTCACCCTCCCTCAAGAAAATCTATTTCTTTGTTGATTATCCAGAGTTTTAAAGCTACTTATCCAAAGCTTCTTATGGGAAGTATTAATGCTAATGGATTTAGTGCTAACCACACCAGTCAAGATGGCAACCGCGTCCATGAAAGGATATTCCTGTTTCCTGCCTCTTTCAGGCTGGGGAAGTAATCAATAGGAAATTTGGAAAGGATGTGAGTGTCGAGGGAAGAGGACGTGATCTCCTGATGTTGACAAGGGCTCTCTGTCTTTCTGTCTCTTAAACTTTGAAATTTGAAATATTACCTCTCTCTGAGGAGATCAATCCTGATTCACTTCCAAAGTCACTTGAAACACAATGGTTTACAGCTGCATTGTCAAAAATGATAACACCTAGCCACTCAGGGCTCGCAAGCATTTAGAAGGTGACTTTACCAAATTGAGATGTGTTGTACGTGTGAAATACTCACTACAATTTGAAGGCTTAGTATAAAGAAGAATGCCTAAATAATAATTTTATGTTGAATATCTATTGATACCATAATATAGGATCTATTGAACTAAATAAAAATATGATTAAAATTAACTTCAACCATTACATGTTTCTTAAAAATAGGACAATAGGAAATTTAAAATGACATATGTGGCTTGTATTCTATTTCTATTATTTAGCCTCAATCTAAAAGAATGAAGTATCCCTTCCAGACAGCAAAAGTCTAGGTCAGTGTTTACTCTTATACTAATTTAATTATAATGCTAATTCACAATGAAGTGTAGGTCGTGTAGGCATAAGCTATGGTTTTAAGAAGCATCTAGTGCTGGTGGGGAGGCATAGACAGACACAGAAAATGGCAGAAACATTGAATTCCAGCTAATATGGTTTGAATGCATTTTTCCCCTTTATACAAGAGAAAATTTATAAGCTTTCATAAATAGTCTTAGGGTGATCTTTACTAGGTCAGAGAAAAGTTGAAAATGGTTTGGCATGAGCTGAAATGATGGCATTTAGTTTTTGAGAGCACACTCAGGAGATTAAATCCTACCTAAGTAGGAAATATTTATTGACTTCCTACTATGTGTGAAGTACAGTACTAAGTGATGCTCTGTTCTGAAAATATTTTATACTTTATATAGAAGATAGGAAAGCATGAAGATATGTAGTCTATTAGCCCAATATGTTCATACAAAAGAGAAGGGTCAATGTCAAGAACATCCAACACTAATGAAGTTGTGTCTTCTTGAATTGAATGGACTGAATGTTCTATACACACATCCACTTTTTTCTTACTATATTGATACTTTGAAATTAGCCCTCAAAATAGTCTCATTTTCTTTTCCTTTTTTCTTTCTCCTTCTGTATTACGAGAAACATTAGCTATATTCTTTCTTGCACTTAGGTGGGCCAAGTGTCAGCTAACCTTGTGTCAAATCTCCCTATTTATAAAGGACAAACTGTCAAAAGTTGCAACCAATATGCCATATTTGGTCTTTCTTAGGGAAAGACTATGATGATGAAATTATATGCCTATTGATCTGTGGTTGCTAACTATTCGCTTCTTAGAATATCATTTGTTTAGTGGTACATCATTAGGTGGAATCATTTTTTAATTATATCAACAACTTTCCATATTTATAACAGCTTTTCTTTTGATGTTTTGAAAGGAATATTAAAAAATAAACCCACAACATAATCTACCTGGGAAAGAAAGGGTACAACGTGAACAGAGTCATCAGTCTTAACTTGGAAGTTACAAGGCTAAAATACATACATTTTAAATGAGAATAATAGAAAATCTATCACAACCCAAAAGAGAATTGATAGAGAATAATACCGTTTATGGCAAAAGTGAGCAAATGTATTGCCAGAGCTCAAGGGAAACAACATATTCACATAACCCATTGAGAGGAGGGTGGAGATGGACTGTCCTATAGACATCTTGGCTATTTTTTTCAGACACCAAGAATAAAATCTAAGGAGTTGCTACCAAAACTTTTTTTTAAAAGATAATGTCAATACTCACTACAAGTTGTAACGGTAAGCACTGTTTCGTGAAAATCTCACTTTAGTCGTATGTGCATGTATACATGCGAGGTTTGTACACACCTGTGCATATGTACTGGGTCACCCTGTAAACCAGTGTTTTTCAACCCATGTGTTGCCAAAATTTTTAAAGATAATTAATTAAATTATTTTCCAAAGAAATTCAAAGCACAGTAAGTATATTACTTTTTTTTAAACTTTTTTTGGATCGACATAATTTAAGTGTGCCACAGAAGTTTGACTATAGGCTCAAGTGGGCCATGAGATAAGAAAAGGTGAAAAAACGCTACACTGATAGAACCTGTCTCTTTTATTTGGACAGTGGCCAAAGACAATTGAAGAACCTTGTAAAACACATTCAAAGGAACAACCATCAAAACGATGGCTCTGAGGTCTAAGAAAATGAAATCTTTCCCCAAACTGCAGAACTGATTTTAGTAAAATGTGACCACCTATACACTTGACCACACTGTGCTTTATTCCAGCTACCTCAACTTTCAAACAGGTGGAAGAGCTTATCTCATGGATCTTTCTGCACATGACTTTACACACTATACACATAAAATGAAAGCATCCTGATACACAGTTTTCTTCTAATCAAATTTTAGATTAAAGCAACATCAACTGTTCTACTATTTCATAAAAAGATGGATGTTGATTTTCTCTTTCCTGAACTTATTCTAGGTGATAAATACAGGTGGACAGACAGTGGTTACTAGATACCACATTTAGTGAGCTACTGTGGAAGCATTTTCTGCTTTTCTTCAGCTCCTTGAGAGTTTCTGATCCAATGAAGAAAACAATCATGAATTTTAGTCAACCGCCAAAGGGTTTATTCAACAGATTTGATGATGAGTTGGGCATTAGGGTTCACTATGGTTGTTGTGTGAAAGAAAAAAGTCCAAATGGAAGTACTTAAAGAGATTAAGCCATTTTAAGCCATTATAAACTCTTGCAAACCACCATCAATCATTGTAAAAAGTTAAATGGGAGGGAAAAACGTTTTGTAACCATAAAAATGTATGTTCCCAATGGAAAAATAGTTGAGCATGTGTCTCCAAAAATGGGAATATGAGATATTCATCAACTTTGTTTCATATTACAATGATATATTTTTATGCACCGTCAAGATCATTAGCACCCACTTTAGCAGTATATTAAGGAAGTAGTATCATAATACTTTCTAATGCCTTTAGACATGAAAATTAAGTTGAAGCAACATAAACAACTTTGGACAAGTCTGGTTATAGGTTTCATTTTCTCCTTTTCATTAACCCACCCTTAGTCCCTGAATCTTAAATCTTAAATTAACTCTATCATTTCTAGTAACCCTGGTTATTTCCTTTTTTTCTTTCAGTAGTAAGCATGATAACACGCCCTTCTTCCTAGGGGAGTAGCCTCTTACCATTTGGTCCCATAACATCTTAGGAATGACTTAGACACATTTTCATAAAGAATTCATGAACTGCTTATACACACACATAGTCACATATACATATAACTTAGACTATCATACTCAAATATTTTTAGAATTATTTTTTAATTACTATTAGGTAAATATTTTTGAATGCAGCTGTATTAACCTCACAAGTATTTTTACTGACATCTTAACTGTTGCAAAAACACGCATTTTCATATAATTATCATTAACCTACAAACAATAACCTTCTGCATGTTTAAAGTGGTTGCAGAGCTTGTTATTATAGACTGCTTTCAGTGCCGTTCATTTAGTATGCTGCGTTTTTAACACAAATGTAATCCACTCTGCATTTTCCATTTAAAATGCATAAGGCAAAGTGCATCATAACAGGATGTAACTATGTATTAATCAAATTAGCACAACACTTCAAAGGCTTGGGCTTTTTGCTGGGTGACTGTTAGATCACAATTCATGAAGGAAAGAAGCAGCATAATGAAAGGCTTGGCAAGGGAGCAGTTTATTTTCTTTCCAGAAAGATATAGAGTGGGTTAATTTTCATGATGGGAAAACATGTCGAGAAAGGGGAACAGTAAGCATTAAGCTAAAGGACAATAAGTGGAATTTAGAATACTGGGGTGGTTTTGCTGCTGATCAAACATAAATTCTATAATTATTTGATGACACAACAGAACTCCGATGACCTATTGTTAAATTATTAAATCTTCATGACCGAAGCAAATAAAAGCCAGTATAGTCAATATTAATATTCAGAACATGGCATATCCGACAATTCTTTGTCGTTGGGAGCAGTGTGCTACATAGCAATGGAAAACACAGAGCGTTCAAATACCGAGTTGAAGGCAACAGCAAGCATGCCATGTGATACAGTATCACTGTAATTATTTCTCGATCTTTGGTCAGTGTTTGACTCCGCATAGTTCTAAATATGTACACAGAATAGTGCACAGACAAGACAAACTGGCTGGGCTTAGCTGGGATAAATGATAAAGAAGAAATTAGACAGCCAAACGAATGAAAGTCAATTATTTCATCGAACATTCAACTGATGGTTATCATTAGGTGCCTGATGCGCTGCGAACTTCCCCTTTCCTGCTCCTCACAGATAACAAATGAGCAACTAATTTCCTTTCAATCTAAAACTTTATTTTTCTTGACATGGAGATTAGCGTGAGGAGGGCACAATGAAACATTCATTTCCCTCTTGACTTTTTTTTTTTTTCCCTAGACGGGAGTACAATGTTATTTAAATGCTAGGCTCTAATTTGTTTTTTCCCCTGTGCAAGATCAGGAAATTTGTGGTCTCCTTTGAGCAAGAGAGAAAACACAATTTTCATGACCAGAGCTAGATGAGAGTAAAGTAATCTGAGTATAAGTTTGTGCTACTTTATGCAAAGGTTACTCTTTCATAGTATAAAAATCCAGATATCTGCACATGGACCGAGATGCGTGGTATTCCGAGTTAGAAATGTACAGGGGAGAAGGGAAGGTGTGCTGGAAACAGGACACAGGGGAGAGACAGAAGAGATGAAAGAAATGGGAGGAAACATGACTGAGGCAGGGTAGAGGAGAAGCCACAAGGACATGAGGGCGAGAAGAGAGAAACTGGTGGGAAGGGAGAGGAGCAGAGGGGCCATGGAGACGAGAATGGCCCACGGTCAGAGCAAGTTGATGAGCTTAACTGGACACCTCACCTCAGCTCTCAGTCCATAAAATTATGGTCATGGTGGTGGTGGTGGTGGTGGTGGTGGTGGTGGTGGTGGTGGAGGATTGCAGGAGCTCTAAAGAATTTATAATTCTTTATTTTTCGTTCAAGTTCTACTTCAATATTTTATTAAAAATTCAATTCCTGAATTTATAGACACGGAAATGCTGCAACTTACTGCTAGGATGACAATGCATCAACAATAAAATAAAATCAATGCACCAGCACACAATAAAATCAAAGTAGAAGCTAGATTATTGAGAAGCAAGTTTGTAATTCAGAAGTGGCCTGACCCGTGGCTCCATCACTCTTTCTATGGCAATTTTTGTTTTCTTCCTTTTTGTTTTGTTTTATAAGAGAAAGGATTTCTATTTTTAAGAGTGAGGTCAATATTTGCAAGAAAAGCAGCAATGGTCTCATAAAAAAAGGCATTAAAAAATTAGGAGCATTCACACTGCTAAATGTTACACTAAGAGTTTTTGGTTGTTCAGTTTTGTCATTGAAATAGTGGGGCAACCACGTCAACCAGAAGTTTTCTACCTCCACTTTATGGGAATGTTTTGAGCAGGGACCTGTTTGCCCAGAAGAGTGAGGGGGTAAGTAGGATGACTGGTAGCATCACTGGTTTTTACCCACTAAATGCTGGTGGCATGTCCACCAGGTGTGATAACTAAATGTGTCTCAGACATTGCCAAATGTCCCTGGGTGGCACAAATTGGTCCTAATTGAAAATCAGTCATCCAAACCAAAGGTAGTTCATTTAGCATCCAAAGACTAAAGATAAACTCAATGAGATACTGTTTAGATTCATGGCATGTGACACCACGTGGTTCAGGTACATTGAAAACCTCTCCAGGTCATAAGATAAATTGGTAATGGCCCTAATTCATTAAGAGACAAAAGAAAACACCCAAACACTTAGCGCACAGAAAGCTTCAGAATTCCACAGGGAAAGTAAATTTGAGCTTTCCATAATATCCTGAGGGTAAAAGAAGAATTGCAAGTCTAGTGAAAATGGTTTGTGAGAGAGAGATAAAGATTGAGAGAGTGACTCCTCCTTTAGGTCAAAGTCCACGTGATTTGAACATGACACATTTTGAAACAGCCCAAATGAATTCAGTAAACATATCATGTGCTGTCTTGAAAACCTTCCCAGAGAGAGTAAAAGCTAGAGTTAGGTCAGTTTATACTTACATCAGTCACTGATTAGAATCCCGGAGCAGCAGGAAACAACACGTCCCTCAACTTCGTGACTTTGGAGCGAGGGAAAAATGAAATATTCTGTGCTGACCTTGCCTGAAGTCAGTGTTTCCTCATAGCTTTGCTGGAGGTCAGAAGATTTAAATGACAGGACTTTGGCACTAAAGGTTAGTCTGGGAATTGTTCTGGTGGTGACCCTGTGTTTTAGACAAACCAGATATATCACCCAGGCACAGAAGGGAGGCCCAGCCCCTCTGACCGGGGAGTGAGCGTCCCTGACATTGAGCTTTTGCCTGTGGTAGTTCTCAAACTGCAGTGCACACCAAAGTCGTCTGGCAGGTTTGTCAAAATACAGATTGCCGAGTTCCAACCCAAGGTTTCTGATTCATAGATCTGGGGTGGGGCCTGACAATGTATACGTCTAATAGATTCCCAAGGGATTCCGACGCTGCTGGGTCCAAGATCCACATGCTGAGTGTGTTTTTCTAAATTAACCCGACATCAAATCATGATTCCTTTCAGCTGATTTTTTTTTAACTATTTAGGTTTTAGTTAGTGATGCCTCCCTTGTATTTGCTTGTACGTTGCCTTTAAATATTTCACTAATTTTTTTCATGATAAAAACCTTGTCTCTTCCTGTAGAATATTTGCTCTGTCTTTCACTTATCACATAGTGCTGAGTACACAATAGATTCCTAAGAAATGACTCCTGAATACGGAATGAATGAAGACAATGTCAAGTAGAAACTTACAGTATATTTTATCCTTTTGATTTTTCTTCATCAAAAGTAGCTATGCTTTAGCTTGGCCTAATACCAACTCCATTTTCTTCCTACTTTAAATCTTTTTTTTCCTGCATATAGACCTCATTTAGGAAGAAGAGGAACACATATTATGGCTTACATACTTCAACATGAAAAGCATATAAAAGGACTTTATAGCCATACTTCTATTTTCATTATCTAAGTGTATTAGTAAAAGCAAACCTATTACATCTTCCTTTTGGGAAGCCAAAAACATGTAGAATTTATGTCATGAGAAACAGCTTTGACAGACTTTATTTGACATGCACATCAACTGCTGGGGGAAAAAAAAATCACCAGAGGAAATGCTAAACTAAGTTATGACGCTGTCCTGCCAATGGAAGATGGGAGCTGGTCGGTTGGCTGTGTCTTGAAGATGCATTAAAATATGAAGGCGCAAAATGGACAGCTGCTTCAGAAAGATCAACCCCGCATTATCCTAACTGATAAATAAATGTGCAATATAATATATAATTCTGGCGTGGGTCTGCAGGTCTGAGATAATTCTTAAGAGCAGGGCTCAAGTGATTTGTCATCAGACCCTTAGAAGCAAAGCTTTGTGTTACCCTGCGGCACGCTCTGCTTTCATTTATTGGGAGCTATATCATTTTTATTTGATTTCTTATTTATATTTCAGAATTCTTGAAAGGTTATTCTGCTATCAAAGTGAAACAATGTATATACTGCGGAGCCATTTGAGCTCATAGAGGGATAAATAAGAGAGCTCTCCCCTGCCCCCAGCTCCTCCAGGATCACTGAGAAGTTCCACCTTTCATATTGTGATTTGTACGGGGGAGTGGGTATGAAGTGTCTGTCCTGTTTTCCCTCTGTGGCTCCAGAACACACTTCCAGATGTCTTCTGCAACTGTAGAAAGGAGAAAAGCCTTTTTATCTTTCTTATGCTCTTCTTATTTCTTCCTAAGATGTCGTGTACCTAAATGTATATTTGAACTGCAAATTAAGAACATAAAATAATATTTGGAATTAAGATTGTCCTAGAAAATTCTCACAAGTGTTAGATGTAGAGACACAGTTTGCTAAGCAGTGTCTGCTGTTAGCATCGCAGGTGCCTGTGAGGAAGAGACAAGAAGTGTTTACTTTCAGCCCTCTTCTCTTCTTCCTCCATTTCCCTTCCAGGTCAGGTTTCAACAGCACTCCCAGGAATGCCCCTGGTGCTCCAAAGAACTCACCCAGTAAAGGACTCTGCACAGAGATGACATAGCTGGCCATCGTTGCTGTGGTGCTAAGGTTCTGATAGCATATTGTCTGCCCTTCCAGCAAATCTGCAAAGAATTGATGATCTTCACTGTGTGTGTGGCCTCTTCCAAGTCACTGGAGACACCTGGGGCAGAAGATCTTGAATATAAAGAAAATTTAAGAAAAGCCAACGCAGAGTTACAAAAATTAAAGTATATATTTAAAAAATTATATTTAATAATGATTTTAATCCCCTGAATTCAGGATAGCATACTCAGGCAATTCACTAAACAATGATTACTGCATTTATTTTTAAAATATTAATTTATAATATGTGGGGTGGCATGGCCTAGTAATGGCATGCATATCTGAAGCTATATGAAGAACATCTACTTCTTTTGAATCTCAGCTGCTTGTCTGCAGTGTCACCACATGTAAAAATAACAATGAATGCCAGGTGACATAGCTCATGCCTGTAATACCAGCACTCTGGGAGGCCGATGTGGGTGGATTGCTTGAGCTCAGGAGTTTGAGACCAGCCTGAGCAAGACTGACATCCTATCTCTAAAAGTAGCCAGGTATTGTGGCGGGCCATTATAGTCCCAGCTACTTGGGAGGCTGAGGCAAGAGGATCACTTGAGCCCAAGGGTTTGAGGTTGCTGTGAGCTATGACACCATGGCACTCTACTGAGGGTAAAAAATCTGGGACTGTCTTTAAGAAAGAAAAAAGAAAGAAAATAACATTGAAAGTCTAAATCTGAGCCTTTTCATGAATGTGAGGCCCCAGCTAAATGCTCACGTTGGCCCATCTTGAATAAGCACTATATGTAAGATGCACACATTTGGTGTTATTATTTCACAGATTTAAAGCATCCCAAGAAAGAAACCAAGTCACAAAGAGATCTAGACTTTACTTTTTATCTATTAATCAAGCTAAATTTAGTCTCCTGGCCAAAAAAAAAGGAAGAACTATAAGTTGCATTATTGGTTAAAGCAAGAGAAAATTCTAATGTTCCAGACCACATGTACCTGCCTATTAATATGTAAACACTAGTGAATATTATGTCCAATGTTCTGGTCAAATGTTAGTTGCATTTTTACTGAAGAAACTTTAGAGGATGAACCATTAAACTCCACATAATGAGATTTCACCCTTCCATATCATTATCATTATCAAATTTACTCTCTGGATTTATTTAAAATCAAAGGAAACTTTACCTCTCCCTCCTGTTTTAATAATTCATCTCTACAGAACGTACTGAATGGGTCACAACTCAACAGCAAAGAAATGACCTCTGTTTTGTCTTTAGCTAAAAGGATCATTTTGTTGACAATAACTTTAAAGGACTTTGTCTTTGTTACAAACCAAGCCAAAAGAGGAAATGTCTGTAACTTTCACCGGGTGTGGCCTTGCACCTGTGAATGCACTTCATAAAACACTTAGAGTGCACCCCACTCTCTCCACATCCTCACTTAACCACAGTTCTTAATTTATAATGTTTCCCACTTCAAGTCAAGAAGTAATCCACACACAGGTATTCATATGACTTTGCCATTTCAGGATTTTAGAAATGAGTATCTTGAATAAGGTGATAGGGCTTTGTTTATAGGTTGTGTATGTGCTTAAAGTAGCTTAGATTATTCTAGAGATTCTGTTACCAAGTCATTTCATGTGACTATTTGAGATTTTCCTGCTCAAGACATGTTTTGTATTGTCATTGCATTAACATGGGGTTAATGCTTTATGGTTTATGACCAATTCTATATCTTAACATCACCTAATTTCTCCTGCTGCAGACTATCTGGTTGCCTCTCCAGACCAGGTGTTTGCAATTTTTTTTAAATTTTCTCTATACAGGTACATGTGTTTATTTGGTTTCCACTTTTTGCCTTCACAAAATTAAAGAGGCTTAACATTTAATAACAATAACAATGTTTAAGATAAGGACTAGAAACAAAACCCCAAAAAGAACAAACAAAGATAAATATGTTCGGAAAAGAAATTAGATGATTGCTACAAGGAAATATTGAGCAATAATAATGATACTGGATTTAGATACTGGATTCCCAGGCTCTTGGTCTCGGTGGTTTGAAGAATGAAGCAATGGACCACAGGATAGGTTTTATTTAACAATACAAGTGTTACAGCTCTCACAAAGAGCCAAGCTTCCTTGCAAAGCAGGATCTGCAGTAAGATAGGTCTTATAATACAAGTGTTACAGCTCTCACAAGGAACCAAACCTCCTTGTAGAGCAGGATCAGCAGTAAGATAGTGTTACAGCTCTCACCAGGAACCAAACCTCCTTGCTCTCTTGCTCTCTCTGGGAGGTCTGTGTAGGTCTGTATTTGGGTTCTCTGCTTAGGGGCTTATATAGGGGCAGTTGTCCAGTGAGCTTTCAGGTCCTGAAAACAGACCAATCAGGAGCAGGTTTTGAAAATAGACCAATCAGGGATGCACTGGAGGAATCGCCAATGTCTTGCCCTACTCCTGTTTGGTTCCTTTGTTTACTGAAGCCTCCATTGGGGAAGGGAAGCTCCTCCTGCTTGCCTACGCTCCAGCCTGCTGGTTCCTCTGCCAGCTGCCACCACCACCACCACCAAGATGGAGGCAGCAGGTCCTCCAGCCCTGCTCAGCTGAGCTGGCTGGGGCACCACCTGTCTGGTATCAATAATAATAACAATAATGCAAAAAAGGTAACATTCACATTGTCTGATAAAAGTATGTCTATCATAGAATGTTTTGACTCTGAGGTTCAGTAGGGAGTCATCAGTTAACTTCTTTTTTTCTCCCCAAATCTCAAAAAGTAGAGAATATTTATTTTTATAAATAAAAATAGAAGATAATTTCAAAAAAAGATCATGCCCAATCTTATAAACAGTAGAAAAAGAAGAAAATACTTAAAAATCATTCTACTTCATCTGGATATACTTTATATTAAAATTGGAAAAAATATATTATTATGAAGGGAAATTACAAACATACTTCACTTATAAATGAGGATGCAATATCCTAAACAACATATTAACAAGTTGAATGAAAAATTATCATTCAAATAATGTACTTTGGTCAAAATTAAATCCAATTTATGTGAGAATTAGTCACTATTTTCTTTTCTTTTTTCCCCTTCCCCTCACCCCTCCCTCCTTCTCTCTTTGTCTGCTCTCCCCTTATATAAAGTTATTTTTATCTGGAGCTTAATTCTAGCCTCTATTTGGTTGCTTTCTCATACTCATCCTCCCCAGCTTCCCTCATGGAGATGCTTGTTTTGTTGCATACAACACAAGACGTAAGAAATGGATTTTTCTGCTCACACTGTTCACCAAGTACCTATGGTATCAAGTTAAAGTCTGTACAACTTTCATTTTCTTTTGATTCCTACTGAATGTCTTTATCTGCTTCCAATATTACCTTTCCTACGTGAATACTAGTGATCTAATCTGGAGACGTTGATATCAGTTTTCCCTTTCCCAGTGACAATTCTCCCCTGGCTCTTGGAAGCAATCAATTTTCCTTTCAGAAATCAATCACGCATCCTGGCATCAGTCCTTTGGGTGGGGCTAATAACCTCTTGCACTGGAAGTGGACATGGGCCTGATCTTAGGCCCAGGTCTTCAGCTCAACAATTGGAAAAGAAGCACTCTTTCTTTTTCCTTTCTCTCCTTTTCATTTTTTTAAACTTCAAATCATAACATGACATTTGTTAGACAAAATTTTGATTAACAAGTAAATAAAATCATGCTTTAGAAGTTTGGAGACCACAGAAATACTCATTCTATTTTTATAAAAACTCTTGGAGAATTGCCAAATGGACAGTCCACAGCAACCAGCCACTGTGCATTACTCTTCTCAATGTGCTCTCTTTTGCCCAGAATCTGGCCCCAGACACTTTGCAGATGCAGCATGACATGGCATTTCACTGAGACACTGTCTGGGAATGATTAAGAATCTTAAAGTTGGTCCCTGTCCTGGAATGATTAAGAATCTAAAAGGGATTATTATAAAATGAGGAATTAAAGAAAGTCGAGTGTATATTTAATAAGGAAAAATGGAAGACGAAGTTATTCAGTCCATTTCTGGGAGCAAAATCTGAGGTTGAAAATAGATAGTTCACTGCTTGGCGCCTGTGGCTCAAGTGGCTAAGGCACCAACCACATATGCCTGAGCTGGTGGGTTCAAATTCAGCCTGGGCCTGCCAAACAACAATGATGGCTGCAACCAAAAAATAGCCAGGCATTGTGGTAGATTCCTGTAGTTCCAGCTACTTGAGAGGCAGAGGCAGGAGACTCACTTAAGCCTGGGAGTTGGAGGTTG
>NW_003852400.1:45618201-45634147 GCF_000181295.1 Otolemur garnettii | reverse complement strand
GGTGAAGTAATAATTTCTTAGGATTGGCTTTTAGTCTTTATTCATTTTAGTCAATGACTATTATCTAATCCTCATGGGGATCCTAAAAATTAGGACATTTGTTAGAAGGTTTTCTGCCAAGTGGAAGAGCTCTTTCTTCTAATATGACTTAGCTGGTTAAAGATAAGCCCGGAGATACGGAGGGCAACAACCTGAAGGGGTCTGGCTAAGAATAAAGCTAAAATCAAGCACAGAGGATGCCCCTGACTTTTTAGTTAGATTAGCCAAAACACAGCCCCGTCTCTCTTTCCCCTTTCTTGTATTAATTTGTAAGTAGTCACTATGGACTCACAAGCATACTAGGAAGTGAGGTGCATGCAAAGAAATATATTATAAATTAGTTACAGAGATGAGACTGACACTCCTGATCCAGAAAGCAGCAAACAGTATATGTTTAAATCTTAAGTGCTAAGACACAGAACATATGTAGTAAGTCTAGCAAATGCAGAGACCTTTGGGGTGATGCTAGCTGGAGGTGCCTTTGGACAAGAGGTGTTAATTAAGGTGGAATTTAAAGAATAATGCAAAGGAGGCGGGTAAAGTCCCATAGCGGGATGAGGAGGAGGCCTCCTGCTACAAAGAGGTTTGTGTTGAAAGTGTTGTGTGATAAGGTGGGTGAAGTCATGTGAAACTAGACTATGAAAAGTCTCAAGATAAGTAGAGGATTTTATACGTTATGGAGTGGGAAGATGGGAGCAGTTCTAATTTGGTAAGTGAGGAATGATACGGTGAAAGCAGTGATTTAAGATTGTTAAATCGTCAAAGTTGGTCTGCATTAAACCTGCCTTAAGAGTTTGATAAAAATACACATTTCTGCTTCCTCTTTCACATCTACTGAGTCATAATTGGTGAGTGGGAAGACTAAGAATCTTTATTTTCAACAAGCACTCAGGGAAATTTAAATACAAAGCCAGATTTAGTGGTAAATTGAGCACGGACTAACTTGCACAATCATACTGAGTTTCAGGCTTCCCCCAATTTCTTTCACATCCTGGTTTCATTCACTCTCTCCACCAGGAGATCCTTCATCTGCCTCCTCTTTATCAGAACTTGTACTCTGAGACATATGTTGTTCAAAACCGACAGTGTTTTCTGCCTACCCTGTCTGTGACTCAGTTTCCTGATTTGAAAAATGTATTTATGGTACCAATGCATCATTTCCCTTCAGGGACTTGGAAATTGTTCCTGTTCCCTTTTTTGGTTCATATTTCCTGTGACACCGGAACGTTTTTCTCCTGCTTATTTCCACTGTGCTGTGCTATTAATCTGTTTCTCATTTCTAGTTCAAAACCTTGTCTACTCAGTGTAGACTTCTAAAGTCTTTTTTTTCCTAACAGACCACTATGTTTTAAGGGCCCCACTGTGTTTTTGTTTTTGTTTTTTAACTATTTATTTTCTTTTACAGCAAAAAAATCTTGAAATATTATTTATATTTGTGTTCTTTGCTTATTGAGAGTCTATTCTTTTCTTAACTTCTTCCTTTAGTGATTTGCAGAGCTAACTCTTAGTCCCTTTCTCTCTCCTTCCTTGAATTGGGTATCAGTTTAGAGGTCAGGATGAAAAAAGATCAAAATGTCAGTCTTATTAATAAAGACTAGGTTGAAGTTTATGCTTACAATAGACTTAACTGAGCTTGATCACAATACTGAATTAAATTTACCCCAAAGACAGAATTTGGGAGTAGGTATGTCATGGGGAAGGTGATGGTGCCTGTCCACCTTGCTTTTGACCTAGCACTCAGACCAGATGGACACTGCAGGCAAATGAATGACAAGAAATAACATACAATGGCTGAGCTGAGCATGCCCATCTCTTCACTGGAATTCACCGATTGGATGAATCACCCCCAGTCTATTTGAGTTCTCTGTAGACCCTAGTTATTCTAGCCACATCCCTAGGGGTGCAAGTGAGGGACCTGAGGACGCCTAGAGTGACTGGCAAACAGAAGCAGTTCTACATGAAAATGTGTTGAATAAGTGTCACCCCAATGTCCAGTGCCCCTCAGCTTTCTAATGAAATTTCTGCTCATTTCAGCTTTCTAATGAGATTTCTAATGAAATCTCTGCCTCCCTTTACACTTTTTCTTTTTGTGAAATTTTCTGAGGTGTTGACTACACATGGGCCATATAGAGGTGTACAATTTTCTCTCCTGCCAAAGGCACCTTGCTGAAGGAAGAGTGGGAGGCTGACTTCCAGCCCACATAGTGCCCTGTAGGAATGCAGCCAATCAAAGGAAGGGGCGCCATTTTCTACTTGCTAGGCAGAGTCTGTCTGGAAAGTCTGTCCTTTTATAGTTTATCCAGAAGCAGCATTTTAAGAAAAATTGGTACAAAAGAGCTGAGACTATACACTCTTAAAAACTCTTCTGTCTTCTTGCTCCACCCAAGGCATAAATTTCTCTTTTTTTGCTCCATCTCCCTGACATTCTCCAGCATTCTTTTCTGACTCTTCTACTCAGTACCACCCCTTTTATCACCATTGTTTACTCATCAGGCTCAGCTAAATTTCCTTTCACTTTATCTTACATTGTTTAAAGCAGGGCTGATGCCCTTGCAAGACTCTTGAATGTTGGTTTGTATAACTCTGGGTGGACTGAGACCACCGTTTTGTTAAGATGATGTGAACTTACCTTTACTTTGGCATCCATTATGCCAGACATTTGGGTCAACTCATTCACAGAGGCAAGTAAAAGCCCCCCAGTATTTTTTTAGTTTCAGGTTAATTTGAGGGTACAAAGAAATAGGTTACAGTGTTTGCATTTGTTGGGTAGAGTCCCTCTTATAATTCTGTCCTTCCCCCAAGAGATGTGCTATATACCTAATATGGTGCCCATTAAGTGGGATTTCACCCATCCCCCTTCTTCCTCTCCTCCTCCCTCCTTCCCCTACCCCCCACCTTGAATTGATTTGAGTTTTTCTTTTGGGTGTGTATTAGTTCATCTACTGGCTTCATGTTAGTATTGAATCTATTGGATATTCCATTCTTGTGATACTTTACTAAGATAAACGTATTTCAACTCCAATCAGGTTAATAAAAAAGATGTAGTGTCACCCTCTTTTTTTTTTGAGACAGAGTCTCACTGTGTCACCCTCAATAGAATACTGTGGTGTCACAGCTCATAGCAACCTCAGACCCTTGTGGTGTCACAGCTCACAGCAACCTCAGACCCTTGGGTGTAAGCGATTCTCTTGCCTCAGCCTCCCAAGTAGCTTGGACTACAGGTGCCTGCCACAATGCCTGGATATTTTTTGTTGTTTTTGTTGTTGCAGTTGTCATTGTTGTTTGGTATGCTTGGATGGGGTTTGAACCTGCCAGCCTCAGTGTATGTGGCCAGTGCCCTAACCTCTGAGCTATGGGTGCTGCCTGGTTATCCAGTTCTCCCAGCACTGTTTGTTGAATAGGAATTCTTTTCCCCACTGTATGCTTTTGTTTGGTTTATCAAAGATCAGATGGCAATAAGAGACTCATTTCATCTCTTAGTTTTATATCCTATTCCCTGTGTCTATGTCACTATTTTTGTTCCAATACCATGTTTTCATCACTGTGTACTTGTAATGTAATCTGATGTTTGGTAGAGTGATATTTGGTAGCCTCTGGGTTTGTTCTTTTTTTTTTTTAAAATATACTTTTTAAATTTTTATTAAATCATAGCTGTGTACATTAAGGTAATCATGGGGTACAATGTGCTGGTTTTATATACAATTTGAAATATTTTTCATCAAACTGGTTAACATAGTCTTCATGGCATTTTCTTAGTTATTGTGTTTAGACATTTATATGCTACACCTAGTAAATTTTACAAGTGCCCTTGTATGATGCACTGTAGGTGTGGTCCCACCAATTACTCTCCCTCCACCCATTCTCCCTACTCCCCTCCCTTCCCTCTCCCCTTTCCCTTTCTTCTTGGGCTATAGCTTACATAAGAAAGCTATAAATTGGCTCGGCGCCTGTGGCTCAAGCGGCTAAGGCGCCAGCCACATACACCTAAGGTGGTGGGTTCGAATCCCCAGCCCGGGTCCGCCAAACAACAATGATGGCTGCAACCAAAAAATGGCCGGGCATTGTGGCAGGCGCCTGTAGTCCCAGCTACTTGGGAGGCTGAGGCAGGAGACTCACTTAAGCCCAGGAGTTGGAGGTTGCTGTGAGCTGTGATGCCATTGCACTTTACCCAGAGGGATAGCTTGAGGCTCTGTCTCAAAAAAAAAAGAAAGCTATAAATTGGTCTCATAGTAGGGCTGAGTACATTAGATACTTTTTCTTCCATTCTTGAGACACGTCACTAAAAAGAATATGTTCCAGCTCCATCCATGTAAACATTTAAGAGGTAAAGTCTCTATCTTTCTTTAAGGCTGTATAATATTCCATGGTGTATATATACCACAATTTATTAATCTATTTGTGGGTCGATGGGCACTTGGACTTGTTCTTATTACTAAGAATAGCCATGGCTATAGGGGGTTTTGTCTGGCTCCATACAAAATGAAGTACTGTTTTTTCCAGGTCTTTAAAGTATAATGTTGGTATTTTAATGGAGATTGCATTAAATCTTTAGATTACTTTGGATAAGATAGACATTTTAACAATGTTGATTTTTCCCAGCCAAGAGCATGTCTTCTGCTAGTTTTGCTATTCTCTTTGTAGAGATAGTTCACTTCTTTTGTTAGGGATATTCCTAAGTATTTCATTTTCTTTGAAGCTACTGTAAAAGGGAATTGTGTCCTTGATTTATTTCTCAACTTGGCTGTTACTGGTATATACAAAAGCTACCAATTAGTGGACACTGATTTTATATTCTGAGACATCACTGTATTTCCTGATCACTTCCAGGAGTTTTGCAGTTGAGTCTCTGGGGTTTTCTAAGTAGAAGATCATATTAACAGCAAAGAGTGAGAGTATGACCTCTTCTGCCCCCAGTTGGATGCCCTTTATATGCTTCCCTTTACTGATTACATTGGCTAGAACTTCCAGCAGTATGTTTAATAGTAGTAGTGATAGTGGACATCCTGGTGTGGTTCCAGTTCTAAGTGGAAAAGCTTTCCATTTTCCATTTTCCATTCAGTATGATGTTAGCTGTGGGATTATCATAGATAGCTTTAATCAGCTTAAGACATGTGCCACCAATGCTTATTTTCTTAGGTGTTCTTGTTAGGAAAGGATGCTGAATTTTGTCAAATGTTTTTGCCACATCTATTGAGAGGATCATATGGTCTTTGTTTTTGCTTCTATTGATATGGTGAATTATATTTATTGATTTTCATATATTAAACCAGTCTTATATCCCTAAGATGAAGCCTGCTTGATGTTGATGTATAATTTTTTAATGCACACCTAAAATCTATTAGCCAAGATTTTATTGAATATTTTTGCATCAATATTCATGAGTGAAGTTAGTCTGTAGTTCTTCTTTTTACTTCGGTCTTTTCCTGGTTTTGGAATCAGGGTGATGTTTGCTTCATAGAATGCGTTGGGGACATTTTCTTCCTTCTCAATGTTTTGGAACAGATTTTGCAGTATAGGTATAGGCTCATCTTTGAAGATTTGATAGAATTTTGGTGTGAAGCCATCTGGTCTAGGGATTTTGTTGTTGTTGTTGTTGTTGGTAGCTTTTTTATTGTTTCTTCAATCTCAGTGCTTGATATTGGTCTGTTCAAGAGATCTCTTTCTTCCTGGTTAGATGGTGTGGTTCTAGGTATTGGTCCATTTCTTCCACATTGTCAAATTTCTCGGTTTTGTGGTCAGAAATAATTTCTTATATCTCTGGTACCAGTTTTTATTTCTCCCATTTCATTTCTGATTGAGGTTATTAAAGATTTTACTTTTCTGTTTCTAGTTAATCTAGCTAATGGTTTATTGATTTTATTTATCTTTTTGAAGAACCAACTTTTTATATCATTAATTTTCTGAATGATTCTTTTGTTTTCTATTTCATTTATATAGATTCAATTTTGGTTATTTCTTCTATGCTGCTTGGTTTGGGATTGGATTTCTCTTCTTTTTCCATTTTCTAAAGATGATTCATTATATTGTTGATATGTTCCCTTTCTGTTTTTCTGATGTAGGCATCTAATGTTATAAATTTCCCTCTTAGAACTGCTTTTGCAGTTTCCCACAAGTTTTGGTGGCTTGTGTCTTCATTGTTGTTATGCTCAAGGAAGTTAATGATTTCCTTTTTTGTTTCTTCCTTGACCCAACTGCCATTCAGCATCAGGTTGTTTAGTTTTCATGCCTTTGTGTGGGGATGAAAATTTTCGTTGGAGTTGAGTTTCACCTTTGGGAATCCTTTCTTATCAAAAGGATAAGAAAAGGATAGATGTGCTACTTGCAGCCAAAAAAAATGGGGATAATCCTTTTATTTTGTGTCTACTTTCTCAAATTTTAGCTAATTTGCTAAACATTAAGCTAGGCCTGATGGATAACAAAAAATGGTACTCTGTCCTCACATGTTCTCTTCGGGTCATGATCCTAAGACCAGAAAGCAGACAGAAAATGTTAGCAAGAGGCACACACAAGTAGAACAGAAGAAATCATAAGTGAATACTGGTTTGGCTAAATGAGCTCAAGTCTCTTGACATAGAAGAAATGCATTTCCATTTCCATACCCAGGTTTTATTCTTTCTGATCTTACCCTATAACTCTTGCCTTTTTGTATTCTCATCTTTAATTGGGTACTCTTTGTTTTGTATTTCTATAGGCTCTTTAATACCTGCATCTGACAGGCAGGTTTTCATCTTGCTACACTGGCTTTTTGCGTGTTTGTATAGCATCTTCTAGTTATTGTTTAAGAGCTTTCCTGAGCAATCCTTTTCTGGATCAGAGATTATTTTATCCTCTTTCTGTTTTCAAAATCTGCTTTCCTAGAGTGTGCAATGATATCTGACTTCTTGTCTATCACAAATTTTAAGTTTATAATACTTAATGGTAATCACCATAGAGATTTTATTGTCATGAGCTTTTAATTTATCCAGTCTAAGTTTATTATCTTTTTTTTTTTAATTTGAGAGTAAGATTCTTTCAACAAAGATTATTGTCCTGTTTTGCTTTACTGCTATGCTTCTTCTACTAAGTCAGAGTTGGGGCAGTATCTCCTGCCATTTTTTCCTACATCTCAGGATATTAAATTGTCACCAAGACATATTAAGAAACAGATATTCTTCTTTTAGTCAAAGGGGGTGTCTTGTAAATGTATGAACAACCCAAATTTCTTTCCTTTTGTTTCTTGAATTTGATTTTTTACCAAGTCATGTATTTTATGCTTTTACAATATCTTTTGTGTCACTCTCGTCTTTATTACCAAGTAAGGACAGTTCAAACTGAATCAATACAACAGGCTGTCCTCAAGTTCTTTTCCTTTAATTTATTCTAAAATCAACTACAAGATAAACCTAAAACAGTGCATTCAACACATAACACTCCTTTCAAAAGCCCACAATGTATCTGAAGTAACAATAGGATAAAGTCTTGACTTCTGAGCTTGACATCCAAGGTCTCCATGGACAACTTTATACTACTTCTCACTACATCTTGATGGCAATTCTGAGGCCTAACCACATTACATGTAGTTGCCTGTGCCACTATTTGAATGTCTTCTCCCTTCTGGCTTTTCTGCATGTTCTAACTCTACTACATTTGCCACACTTTCTTAGTTAAATTGACAATATTTCTGGCCATTACTCTGTATACTATATTGCGGGAAATCCAATGATAATGAGGCAAAATTTCTGCCTGGAAGGGACTTGTAACCTTTAGTTTATCAAAGGGGACAGAGTGCTATCTAGAACTCTCTAGGGTAAAGAACATACACTGACATCAAAGGGAGAATGCGATGTGCTAAAAACAAATGACTTTATATAAGTTTTGGGAAAATAAGTTAAGAGTCTATTTCTGACCATGAAGTTTGTGAAAGATTTCATGGAAGCAGGGCCATTTGAGTAAATGATGGCTACATTGCTAAATTGGAATATGGGGATTCTAGGTTGAGAAAATAGCCAATAGTTCAGGGTGTTAGAGTGTAATGTGTATGTCTGTGAAGGGTGGAGAGGAGAAGATAATTTGAGATAAGGCTGCAGACTTAAAAGGAGCAGTGCTAAAGAGTTTTCATTGTGCTCTGTAGACTAGGAGAGACTTTGGAAAGTTCTGAGCAATAAAATAAAATGATAGAATCTATGCTTAATGAAGATATCTTTGGCAACTATATATATATATCCTAAATGATTTTGAAAGAAAGAGAAACTAAAACTGTTGAGCAGGTGGGTGGCTCCTTAATAATCTATGCCAGTGGTGATGAATGCCTGAAATAGAGAAAGCAATGAGATGGGAAGGGAAGGGTTATTAGACAAAGCATTTCTGAAATAGATTCTGTAAGTTTTAAAAGGGGCAGAAGGTAGGTAGAGGAACATGAATTGATTCAATAAAACTTGATAGGATATGATATTTGTCAGGAACTCTGTTATGAACTAGGAGTATTAAAATGAATGTCATAGTCCAAAACTGAAAAAGTTCGCAATCTAGTCAAATATAGAAATATAAACAAATACCAAACAAAGAAATTAAAACATCTATATTTACATGTATTGATCAATCTGCTTTTTCGGGGCATAGTGATTTGAAAGAGATGACTTAACAGCACGCCATATGAACTGATTCTTTAAAGATAAATAGAAGTTTGATACATAAGGCAGCACAGCTGAGACACTGAGGAAGAGAAAAGGGTCTGCAAACACACAGATGAATTATAGCATGTGGTATGTTCCTGGTGTCCCTAAGCAACTGGAGAAAGCAGCAGAAGTACCTGGTAGAAGGTAAGAAGGAACATTAGCTAGGTTGCACTCAGCGTTTTTCATTTTTTTCTGAAGGTGGTAATAAAACAGGAAAAGATTTAAAAAGACGTCTATGTTTAGAAAAGTAACATTAAGCTGAAGATAAATTGGGGGTAGAGATTGAAGACAGGCAGCTCAGTAGGGAGCTATTGCAATAATTCAGGTTCAAGATAATGAATCTGCAGACTCAGGCAGTAGAAGCAAAAAATGAAAGATTAAATGTTTATATAGTTGGTGGAATCTAGATGGAAAGCACAACTGAAATACAGAAGGAGGTTAGAAGGCGACTGTAAGGATTTCAGTATAAATGACTGAGCTGATACTGTTGCCATTGACTGAGGAAGAAAATACAGATTGAAGAATAGGATTTATGCAAGAAAGTGTAAGTGGTAGGACAATTAATATTTACTGAACACTTATGTACTGGGCTCATTCTAGTGTTTTTGTATCAATGAATTCTTTAATCCCCCCAGTGGAGTTATGAAATAAGTAGTAGCATCATATCCATTTTACAGATGAAGAAGTTAAACATAGAGAATGTAGATAACTTGTCCAAGGATGCATGGCCAACAAAAAACAGAGCAAGAATTTGAACCCAGACAGTAAGGTGCAGGAAAATTCATTCCTTAATGTTGTCTAGCCTTGTTATTGGACATAGGAAGCTTTCAGTGTTGGCAAAGAATTGAAACTCTGAAGGATCAGAGATCAGTCAAAGGTTGAGATGTGGAATTGACAGTAATGTAGAGTAATTGGTAAAGTGAAAGAACTGAGGATTGAAGCTCAGAAAATGTTTCTAATTAGTGTTTTCAAGTTGTACTTGGGGAGACTTGGGTGTGTTAAGAGATGTAGGCTGAGAGGAAGATAAGTACAGGTTTTACAACTCGAGAAAGTAGATACTGTCAACAAGAAATGTGCGTTTATTAGCTCTGAGACCAAGATGGTGAAGGACTGATATACACAGTCATGAGATTTGGAATTTGAGGGTATGAACAAAGGAGGGAAGCACATGTTGTGCTTTCGAAATCAAAAGAAGGACATGAGACGTTCTAAGATCCTGCAGCAAGGTGGGTTTATCAACTGGGTAAGATCATATAAAAGATTAGAAAGCAAATTAAAATTATACAAAAGATTAGAAAGTGAATATAAAGTTAGAGAGGGGGGAAAAGTTACATATAATTACAATACACTCACCAAATCAGCCCATGAGCCTGTGGAACACACCAGCAGGCAGGATTCCACCAGCCATGAGGTTTGTCCACAGCCAGTAACGAAAGCTGTAGACAACCACATCAACTGTGGAATGCACGAGCAGACAGGGTTCTACCTGCAGTGAAGTTTGTCCATAAACGTAAGAAAAGGTTGCATACAACTAAAATACACTTACCAAATGGGGGAACACCTACATTTGGGCTCATGAGCTCGGAAGTCATGAGAACAGCTGACTAAGATCCCAGTTGGAATAGGTCCTGGGTTGTGCATCCATTTTACAGGTGAGACTTCAAGTCGCTCCTCTCCAGGGTCCCCCTTTATTGCTCAAAAGAATGATGTCTAGATGGTTGTGTACAATTCAAATGTGAGACAAAATCCTGGGAATGTTTATCGTCCCCTCTGGGAGAGTGGTCAAGTCCGCAGAAGGGAGTAAACATCCTCCAGACACCCTAATCCTCAAAGACACTTGAGTTAGAGACTTCAGCTTTCATGCTGAGAACAGGGCGAGGTGCAAGGTCAACAAATGAACACAGATGGAGTCACTCACACTAAGTATGGTCAACTTTCCTTATTTTTCCCACAGCACAGACTTTGCTTTTTTAACTTTTAAAAAATTTTGTGGCAAAACCCCACATAATATCCACGCTTTAATTTTTTTAAGTGTCTCACAATTAAAAGCTCTGTCTTAGAAGCCACAACAAAATTTTCTCCAACTGAGGTCAGTGTGAATGCACCAAAGTTATTCACCTACATGTTTGAGAAAGATTTCGTCAGCAGTGGTAACCAACATGGGTGAGGATCTGAAGGCTTTTTCTTGAATGTGACATGTGGCATAAGACATTCCAAACTTTCTTATGCTTCCATAGAGAACAGCAGGAAAAATAAAGAAATGTGATATGTCTTGAATTCAAAGTCAAAATAAATTTCCAATTATAAAAAATTAAATGTATCATACAGTACTGCTAACTATAAGCAGTGTTGCACAGCAGACCTCTACAAATTTTCATATATATGAAATTTTATACCCACTGAACAGCTAGAAGGCAAGGTTGTAATGTAGTAGGTCAACAGGAGCTTGAACAATGAAATAGATGAAAACACAAAAGAAAAACAATGTAAAAAATAGGATAACTTTTTGGATGGGAGAGACTGATTGTACTGTAAAGATCAAAGTGTTAGTTTCTTTTTATTAAATCACAGCCGTGTACATTAATGCAGTCATGGGGTACAATGTGCTCATTTTATATACACTTTGAAATGTTTTCATCAGACTGGTTAACATAGCCTTCACGGCATTTTCATAGTTATCATGTTAAGACATTTATATCTACACCTAGTAAATTTCACATGTACCCTTGTAAGATGCACCCCACCAAAGTGTTAGTTTTTAAAAGAAAAATGAAAACACCCTCTATGAAAGATTCGGAATTTAGGAGATGTAGGGCCTATTCCAACCATTTAAATGAACTTTAATGAGGTATTAAATAAACCCAGAAGAGTCATATGAGGTTCAGAAAACCTGTCTCAGATTACATTGCCTGTGGCAGCGGTTCTCAACCTGTGGGTCGCGATCCCTTTGGGGGTCTCCTGCATATCAGAAATTTACATTATGATTCATAACAGTAGAAAAATTACAGTTATGAAGTAGCAATGAAAATAATTTTATGGTTGGGGGTCACCACAACATGAGGAACTGTATTAAAGGGTTGCAGCATTAGGAAGGTTTAGAACCACTGGCCTATGGGATTCATCCAGACCACTTCTCCCTGGAGAGGATCATCATTCTTTGCGTTCTTGATCCCTGATATCCTTGCACTGAGACTTAGCTTGGATTTGCCCTCCCTCCATTATCAGACACTCTAATTCTGGATATTTGGTCTTTGTGTCTATGTCCCATAATTCCACATAAGAAACACTCCCTCCATTCCCTCCTCCATCCCTAGTGGGATCCACTTGCTGGATTTTCCTTTAGTTCTTATGCTCTGCATTAAAGGGGAGTGATCAGATAAGAAATGATCCATGAAGACAATTAAAACAGTGCATGTTGGATGACCTCAGCCTCCTCAGAGGTGAGGTGATGTCATTTGCTAACAGTGAGGGTAGGGGGTAGGCTCAAGAGTTAGAGGAGAATAAGAGGAAGTTTGGAAAAGTCACGGTGGAGAATTTGATTGAGAATCAAATGAATAAAAGGATTTCTAAGCAATCCCAAGGGGCTAACTGGGATTAGATATCACAAATTTGTAGTACAGCCAACTGGCAGCTTCTTGACTTTCAATGGTAATATTCTGCAGCAGGATACTTAGAGCAGAGAAAACATATGGTTAGGTTTGCCCAGCATTGAGGATTGGCAGGACAGCTGCAGAGGACTTTTGGGATGGGCTAAAAGATCTTGATTGCTAATAAGAGAGTGACCATGGTGTTCAGGAGAGGCAGAGAAATGAATGACCCAACTGAACACTCAGAATAACTGAAAATGATCACCTTGTTGTCACACTGTTGGGTGATGTCATCCATTTTCCCATTTAGTCAACAATGGCACACACCTCACCACAGCCACAGTAAAAGCTGCAGCTTTGCTAACAGAAGCTAATCCATATAGAAGCAAATAGGAGCAAATCCATTCCCAGCTAATAAATGAATAACCTCATTTATATGCCCTTGAGTGCTTTATGCACCATGCTTTTAAATAACTTAAGCAGCGTTACGCTAACAACTTAGCATAGTCTAAATCTTACTCTGTCTTGTTCTCTGATAGTCTCTGAGAAAATACGTTAATATTCTGCTCAATTTTCTTTCATTTTGTTTCCCTCAACTCAATAAAGCCCTGTTTTAAATGATTATATTTTAATCAAGTTATCTTAGTATGAGTTATCTTTGAAAGTATTTTCAAGGTGGCACTGCAAATAGTGAATAATTTTGTGTTAATGTAAATATGACATTAATTACTTCGCAGTGAGTAGGAATTTCTTGTCACTGAAAGGATTGTTTTCCTTATATTAGGATGTTTTGGTCATCTTTCTGATACGATTTTGATCAAAACTATGTGTACTGAAAAACTCATTAAAAATTCTGGCTTTAATTTCTCCATGTTGTCTTCATTTAACTCACTTCCAATTCAATGTTGGAAGTCATATTTTTGTCTCCTTCTTAGGCTTTAGAATTGACCCTTCCTAAGTTAACCAATGTTTTAGTGCCCTCAAAAGTCTTTGAATTACTGAAAGTCTCTGATACACCTGATTTGCTGTTATTGGACAGATGACTATTTCTTTTCTTTTCTTTTCTCAATGGGAGAATATTATAGAATTACACACAATTTGCTTTTGCACATTTTAGGTCAAAGTTTTAAGTGTGCCCTTCACCCAGAATTGTACCAGTTAAGTGTGAATTTACCCGACCTCTCCTCTCCCCTTCCACCTAGTTGATTTCCATTATGTTTTACTAGATTTTTAAAGATTAATTTTGGAACTATCTTGCTAAATTCTATTACTCAATTTTGTTTTGTTTGTCTCTTTAATTTCAGATTAATATGAGGGTGCAGATGATTAGGTTACATTGTTTCCATTTGTTAGGTAAAGTCCAAGTTGTAGTTGAGTCCTTCACCCAAGAGGTGTGCCATATACCCTTACATTGTGCCCATTAGGGGAGAGCTTATCAAACCCTCTTCCTCTTACCCCCCTTTCTCCTTCTGCTCTCCCCTATTTGAATTTAATTGTGTTTTTGTTTTGTGTGGGTGTGTAGTTCAACTACTAGTTTCATATTAGTATTGAGTACATTGGATGCTTGCTTTTCCATTCTTATGATATACTTTACTTAGGAGAATGTTCTCTAAATCCATCCAGGTAACTACAAAAGATATAAAGTCTCCGTCTTTCTTTAAGGCTGAATAGTATTGCATGGTATACATATGCCATAATTTATTTATCCATTCATGAGTTGATGGGCACTTGGGTTGTTTCTATATCTTGGCAATTGTGAACTGAGCTGAGATAAACAATTTAGTGCAAAAGTCCTTATGGTAAAATGATTTTTTTTTCTTCTGGGTACATACCTAGTAATGGAATTGTGGGTTGAAATGGAAGGTCTATTTTTAGCTCTTTGAGGATTCTTCATACTTCTTTCCAAAAAGGCTATATTAGTTTGCAGTCCCAATGACAGTGTAAAAGTGTTACTTCTTTCTGCATCCCCATATGCAGCTTTGTAATTTTATAATGTGGGCTATTCTCACTGGGGTTAGAAAATATCTCAAGATTGTTGTGATTTGCATTTCTCTGATGATTAGGGATAATAAGCACTTTTTCATTTTTTTTTTTTTTCCATTTGTCTATCTTCTTTGGAGAAGGTTCTGTTCATGGCACCTGCCCACTTCTAAGTGGGATTGTTTGAGCTTGCTGATTGGTCTGAGTTCTCTGTAGATATTGGTTATTGGCTTTTTGTCAGTTTCAAAACACAAAAATATCTTCACCCATTCTGAAAGTTGTATACTTGCTTTAATTGTGTCCTTAGCTGTACAGAAGCTTTTTAGCTTGACCAGGTCCCATTTATTTATTTTAGTTGTTGCTGCAATTGGTAATGGGATCTTCTTCATAAAATCTTTACCCAGGACAATATCGTCAAGAGTTTTTCCCGCACAGAGATTTTATCTTTTTTTTAAAATATTATTATTAGGTTAAGTCTTTTATTCATTGTGAGTCAACTTTTCTAAGTGGTAAGAGGTGCAGGTCCAGCTTCAGTCTTTTACATGTGGCTAACCAGTTTTCCTGGCTCCATTTATTAAACAGGGATGCTTTTTCCCCAGTGTCTGCTTTTCTTTGGTTTGCCTACTGTCAGATGTCAATATGAGGCTGGTTTCATCTTTAGGTTTTCTAGTCTGTTCCATAGATCTATGTCTCTATTTCTGTGCCAATACCATGTTGTTTTGATCACTATAGACGTGTACCATTATCACTATTTCTTATTCATTGTATAATCCTTGGCTCCAGTGCCAACTTCTTCAGGAATTCTTCATGTCATCCTCCCCTACTCTCCTGGGCTTAGCAAAGTGCCTCCCTTAGGTATTTGTATAACTTCAGCATGTTATTCTCCACATGCACTGGCCATGTTGTATTATGATTAATTTTTCATATCTCAGTTTCTGTTATTTTAATATTTATTGAAACTTATTTTTTTATCATTTTAACATTTTCTTGTATTTTAAGCTTTGTAAGGGTAAGGCTACATCTTAATCTTCTTTGTATTTCTAGCATTAAGAATGCACTAGACAATTAAAATATGTGTTTGAAAGAAATAATGTAAAAAAATAGAAAAAATCTAGAGTATTTTTATCATGTAGTTAATACATTTGTATTCTTAGCAACTTTAATGTACAATAAAAGAGTGATGTGTTTATTTTGGTTATAAAAAAGGCAATGCAAGATGAAATAAAATGTTGTATCTGATTGTATAAATGTGAGCAGATACACTAGTTTCATCTACTCTCCTTGAAAAATGCCCTCCCTTCGCTAAAAGAGTTGGTGATAGTGTGTTCTGAGAGATAGAGAAATAACTTCAGAATGCACATTTTTATTGCTATCCACATTTTAATCCTCAAGCCCAATTCTACTCATGAAATTGGTTGGATCACTTGTGAGCCAAAATTTTTTTGTCCGTCAAGGTTCAAAAAGTGGGCAAGACAGCAGACTCTCCCAGAATTATTCACAATAGCCAGGAGATGGAAACAAACTGCCCATGGATGGATGAACGGATAAAGAAAATGTGCCATTAGCATGTAATATAATATTATTCAGCCTCTGAAAAAGATAGTAGTACTGTCACATGCTACAGTGTGGATAAACCTTGAGGACATTGTGCTGAGTATAATAAACTAGTCATGAAAAAGACAAGTA
>NW_003852400.1:45613080-45618051 GCF_000181295.1 Otolemur garnettii | reverse complement strand
GATGAGTATGTTCTAAAGATTTTTTTATATGACAATATGATATATATAGTTAACACTACTGAACTGTAGTTGTGAAAATGATTAAGAAAATTATTTAAAAAAATCTTTATGATGGTCAATTTTATGCATACTTTTTTTTTAAAAAAAAAACACAACTAAAAGTAAAATTTTAAAAATGATTACTCTAAAAAATTGAGCTAGAAGCTGACAAGGTGGTGCCTCTGCTGTCCTCCCCTATGTCCAAATCCTGCTACTGTCAGGTGCTTCAAGCTCTCACACTGACAAGAGGAACAGATGAGTGAATCCAAGAGTAGAGAGTCTTTTCTGCTTCCACATCAACAACAGAATAGGTCCAGCCTCAAAGTCCGTGAATCTTTTATCATGGGCCTCAGACTGGTACCTATGAGAAGAGGTACCAGTACTGTCCCTGTGAAGTATGAGATAATCTAAAAAGAGACTTACCTATTGAAGTAGGTGGCTACCCACAGAGTAGCCAAGGATAGAGAGGTAATACAAGTGTCATGTTAATGAATGCAAATTTTATACTGTGAATAATGTAATCTCCTCATAGCCTTTTAGCACTAGATGGGATGAAATACATGAGTTAATGCAATTGATCTGGTGGACACGTGAAAGAGGGATTGGCGTGGAGTCAGAGAAGCTAAGGGTAAAGCTACTATACCAGGTGCAACGAGGGTTTAAATGCACTGGTGCATTTTGGCTCCATGCTTGGGTAGTCATTGGAACAACCAATTTAATATTATAATGGAAGTACAATGACAGCTAATTGGTATGAGAAATGGAAGGAGTTAAGGAACTGAAAAGAAGGAGTATAATTGGTGTCCTGGAAAAAGAGGCAGGTAAAATATTATTTAGAGATGAGAAGATTTATGGTGGGTTTTTTTTTGTTGTTTTTTTTTTTGTTTTTTTGCCTAGGATGGAAGAGACTTAAGTATGTGTAGGCTTAGGGTTAGGAGTTAAGGGAGAGAGAGAATTTAAAGATAGAAGCAGCAGAGGGAGTAACTAACTGACATATGGAATTACCAAAGGTACCATGAGTATCTAGAACTAAGAGGAAGAATTGACAGGCAATAGGAGAGGGACACATCTATTTTTAGAAATGAGAGACAGAGAAGGACAGATGTGAGATATCAGACTTCTGAGGCTGAACAATGCCAGCAGCCCTTCTTGATTTGCCAAATCATAGCCTAGAGTCAAATTTTCTTAAGTATTATTTTGCTTAATTTAACTGGATTAGTTTAGATTTTTTGTTGCTTTTGAGAGTTTTTTGTTTTTGTTTTTGTTTTTGTTTTTTAGCTAAGGCAAGTTAATCTGAAGCAATGGATCAAAGCTTCAAGGTGATTATGAAGGGTGAGTTATAGATGTTTCTTAGCTTTATTGGAAAACAGGATAATTAGAACACAGAGATATTTCCAAAATGTCCTTCATTTATGCTGAGTATTATGACTACTTGCCAGTGACCTGGAGTCTCAGAGAAGTGATAGCCAAGAGCTCAAGATAGCCCAAGGAAAGTCAGTGAAGGGCATGTCCAACAAAAAGGAAAAGTGTTTCTATAATGCAGACTGTGGCTTGGGCTGAAGTTCAAATCGTTTTCTTATTAGATGATTTCCCAATGATCTCTTTGTAGGAGATACTAGAAGACTGGAATAATAGAGATCTTTTAAAAATGTTTTTGAAGTTGTTTCATGATGATTCAGTTTCTATTTCCGTTCAAAGTACTGAGATTATTTATAATCTTATAACTCCTTTTTTAACAGCTATTTTTATACTATTATAGAAGAACTTCAGAATGGTAAATTGCTGACACCTCTTCATATTGGCTTGGTTATTCCTCCTCATTTCATTACTTATGATTATGTAAATAACTGTATCTTAAAATTCTCAATGCAAGCTTCTATTGAAGTGTGAAGGACAGGCAGCCCCAAGAAATACAATCTTATTAAAATGCATTCATAGGGAAGACTATTATAAAATGCTTAACAGAGAACACTAAGGCCCATTGTGAATACAATAACATGTGGCCATAAAATGATTAAAATGTCTCTGGCAACAAAATTTTGACCTCCAAGTTAGTGACAACAGATTGGTACTGTAACTACTAATTACTGTTGGAGGTGAGGATGGAGAAATAAAATATCATGAAGCTCTGATGCAGAGACTAGATACATTTCTGCATGTAAATGAACGATAACTGATTTCCATTATAAAATATAACACACCTCTAATATGTGTGGTTCTTCACATATGTTTTGACTATCTTCATGCATCACTGGAAAAATATTTAGATGACTGCATATGGGTTCTCAGGGCATTTATTAGGCATTAAATGTTAAAAGTCTTGTTAATAAATAATTCTTTGACTTTCTTTTCTTCCTTAAGACAATTTCTTTTCAATCCAGAAAACTGAAATGTCTAAACTGAGGTATAAATACACATATATGTGCATTTTTGTTACATGATTATTGTAAAAGCTTAAAATAATTCTGAGACGTATGAAGACAAAGGTAACCATTGCAATTCCATTATAGTTGTTAATTAATTGATTGTATTTGTGATTCAACATATATGTATTGAGCACCTAGTTTGCCCAAGGCATAATGATAAGTTGGAGAGATAAAACAGAAAACAAAATTGGCATGGTCCCTAACAATAATACAAAAATTATTTGAGCTCCAAATAGTTCTCTGTGTGTAATGATTATAAGTATTTGCTCATATTTTACACACATAAATACACACATATACTTTATAAAATTGATCCATAGCTCAATATTTACATCTTTTTTTTTTCTCAGAGAACAATAAGTTGTGACCATCTCAATCTGTCAATAAATACAGAATGAAACATCACTTTCTTTGACTGCATAATCTTTTACTGAATGACTATTTTAGGTCAGGTTCCCTAGTAAATAGAGGCTGAGATTTGTATGGAATATGATGAGGTATAATGAAACTTTACAAGGAATGAGGCAAGCAGCAAAGCACCACTGGTCACCAGGAAAAGTTGGGCTAGTACACAATGCAGTTGCAATCAAGGTCTTATGTAATTACGAAGGAAGGTCAGGAGCTGGCATGGCCCTTCAGGGATATCCTCCAGTTAGGACCACGCCTTTGCACCCCCATATCAACAGGTCATTGAGGGAGAGCTGTCTTCTAGGGAAGGGGGATACTTTTGAGGGAAATAGCTCCACTAGGTTAATTACTGAGGAAGGATGCCTACATAAACCATTGGGAGGCAACTTTCTTTGCAACTAGGGCTGTAAATGACTTGGTCCTGAATAGGGGATCTAGATATTCACTATAACGTAGCACCTGGGTAAATAGATTATAGGATGTCCCAAAGGTTGCCCATAAAGTTGGCATACATAGAGAAAATGAGGAATTGTAGTTAAATGCATTTTTATTTATAAAGCAGTCATTATAAAATTTTACAAAGAGGTAGCCAACATCTAGAGAATATTTTGTAAATATTTTTTAATGTCTGTTTTGTAAATAAAGGTACATTTAGCTATAATTTCCCATTTTCTCTATGAATGGTGACCTTAGGGGTGACTTTTAGAACAACTTGTATTATAACTTAAATCAATTCCCCAAACAACATCTAAGTTATTTTAAAATAGCCTTTATTAAAAATAATCCCACCTTGGGCAGCACCTGTGGCTCAAAGGAGTAAGGTGTTGGCCCCATATACCAGAGGTGCTGGGTTCAAACCTGACCCCGGCCAAAAAATTGCCAAAAAAAAAATCCCACCTTGAATATTGTTATGTATATATTCTGCATCATTTAAGAACAGTAGTAGGTGCCATTATAGGACTGATAGAACCCCCAAATAACAGGGACCACAGGGGGCACTTAAGCATCAGAAGCAAGGTGAGCACAGCTTTCATAATGGTTTACTGGGGTGGGGTGGCAGCAAGGATCTTAGCCACAAGAAACATCTCTAGGGACAAGATACATGGGAAACTACCACTTATTTGGAATAAGTGAAGTGTTAATAGAGCACTGGCAGTCACTACAATACAAATTCACAACCTTTTCCCCAGTTCTTAGAAATAATTTTCAAAATACTTTGACTGAAGAAAATTATTCCCAGGAAAAACCACTTGCCACAATATGGCAAGTATATGTGGTATTGATTTCCCAGTCCTTTTCTAAATGGACCTAGAGCCATTTACTGGGGTAACTGTTCTCTGGGAGCAGGAGGATGCACAGTATTTCTAGGACTTTTAGATAGTAGGTCTGAGTTTATACTGATGCCTAGAAATCCAAGCATCACCATATGACCAATGACATCCCAGTCAAGGCCTGTCTCACAGTGGGTGTTAGATTGTTCTTTTTCATCCCTGTCAAGAAGGACATCCTTTGATTGAGATCATAAACAGTTTGTACACATTGGGGAAGACCCAAGGTATTGCCCCATGGGTATTTTAATTCTCTTGCCCTTTGTCAAAATATAGTCCAGAGGAATCTGGATTCTTTGACCATTTTGCAGAATATCACATTGACCTACTATGTTGATAACATTGTGTTGATCGATAAGATGACCAAGAAGTAGTTAGTACATTAGGGGCCTTGGTAAGACCTATGTGCCTACAGACCTTCTGAAAATTAGTACATTTTTAGGGATCCAGTGGTTTGGTGCACACCAGAGCGTCTCCTATAAATTAAAGGAGGTTTGTCCCCTGCACCACTAAGAAAAGACCACAATAGGCCTGGCTTGGTGGCTCACGTCTGTACTCCTGGCAGTCTGGGAGGCTGAGGCGGGTGGCTAGCCTGAGCGCAGGAGCTCAAAACCAGCTTGAGCAACAGTGAGACTCTGTCCCTAAAAATAGCTGGGTGTTGTGGCAGGCACCTGTAATTCCAGCTACTTGGGAAGCTGAGGCAATTGCTTGAGCTCAAAAGTCTGAGGTTGCAATCAGCTGCCACAGCACTATACTGAGGGTGACAAAGT
>NW_003852400.1:45607476-45613043 GCF_000181295.1 Otolemur garnettii | reverse complement strand
AAGAAGAAGAAGAAGGAAAGAAAAAGGAGCACAATATTCGATAGGGCTCTATAGGTTCTTGAGACAGTGTTTTATATTCTTGAAAATATTGCTCCAGTCCATTTCCTGGGTATAAGAAAAACTGCAGATGTTGAGTAGGACCCAGAGAACCAAAGGGTCCTACTGCTGCACTTTGGGCGGTCCTGCTGCTGGGAACTTATAACCTACTATCGGATATATCCTTCCCTAGCCTAGGGACTATTGCAATCCTCTAGGTAGGACTGGGTAGTTTGGACCAAGACGGTAGGAGTAAAGAAGTCGTAAGAAGGAGCTAAATACATTTTGAAGGTAAAGCTAGCAGGATCTCTGATTAATTGGATATGGCTTAAGAGGACAAGAAGGACAACAAGGCTGCCCATCACAGAGTAGTAGTTTAAATGTTTCTTTAAATATCATCTGCAGGAACAGCACTGTGAATTTCTACAGAGTAGCAATCCTGTCTTACTTATCTCAAATCTGTGGCCCTCTTGTAATGCCTGCTGCATATCTAGCAGGCCCTCCAAGTGCTGAGAGCACTTTAACATACACGTGTCTGAGTACTGCCACTGCAAATACTGCGATGCATTTTAATCACTTAAATAAAGATTACTTAATCAAATACCTAGTAATGATTTATGTTCATAAAATGTTAATATTCCTAGCTTGATTATTGTTTTTTTTTTCCTTTGTACAGAAATATAGGAGATAAATGAACAAGACATGACCTGGAATAGTTCAATGGTATTTTTCCTGATTCCAAAAGTGCAATTATTGATTTTATTTTTATCATGGTTAGAATAATAGTAACATTTGTCATCTCTGTCTTTTAGCACTTAGCTCATGTGGAACTATTAAAAATTGCCCATATAGATTGTGCCATAAATAAAACAGGGTTGTAGTATATGATACAACACACCCTTTTAGAAGGGTAGATAAATGCAGTCCACATGCTGTCTGTTAGTATGACGAGAGAGGATTTGGGTACAGATCAGTAAAGATAATGATGGAGATAGGGTATGGATGAATTATGTTTTTCCTGAAAAAGACATATAGCGGAGATGAACTTTATTTATGACTGGATTTCTTTAAAAGGGTTAGAAAGGTTGCTGTTTCATTGTTTGCTCTAGATTCTCCAATCAACATTTACTCTGTCCTATGCTAATGCAATCCTATCCACTTGTTAAAATAAATAGTAAAAAGTGACCCAGTTACTGCGCTCTCAGCTCTCAAGTCAACTTGCCTAAGGGTAGACACTGGAGCATTAGTGCCACAAAACTTTTTTTCCAAGGGTAGTTTAGAGTATTAGATGAATATGTTGCTCAGATACTGTCACTTTTCTTTCTGTATTTATTCTCTGGCCACTCAGAACCTACAAAGGTCTTTATTTATCATGTAATAATTCTGGAATCAGTATCTGGAGTCCTTGTAAGAACATATTTCTCTTTACCAAATTATAAGATTTATTTATAAGCAGTAGATGTCAACTCCACTTTGATCTGTGGCCACTGGCCCCACCTTCAGCCCTTTCTTATGAATGGAGAAGGTATTTTTTTCCACTAGCACATTTGTCTTTCATGTTCTTTTTAAAGCCAAGATGACAGATTGGCATGGTGAGGATTCTCTTTTGGACGTTAATTTAGCTGGCTTGCAACTAGACACAAATTAGTAACACCTCCCCCCTTGCTCTTTTTTTGCATCCTGAGCTGTCTGCTCAGTATGAGAAAAATGATTCACATGTGCCTTTTCTGATTTGCACTCAGAGTAACTCTTAGGTGTGGCAGCCTGGTAAGAAATTTGTCAGCTGAATCCACCATTTGTCTCATTTGATTGGGAATTATCTTAAATCATTCTTGTTTAACAATTTAATTCCAGGAAGTTCAGGTTTAATTCATGAGAACCCATTTACCAATAATGATTATAATTGCTTTTTTGTTTTACTTTTAGGTGGCTCTCTAAAAGGGATATGAATCATGTAGATTTTTGGTCAAGGGAACAGCCAATAGATTTAGTTGTCTAAAATGTAAACACAGCAATTTCTAAATCCTCCGGTAGGGGTTGTGCAGTCAACCTTTGGCTTAGTAGGTCAATAATCATTACAAAGGACGCTGAAATTCTATTCATGGCATAGTTTTCTACAGTTAGTTACATTGAAAATATTAATATTCTAAAATAAAATTCAGGATCAGAAATTTCCCTTCTTTCATAATTGTAGCACTTTATATTTGATTCAATTTTGAGATTTTCCCTCTCTGTTGCAACAAAAACTTCCTTCCAGAAGAGACTAATTAATAACTATTAACAATTTGCTAACGGTGAGGGAAATTAGGGAACTTAATAATTTTTACAATGATGAATGAACTGTTCACTCAAACCTAAAAAAGTTACAATTCAGCAAACAGTAGTATTTAGAGATTAAAAGTGAAGTAGGAGACTTCAAGTTTACATTTATTTGAAAAATACATCATTTTAAATTGTTTCTAGTATTATAGTTTCTAGTAAGGATATAATGTGTGTATTTAGATATTTAATATAAGGAGCAATTCTACAAATAGCTAAATGATACAAGCAAAGTCATTATAAGACACAAGTGAAACTACCCTTTAAGAGATATTTCTTTTGCAAAAAGGGAGCTGCAGAGAAGAGATTATTAGATTGTTTATCCAGCCATTCAGGTATAGTTTATTTAAAAAAAAAGAAAAGGTAAAGGGCTGTTGAAATGAATGCAACCAAAGTAAGAAAAACAGAGAGTGAACTGTGCTAGGACAGTAATATTTCTGTGACAGTACCTGCTTCCAGTGTGAAGCTCAGCAGGACAGTCAGAGAATTCAAGATGTTTCACATGTCCTAGTAGAAAAACATGGAAGAATATAAACTTATTCAACTTTACAATAGGCCATTTATTTTCATTTTTGGAAAAATTTCACAAAATACTATAATCGTAAACATTACTTTTCCTTAGACTCTTTCCTTTCGAGTTCCATTTTGGTTCTCCTTAAGGTGCCTGATACAGGAAGCAACAATGCAAAGAAATCATTTTTTGCTGATGACTTAAAACAATTTTCTATCATGATGGGAAGTAGTGAGAAATATTCAACCAAATCCTCCCCAAGGGCCCTGAATTTTGCATCTTTTCATTAGTGAAATTTGACTAAGTTCAGTATTGGCTATGAAATGTAAAACTAGACAAGGTTGATATGACTTTTTGTACTCAGGGAAAATGTTTGTAATGTTTTGGAGAAAATAATAAGTCAAGTAAGTTAATGGGATCACCAAAGAAATAATAACAATGAGAATTACAAAATACAGGTAACTTTTTGTGTATTATTTCAGTTGATTCTTGCAATAGCCTATTAAGATCTCTATTACTTTGTCTACATATGAAAAAGATTTTAAAAGACTTATTTTTTATTTTTAATTTGATGTGTCAACTGTGATAAAAATTAATGATAGAGGTGAGGTTCATTGCCCTAGAAGTGAGACTTTGTGCTGGATAATATCACATGTTTCACCCAACTTTCATTGGAAGGGTGTTTTATATTTCACAACTTGCTTTACGGAATATTATCTTATTTGATCTCCCAATCAACCAAGCAAGGAACTGGGAAAGGTATTATATTCCCATTTTTAGATGAGGAAACCAAGGCTAGGGAAGTTTCAATAATTTTGCTAAAGCAAAAATTAACATGATGGTTAGCAGGGGCCCAGTCCCAAGTGGTCTGACTTGCATAGTGTAGAGTGCTGGATATGGAAAGAACAGGTGCTCAAGGAAGCAGATTAACTCAGGCTAAGAAGATATCATTTAGCACATAATTATGGCTAGAAGTGGAAAGATTAATGAAATATAAAGATATTTGTAAATGCTACCGGACAAATCCAACTGAACATCAGTACTGTCAACTGCATAGCCCCCAGTGTGCCTTTTAATTTTGTACCATTTTTAGGAAGTAACATAAATCAAGAAAATCACATCCACTTTAGGGTGAAGAATTATTACTCTTAACTTACATCACCTTGGTTTTGTGAGGAAAAAAGCAGTATCCATAGCCAAAATGCTCTGGAATTCACAGGAAGAAGGGCACTATGTAAATATTGGCATGAGTATTATCAATAACATTTATAATGCCTGTCACCTCTCTGCCTCAGAGATGTGTTGTGGACATTTGAATGAGGTAATGTCTGTGAAACCTTACGAGCTCTTCAAATGAGAATTAAGATATAAATGCAAGATGTTTTTATCAATTAAGTAGTAGGTGAATCTGGTCTAGACAGAAAGTAATAAAATTTGGGTAGCAAAGTAGATGCTGATAGCTTTTTGCAAATCATGCTGGTGATGGGGTACCCCTGCTTTGGATTTTGAAATATATATGTTTACCTAAGATCATGTTAGTATTATTAAAAACATAAATATGAATCCTTTGAACACCCACTACAGAGTAAGCTTTACATATTTTGAAAATATGACTTCCATTGTTATGTGATACCTATGTTATAAAAGAAAGTCAGTTTTTGTATAAAGAAAAGGTTATTACCATTTAATATAATCGCATCTCTCAGTTATATTTTTGTATTTTTTTTCTTGATGGCACTTGAATATATCCTATAGAAAAGTCAACTGGGACTATTAAGTTTTCAGATAGAACAGTTTTGTCATTTAATAAGATTATTTTCTTGTTCATTTATCATTTTTGTGATCTTGCATCAATTTCCAGACAAGCTAGAATACCTTTTCACAATGCATATACAGAAGTCATTATCTCTCGACTCCAGAAGTTTGCAACACTCCTTTGATAATCCTTTGAAAATAGCATTAGGAGACACTGGTAATAGAATCACATAGACTATTTTAAGAAATTGTTGCTTGATATAGAACCAGCACACTGTACCCCATGACTGCATTAATGTATACAGCTATGATTTAATAAAAAAAGAAAAAGAAAAGAAATTGTTGCTTGAAGAATTTTCCTCGGTTGCTTTTGCTAGTTTGGTGGTTATCATCAGCAAAACAACCATCTCCTCACAGGGAATCCTACCGAATGACATGTAAGGACCTTAATATTTAGTGCTGTGATGTTATATTTGCTTTATTCAGATTGACAATGAATTTTGAATGAGTAATTTATTTTCTAACAAGCAAATAAATTAATTAAACAGTTTGTCTTCTGTCAGAAAGAAAAAAAATCAAGACTTTATAAGTTTGAGTCTTTGTTAACTATTTTAAGGATTTCTTCTTTGGGTTCAGGCCTTTAAACCAACTCACATCTTCAGACATAGAAGTTTTAAAACTAAATTCCATGATCACATGGATTTGTCTTCCATGAAAACAAATGCACCACAGATGCTTCTATTCTAGCCTGCCCTCACCATATCATGATGCCTAAGGGAACAATATGATGAAAATGGGGTGAACTGGGGTGTCTGATGTTGAAGTGATAACTTCAGAGTCAAATTGAGGGTGGGAATTAAGGTGTATTTATGAAGAGCTCCCCCTCAACACACACACCATGAAGAGCATCATGCTTGATTTGATCATTTAGATAACTTATAAACAC
>NW_003852400.1:45569430-45607073 GCF_000181295.1 Otolemur garnettii | reverse complement strand
CTCTGCAAAGTTGTAACGAGATGTGACATCCAGTCCTAGTTAATCAGTGTTCAGTCCAAACCCACAGTGGCAGTGAAGAAGGTGGTACTTACAATTTGCCCGTGACACTGACCAGGTTTTTAAGGAATGAGAGTGAGGGAAAATAGCATAAAATACTTAAATTTTTATGGAAAAGGTATAACTTGGTGAAAAAGTACCATCATAAATTCCCAAAAAGTGTATCTTAATGATACACTTAGAGTAAATCATTTGCCTTGAGAGACAGGAGGTCTCTGGTGACCGGCATTGCAGCCACAAGAGACTCCTAGACTAGCTACTTTCAGCTAAATGTACTCTCATATTAATATTTTAAAATGCCATAATGCCTCTCTGAAAACCTCAGAGGACAGATACATCAATTTGCGAGGTCTTCACTCCAGGAAATAGAAACAGGGATAATCTGCCATTAAAAGAAATAGTTCATTATGTCTGCTTCTTGGGAGCACATAAACTATGTCCCACACATACTTAAGTTGCAAATCCTCCCTTTAATGTGAAGGGAAACACCATGCCCCAGAGCTTTATTGTCCCACTGTTTATTAGTACAAAAAGGTTTGTTGTGGTATGAAATCTTAAGCTTGTTGCAGTAATCAATCAGCTTCAAAGACTCTTTACCCCGAGCCAGATTCATTACAAATAAATCAATTAAACATAAAGTTTCTATTTTCGGGAGGTTCACAGCGTAGAATAGAAGCAAATGCATCACAGTTAGGGAAAGGAATTTTCCTGGAGCAATGTCTTTTTCACAAAGAGCCCCTTTGCCTTTATGGCACCACGGAGCACATGCTGTAGTTCGCTCTTTTATTTTCGTTAATTGCAGGCATTCTTCTTCTTAGCATATATTTTTCATTGGGGAAAAATCACATCCATGTGCAAAAGATATGTGGGAAGCCCAAACTATGGCTGGAGGCAGGAAAAAAATAAACTATGGGTGTGTGTCTTCTTGTCATTCCCAGCCTGAACCTCTAGTGAAGCATTTGGTAATTTTCACTCTCAAAGCTTTATTGTCTTTTTTTCAACCTTTGTGCTGAGATTGTTTATAGGATAGGTCGCTCAGTGGCAGAAACAAAACACAACAAAACAAAAAACGCAACCCCAAACAAATCAACAGCAAAAATCTTACATTATCTAAATATTATATCATTGTTATCATTGAGATAAACAAAAAATGATGGGTTCTAAACCAAGGCCCCTTGGATTCGTTTGGGGAGTGCGGCAACCAGGGAAAATCCAGTTGCAGTCATGTTTTCCATCTAAGTCAAACTTACCCACTGAATGCTGTAAAAGCACTTACCAGTGAGTTCCTGTATTTTCGACATATTTTGTCCTAATGTGTTTTTAATAAAATGAGCTGTTTACAGAGATGCCTAAGAAGTGAGAGTCTTTGGTGGAGAGAGAGGCCAAACCTTACAGAAATATATGCTCAAGCCAGGGAGAGCAGAGCCGGGGCTGAGCTGGGGCTGAGCTGGGGCTGAGCTGGGGAGTACTGCAGGGGTGTGAGAGTGTGGGGGAGGGTGATGGGCAAATAGACGTGTAATTTATCACTCCGCTTATAAAAGGCTGGCCCATCCAAATCCAAAGCAAAAAGATGAAAAAGCCACAGCAACCCACTTAGATATCCACCGGTCCTAAGAGTTGTTTTGATGACATATGATATGCTTTACATATGGTGACTTGCGACCGTGCCCTTCTGGACCCATCCCAGAGACAAAGATAGAGCAACCATCACACAAATAGGACAGCGGCACTCTCTGACAGGCAACACTCTCTGCCAGTCCGCACTCAGGGTACCTACTTAGTTGGAAGGAGAAAGCTTCCAGTAAGAGATTTTCTTTTAGGTTACTACATGGCCATTTTGAGAAAGGAAGAAAAAAATTTACTCTCTTCCAGGAATTGACAATGTGATGGCAACGTCTGTGATAAAGTTACAAGACCCACCCCTCCACGATAATAAAACACCTGTCTGATAATAACCAGAATACGCGGAAAAGAGAAAGAAAAATACTCTCGTGAGCCATCGGTAGCCTTATCCAATGTACTTCAAAGACTTCTCGGATGCAGCGTTTTTGAAATGAGCATTTAAAAAATGTTTTTAAATTTTATCATCTCTAACGATAAAAACTTCTGAAAGCACGTGGCAATGCTAAAATACACTAATGACAACATCAAATTTGCCATTATTTATGCTATTAAAATATCAGTGCTCGAGGGAATCATGAATTATTTCTTAATCAAGCAAATCAGACCTTCGCACGGAAACGTTTAGGGGTTACTAATGGCCCGCAGTTACATGTTCTGTGTAAGTGCCTCATCTATGAAAGCGAATAGTTTTTTCTTCACTTTTGTTAAAGAAATGTCAATATTAAACCTGGTACTTATTTTTAAGGAACTCTAAACTTCTTAGAATTGGCCTAGAACATATTTCAGATACTATAGACATCATTTACGTTTTGATTTACTTACATCTCTTGATCCAAAAAACATTTGAGGTAAAATACGGAATATTCTTGTTAAAAAGTAAAGATACTTAAATTAGAACTCACATCAGGAAACCATGGGAAAAACATTAAGCATAATAAAGTAATTAGGTTATTTTTATAAAGGAGATGGATTCAGAGTACCACCATTAAAAAGCTTTTCTTCTTCCTCTTACACCCTACTGGAATTATCTCCTTTGACAACAGAAGATCACTGCGTGTACTCACGAAGAATGAGGGCCACGGGAGGGGGGTTGGAACTCAGGATTTTTATAGACATTTTGCTTTTTCATAGAACATTAGATTAGGTTCTCATAGTTCAGCATTAAGCTAATTAAGAATGCAATTAGATAATAATTTATCACACAACAGATTTTTAAAATTACATTACCTAAAATATGTCGTGTGCCCTTAATTGGTTCTCAAAACACATCTCTTTTTGGCTCTTTTAACTGAATTAGTAATGAACCAGTTTGGCAAAATGGGTCACACTGAAAGTGTAGACAAAGCCAAAATAACGGCATGCTTTTGACAAATACGCTGTCCCGGGAAAAACAGAAACAGCATGAGAAGGAGAAGACGATGATGATGATGAGGGACAGAGAGAAGGAAGATAAAACCGGTGTGATTTTGGCATCATTAATGTTGGAAATTGCTTTTCCACTATGAATAACTCACAAGTGAACACCTTTAAAAGGGAATTCTGAACTATAGGAGTCAGATCATGAAATATATACCTCTGGGCTGGGGTCAACTCAAAGGAGAATATTAACCTTCATTTCTGTCCTGATGAGAAAAAGCTTGTGCCTAATTGTTCAAAAATACGTTAGTAAGGTCTTCACAGAAAAGTTCAACAATAAGGCTACTACAGCATATTCTGTTTAGATAATTTGAGAGAAGAACTTGAACTACTTCTGATAACTAATTTCTAGTTTTCTTTTTTTCTGTCTTTTTTTTTTTTTTTGAGACAGAGTCCCACTACATTGCCCTCTATAGAGTGGGGTGATGTCACAGCTCACAACAACCTCAAACTCTTGGGCTTACACAATTCTCTTGCCTCAGTCTCCCCAGTAGCTGGGACTATAGGTGCCTGCCACAATACTCAGCCATTTTTTTTGTTGTTGTTGTTGTTGTTTTAGTTGTCATTTAGTTGTTTTAGCTGGCCCCAGCCAGGTTTGAACCTGCCAGCCTTGGTATGTGGCTGGGGCTGTAACCACTGTGCTATGGGTGCCGAGCCCAATTTCTAGCTATTTTAATCACAAGATTAGTACTAGAATAAAAGTTTTCCAGGAAAATGGCAGTTTGGGAATTTTATCACTACTTTGGCTGATATATAGATATAAAAAGAGAAACAAAGATTGATGATGGAGAAATAAATGTCCCAAATTGTTCTTACACATTTTCTCAGTCAGGTAAAAGAGTATTTGAATGGTCAGTAGGTTATGTGTGCCGAGGCCAGCCTGCCGTTCACGTAGCAGATGAGTCTGAGAGCCCAGGCCTGTCAGTCAGTGAGAAGACAGTTGGCAAAGAGCCTTGATGTGGAATCCAGAGCCAGTGAATGTATAAACTTTGGCATATAAAGAATTCTCTTTTCTGTTAATAGATCCTTTTCTCCATTACTTCTATTTTCACAAATTATCTCTGGGAAGCAGAATAAATATGGTTCCTAAAATATATCTCTGTCACTCAATAGAGATAGGACAGGAAGCAAAGGGCTTCCTCTTGGCTGTCTTTCTCAATGTTTGAAAAGCACATGGCTCCCTGATTCCAGTCAGGGGTAATATTTTCAGCTATGGCTTCAGGAGACATAAGTCACTAAGTCATCCAGGAAAATTTGTGGCTCCATACTTCCTTCATAGTTCATATTTGAAATGATCCTTTCTATGACCCCAAATCTTAATTATAATTCTGAATCCCAAGCCCTTCCACTGAAGTTTGGTAAAATCCATTCAATGAAATACAGTAGTTTTAAAACATGGAATGTATTTTTCTGCTGACTCTGATCAAGAGTATAGCCGGCCTACTTGACCACGGTTATTCTGGCTTCTTGGCAGCTAATGTCAAGAGGAGGGATAACCCATCTGCTGTCTCAGCCTTACAAACAGAGCCCTTGGAGCATGTGTGGACCTGCCTAAACCTGTCGAACTGTCATTAGTGGGGAAATTTCTCCCAGAAGACTGTTGGAGCAGAGTGCTTTGAATTCTTTGCACTATAATAGAAGGTTACTTACCATATTAGATAAAAATTTCTTCCCATCTTAGCTTAATTAAAGCTCTGAGCTCAGCATTGCAATTAAACATTTAGAATTTCAAGTATCAGAGTTAAGCTGTAGAATAAATTTAATGGGGAAATTCTAGCAGATTTTCTTTAGGCAGGAATTTGTTCCTACAACAGCTTATTAAATATTTAATAAAATTCATTTGTCTTTTAAAGACATCTTGTAGCTTTCCTAGGCTAGTGAGTAGAGAAAGATTTCAGACCCAAGACTGGAAAAATTAGATGGGAAGTAGATCTAGGGGAGGCAGCTATTTTAAAAGTCTAGCAGTGAAAGAAGAGAGACTAAGTAGGTAGAAAAGAGAATTCCAAGACTGAGTAAAAGTGAAATATTTTTTTGCAACAAACGTTCTTTAGGACAATGAGAAACAAAAGGAAGTTCACTACAGTTGTGTCTCTGACAGGCACTGCAGTGGTTCTCAACCTTCCTAATGCCACAGCCCTTTAATACGGTTGAGACTGCTGAGTGTCAGCTCACTGTCAAGGGACAAAGGGAGCTCTGTCAGTGGGGCTGGAACCTGAGTAGGGAAGAGAAATTCACTGCGATGGTTTTGCTCTTTTAGGACAAGGGATTGATGAGCTTATCTGTTCAAAGCATAAGAAAGGAGAATAAACTGAGTATTGCCAAGTGAAAGCCCAGACATTTAGAATTGTTTTTGTGGGGAATATGTGAGAAGATTCATAAGAAAACAAGGAAGAGTTAAAGAAAGAAATTTGAGAGAGCCACTGTGAGCCCAGTTTCAGTGTGAAAACTCTGATTTTGATTCTATCTTTAGGCTGCTGTGACCCACTTTGAAATCTCCCAAATGGTCACAACTTTTGTGCTTTCTCCCTAAACTGCTGTGGGAAGGTCATACGTGGACTGTTTGCCTCATGAAGAAAAACATGTTTGAAACCTTCCCTACCTCCAAAAATTGATTTTATGTGTTTCTTTCACCAATGGAACGTGGCAAATGTGCTAATATAAAAAGAAACCTTGATGGCTTTGCCTAACCCTGCAAGATCTTTTGTCATCCCCTCCCAAGTAGGGTTATTTTTCAATAGGGTATTTTAGAAAACATTTCTATACCCCAGAAGAGACATACAAAGTTTGGAAGATAAGGGGTTGATAAAGCAACTTCCGTTGAAAGTAGATTTTGAAGGATTTATGTTACATCATGTCGTATAATTGGCCACAAGGAATATAAAATATATATCTTGTGTATATGTGTATCATAGTATTTACGTGATTATGTATACATATGTATATTTATTATCTGTGCATTAGGGCTACTTTTCTTTCCTAAAATCCTAGGGAGAAAAGACTGTGCTGAGCTGTATAAATATTTCTTTCTGATTGCACAGTATATAAAAATAAAATGAAACTTTCAAAATACTTTACCCTGAAAACTTTTCTATTACTCAGGGAAGCTCTTCTTAACTGCTTCCTTCGAGTTTGGTTTGTGATTTACTGGGACCATTTAGAGACAGCTCATATTTTCTAGACATACTGTAGGTATTTTAATGCCTTAATCAATTTTTGCCACTTTAGTTCCTCTGCTGGGCTAGATTAATCTTCCCCTAGGTTCCCAACTTTCAAAGAAGAACACTTATCAAAATCATCTTTACAGAAAAAAAAAAAAAAATGAAGCTGCAATTAAAAAAAAAAAAGAAAAAAATGCTCATCTCTCCCAAGTCATAGATCACAAATATTGTTAACTGTGATAAAACAGCCTTTAGAATAAAGACTTAAAATAAATGTGTTCTTCAGTTCTATATACTGTGTAAAAATAAATATTGTTTGCTTTTCAAGTTGAGTTAATTTGATTTTCACTTTTATTTCACTGATGTAATATAATGGTACTCCCAAAGGAGCGGAGATGTCATATCCAAAACCTCTGATGTGGGTGAAAATGAAAGCAGGGGAAAAGAAAGAAAGTAAGAGAGGGCATTGGAAATACTTGATGTATTGATCTCCAGTATGTAATTTGGGGAGTGTGCTATTCAGCAGGACTTCATCTGTCCTTCCACCATGAGTGTCCTGGGCTCATTTGGTGTCAGTGTATGCGTGATCTCTCCAAGCTTTCCCCAGCTTGCTTTCCAAGAAGCCCTTGGCTATCATGCAAGGGGACTTAGAAGATGGGGTAGTGGTTGCTTTGCTCTTCTGTTGTAATGACAGAGACAGTAAATTAAACTGAGTCCTTTTCTCTTTCTCCTGAAGTAAAGTGGTGCCAGGAACACCAGGTTGGACCTAAAGAACCTACAAATGCAACAGACCAAGGTACCTGGCTCTTAGAACTTCCCTCATGATGCGTTCCCCTTAGGTACATGTCAGTAACAAAAAGAACCACATTCTCATTTCACGCATAAGAAAGCTCGAGGTCCTCTTCATATTTAGACTGATAAGAGCATCTAACAATATAAAATTAAAGCATTGGCAGTCCAGCCTTGAACTCCCAGAATCATCCTCAAAGAAATATTTTAAAGCATGGAAAATTTGATGAGGATATACATTTTCAATGAAATAAAATTTGGGTCACCTCTAAAATAAATTTAGATTATTCCTCTCTTGAGCTAAAAATTAACATGGGAGAAATTTTCCACCTCTCTCTTCCTCAAAATTACAGCAATATTTGTTGTTTCATGGGTGTGATAGATTAGGAGATATGGTTCAATCACTTTTATAAACATTATCCAGATAGGTATTAGTTCCTTAAAAGCCCTCCCAGTTATCATTCACTGCTTTGCTCAACCTAGAAACATGTTAACTCCAGACAAGAGGCAAGGCAGAAGGAAACTTTGGGCTGAAAAATCAAGAAGATTGGGAAATACGGGTGCCTGGCTGGACTCTAATGTTGACTTTTAAAATCAGACAAGTGGGCTTCAGTTTATCCAGCGATAAAATAAGGAGTTCAAGTTATGTTACTCTCTGGGGTCCCTCCTGGCACTGAGTCTACGTTTGAAAGCCTTTTTCTAAAATAGCAGCTTCAACAGTTCAAAGGTTTAGCAACAAGGAAACTCTAACAAGGGTTTATAAATATGACGATTCTTTCAATTCTTTGACTTGTTGACTTCTCTGATTTACCTAGAGGCATTTTTTTAAATACACGTGTATGCCACTAGGTGAAGTGTGTACATTCTTTTTTTGCTGTATATACCCAGGTTTCTGCCCCATAGAACTGTGAGAGTCCATAGAAGCACACCGAAATCAGACAGGAAGGGCTGCTTATGACCGTCACATTGAAGGCAAAATCTGACTGATGGGGGACTTTCTAAGTGGCTATTCATGCTCCTCCCGCTCTTATTTAATTGAGGAAGCATATGTGGAAGATCTTGATAGGTTAAGTAGAAATCCGATTCCATGCTTTGAAAGAAAACTGTTAATAACATGCTATGTTATTAACACGCTTTCCTTTTCTGCTTACCAATTTGCATGGGCTTGCTCCCTGTTTGTCTCTTGGTAATCTCATCAATCTCATCCCTGCCCTCCTGACCACAGGGCCTGATTGCAGTAATTCCACTTTAGTGGGTCTTTTAGGAGGACTTGGCTTCTGCATGTAGCTGGTGCTGTAGGATGGAATGATCCTGTCTTCCTGAGAGCGAGCTGCTGAGATCATATTATGCCTGCCTTGATTTCTTTGTAAATGCTGCCTATAGAATTTCATATCGATTTTAAGCTGGTGCTGTTTCATTTTTAACTCCTTTGTAAGCGAGGAGTCCGGTTATATTAGTGTCTCCTCCTTGTCGTTGTGGCCTTGGCCACAGTGTGCTCCTTCTAGTCTTTACTCTTCACTTTGTGATAGCTGTTTCAGTAGAGAGCTGGTTACCTTTAGCCTTTTGGTAAAAGGATAAAATCCCAGAGCAGTACAAGGACGTTGGGCTGAGGTACAATGAAAAAGTAACCTAACATATAAATGAGTGTGCAAAGAGCTTCAGAAACTAGAAAGGTCGGCGGAGGGTGGGATTCATGCTGAGGACGCTCTGTGGCCCTAGCAGCCTTGCAGGGTTCTGGGGAAGGTTCCATAGAAGTAAGGTTTGCCAGGAAATATGAAGTAGAGCCTAGCTGTCAGCAGAACAGTGAGAAATGGCTACAGGTCTGACTATCGAAAGCATATCTTACTTTCAATGTTCATCAACTGGCTGGTCCCCAGAATCTTAATTTGGTGTCATTTTGCATAAAATCAGCCCTAAAGCCAAATAGATTTATGTGATACTACATACCCATGCATTTTGCAGTGCCTTGGAATTTACAAAGCCTTTCAAATCATCATCTCATTTGATCTTCACAAAGACCCCATAGCACGGGCAGTTTAGCCATTAAAATGCCCATTTTATAGGTAGGGAAACAGATCAAGAGAGCACCAATTATTCCAATCAACATTTATATAACAGAACTGGGGCTGGAATTCCAGTTTCCTAATAGCAAACTTGTTACTCTTTAATTCCGTGGCTGTCTCAAGGCACATAAACAAAATACAAAGATTGCAAATTCTTGCCATCACCTTTAGATGTACAATCCCTTATTTATTTCCTTGTCTTTGTGCTTTCAGAGTGTACTTTCCGATTTATCTCCAGCAGAGCAGAGTTACTTTTATCACAAAAGAGAATGACAGAAATCAAGGTCTCCATGTTAAGCATATTATTCTTAACTGCTTAGGGAATTGTCCCACCGGATTGCCCTATTGTACTTAAAATTTTATTTTAGCTCCATTTTCTCGTCTGTGAAGTGAAGGGGTTAGGCTCTGTTCCTCTCACTCTACGGTAGTGTGATTAGGAGAATGGGAGGTGAAGAAGGAAGCAGAGCTGAAGCGAATGTGATTACCATAGAATCACAAGTACAGTGCATTATGCATGTTTTAAAACTGGGTCTCGTATTTATATTCTGAAGTGTTTCCTTATGAATTACCTTCATCCAGCAGCACCCTGTTTGGTCTTATTGAAAACTTAATCCTTACACAAATCCCAATCAATTTGTTTGTCTTCCGTATAAGATACAGTCAATTTTCAAAATGTGTTTATGTCTGAAACCCCAATGTTTGGTTTTATAGAATTCTTTCAGTTGGTACAGGGTTTTGTAAGAATAAGTTTAAATAGCCACTAAAATATTAACAGTCTCCCCTTAGTTATGACTTTCTAGAGTGCCTGAGCATTAAGAATCATTTTCAATTTAGTGATTCTATCTTCTTTACTTAATGCCTCAGTGATATATTTGAAACAAAACCATGTATTTCAATTTTCAAGAACAAACGGCCTTGGGAAAGACTTTTGTTGGACTCAGTAATTGTCTTTTTCAAATATTCCAAATTGTAAATGAGATATTACATATCTTAATAGTTTCCCATATTGTATGCCGCTAAACTGAATCATCTGCTAAACTATCTCTTAGCTGACAGAACTAGAGGAACTTAAATTATTCAGAGATTCAGATCAAAATAAGTTTCAGAAATATGTCTTCATAAAGCCTGTGGATAACACTGACTTTGGCAAGACTCTTTGGTTACATATCCCAGACTTCATTTTGGAAACATAATAATCAACGAAACAACCATGACACAAAACCCAGAGAAACTTTTTCTCTTTTTTTCCTTCAAATTTAACTTTTATAATGCCACTAGTATATTCCCAGTAATAAACTCATAATTTACCTTTTCCTCTTCTTGATTTTATATGTTCCAAAATAAATAGGAACTCTAATTGAGATGAAACTCAGGTTTCAATTTCTGCTATTGATTTCTATAATAGTTTTTTATGTACAGAAATACAAAACCAGACTATACAAATATTTTTCGACTTGTATGCACAATTTCACTAAAGAATTTATTTTCTACAAAGGGCCACCAGACCATATTTTCTTTTTAACACATACATTGACTTTGTTGCCAAGTTTTTTGACATAGCATGACTTTTTAGTCACTTAAGTTTAATTCAAATATGGCTGTGATCAAAACTGGCAAAGGACAGACATATTCCCTTAATAAAATCCCTAACCACAGTTATATTTATGCACAACCGTGACAATGAAACCCCAATCAGCCAAAACTCACCACTTTACACAAACAAACAAACAAACAAATAAAAGCTCATTCAATATGCAGCTTGGGTTCCTTAGATGGCTGGTAGAGGTCTGGATGTCTTTCCGTCAACCTGGGTCTCCTCCTGCACACATTGTGAGTAACTTCTGCTTTAGGATGGAACCATTACTAACCTTCAATGTACTGATATTTGTTTCAAGTCTTTGAATGTATTCACATTGAAACTCGGGAGATAAAAATGGAAATAAAAATACTGCATTCAAAGAGTTGCCTGAAAGTTGAAACCATGCAGCCTTAAGCAGCTGCAACCATTGGGATCCTATGACCCAAGTTTCTGGGAAGCTTAGCCTCAGTGAAGTCATTAACAGAGTGATCGCCCCACAATTTCATAGACCACATCAACTGGCGATGATACTACATGGTTTAATTTTTCTAGTCTTCTCAGTTATGTCTCAGATTTATTTTCTGTTGGGTTGGGTCCAGGATCATCAGAAGAAAAGAGAAAAAAAAATCACAAGCAGGCAGAGCCCCAGTTTCAGAGAGCACATTCTCACTCTGATGTTTCTGATACAGAATCTTAGAGTGGACTTAAGAGGAGCCAGCTGTGTGGGAGCACGTATTGATGACCTGGTTGGCAGCACTTCCCTGCTGCGTGCCTGGCTACAGATGCACTCCCAATCAATTCCCACCCAGCTACAGTGCAGGGAACTATTCTGAAAGAAAGGAGTGTGGCACTGGGGGCATGTGAGGTCCAGCAACATCAGAGCAGGGTCCAAAGAGAGCATGTCTCTAAACAAAGCAGAGCAGCAATAGACCTAAGGAGACAAGTGGCAAAAAATAAAGAAGAAATAAACTGAGACAAAGTGTGTATGTGTGTGTAAAGTAAAAGTGATACTAACAGATATTGCTTGTGTGTCTTGTGAAATGAGTGAGTTAGTTGTCAGATAAAACAAAGGAGATTGCCCCATAGAGTGAAGTCTAGATATCGTTGAATTCAATGAAATGGAATAAATAAATACGGTCCTTTAAAAAAGACAGCTCTTGAACACACCAAAAGCAAAAATATAGTATACGTAAGGGCTAATAGTGAAGATGTTTTCTTATGATAATATAATCTATAGCTTGCAAACTGGCTTCACTTACCTTTTATCTAAAAAAAAATTTAAAGGCTGTATTCCCTGATTATTTTCTATAGCATTCCAAAAGTTGCCTTTCTTCTGTCTGTTTATAAATTGTATGTGTGTGTGTACACATGCCAGTTATGACCAGCTAAATGGAATTTACTAGAAAATGAAAAAAGTGTTCAGAACAATTTAAAAATATAAACTATTTTATATTGAATTTAGTTATACAATATTCACCTTTTAAAACTCAAAAAGAAAAATATTTAATTTTGATCTAACTTGAAATGCTTAAGTTGATGAAAAAATGGACAGAAATTTACTCTCAAAATAATAATTTTAAACTCAATGTCAAGTTATTTTTTAACAATTTTATAGCAGAAAAATAGAAGTGCCTGTTTTATACAGTGTCACTGATTTTTAATTCAATGATTAAAAACAGGCATTTTATTAAAAACTCAATACTCATGGTCTATTATAAAATTGGAAAAGGGTAACAAGGTGACTTCGGTAGAAAATCACATTGAACTAAAAACTAAATGTTATAACTAATTTTTATAGCAAATATCATGGAAAAAGAAAATAAGGATCAATGGATAAAAATAACATGGGGTATATTTAACTAAAGCAAAAATGTAGATTCCCATTTTTAGTAGGCCTAATAATACATAAGAGATAAAATATGTACAGAAGAAATATTTAGAGCCGAAGTTTCTAAGTGAAAGATGAGTTGTTTACAATATCACGAGGTGTTTCTTCAAAGTGTCTGGGAAAATTAACTTCCTAAGATAGCTCAGATACAATTAAATAGTTACATGGTTAAATACACATTTATTTTATGTTAAAAAACTTAAATAATAACTAGTTACATAGCATGCAGCCCTTGACAGTGACATAATTTATATCATCTTCATTTCATCTTTGTTTTTTTCACCCATACTGGTGAAACCCCATTTTTTTCAGACAAGAAGACTTTGTATAAGATGGTGAATGAAAATACTAAAAACAGACCCAGTCATTTCAGTCACTATTTTCTTTGACCCACCTCACTATCTGGAATAGAGTGTTGCATATGTGTTATCCACGTAATAAATTCTTTGTGATAAACTGATTGATTTATTGATCTAGTATGAACAAAGATCCTTGTCCTATGAGATATTCACAATAGCATCTAAGAAAACAGAACAAACGTCCTATTTTTCACGAGCTCCTTTTGCTCTTTCTAGCTTTCTTGGAGTGAAGCCCAAGGATGATGAGCTTGACAAATGCCACGGGAAGTAAAAATATCTTTCTCTGCCTCTGAACTCCCCTTCTCTGTTCCCGCGGCACCCTGCTCAATGAAGTGCAAACAGTCGATGGGTTAGCTATTAATCAATAAGGACTGCCTGCCTGTTCAAAGCCGCACAGAGATATGGAAAATAGCACTGGCCTGAAAGCAGGTGGGAGGGCAGACTAGCTGACTTTTCTTGACAACTCACCTGGCTGTATGAATTTGGGGAAATCTCTTTCCACCAGCTCTAGATCCATTTGCTTATCTGTGAAGTGAAAAGGTAGGGGGAATCCTAAGATTCCTTCTAGCTCTCAGGTTATCACGGTCCCTGCTGCTGTTTACAACATCTTTGTTGCCTGGCGTGGGGGTGGTGAGAGGGCATTCAGAGAAATCAGTCTGAAAGCATGGAGATGTTCCAAAAGACTCAGTCTGTTTAAACTCATTTCAAAGCAGCGCACCTTCTCTCTTTCTCTGCAACTGCTTCCCTGTTTTAAGGTTCACATGTTCAAAACGACACTTTCTGAATAAATAGATAGGGGCCATAAAACCAGTCATAAAAACAAACCAGTAAGGTGGCAATAAAGTATGAATCATGGCTCCCAGGATCGGTAGCATTGTCAGAATGTACAGCTCACCCTGCACGACACTAACAACTGCTCTGTTCTCTGGGGGTGGGGGGGCATGTGCTATCCCAGGGACTGAGCAGACATTGAAGTGTAAGGAAGAAAATGACATAAAAGAACCTTCCTGTGTCTCAGAGGCAGGCTGGCTCAAAAAGCTCCCATTTGGAAGAGTTGTAGCTGGATCTAAGTATGATCCAGCAGATAAAACAGGAGCCAACAAATTGAGGGGAGCCATTTCTGTCTTTGATTCTGCCTTTAACGGGATGTGTGTGATGTTGAAGAAGGTTATCAACTTGTATATATCGACTTTCTCCACAGAGAACTGGGCGAACTAACACTTATTACTTCCCTTAGTTGTGTGTGTGTCTGTGTTTTAATAAGACCAACATGTAGGAAAGGTTTTAGCCTTTTTACGTGGAAGAACTCTGTACAACTAATAAGAAGAACTGTATTCGTTTTCCACCACAAATGTTCATGAAATAAAATAAATAGTGTCACAGCGCAATTTGCTAAACTATATTTTGTAAGTACAAATAGGAATTTTCCACATCACATACAATTCAGTCTATCGAATTAGGATGAACATTAACCACGGAGAATACGATGCCGGAGCTGTAATTTAATGATCACGCTAGACAGCTGCCTCCCACATAGCAAGAGGTTATCATAATTATTTACATTTGGGTGTAGAAAGAAGACAAAATGTGTCATCTTTTTGGTTACTGCTTGCATTCAAAGAGGAAATGATCTTTTCTGAAGAGTGCAGTAAGTCACAGGAATTAATTAAAATTCATTAACTTTGATAGTGGAAACAGAAATTTATACCAAATAAAGAATTTCTTTAATTCAAGATAAGAGGTTCTCTAGGGAAGAGAAAATCTTGAAAAGATGTAAAGGAATTAATGACTTTTTGACAGATCACTGCAGCCACATGGCCAGCAGATTCCTCACACAGTATTGGGAATCCACTGAAAAGCCGCAGATTCTGACGGGCCCACACTTGGCCTCATCCAGTTTTTCATCCTTAGGATGTTCAAGGTTTATACTTTGACCTTCACTGCTGCCTGGATACAGTTGGGTGTTTACAAAACCTGTGTTAGGAGCAGAGAAGAGTAAACAGTGCCTATCCGAATTGACTTGAAATAGGAATCTTTTCCTGTCTGGCCACGTTAGGATAATCAAATTTTTATATGATTAGAAACTAGATTTATGGATAGGAGATTGTCCATGGTAGGGGTGCTTTTCCCAATCTTTTAAAGAAATTACCTTCTTCTATTCCTACAATCTTTCTTAGAATACTGCATTGAAGGTGTTTAAGAAAAGTTTTGCTGGCTAAGGCACCAGCCACATACACCTAAGGTGGCGGGTTCGAATCCCCAGCCCAGGCCCGCCAAACAACAATGATGGCTGCAACCAAAAAATGGCCGGGCGTTGTGGCGGGCGCCTGTGGTCTCAGCTACTTGGGAGGCGGAGGCAGGAGACTGGCTTGAGCCCAGGAGTTGGAGGTTGCTGTGAGCTGTAATGCCACGGCACTCTACCCAGGGTGACAGCTTGAGGCTCCGTCTAAAAAAAAAAAAAAGAAAAGTTTTGCTTTGGTATATGTTCTCTGTCACTGGAGTGATTCTAAGAATAAAAAAATGTCACTCCATCCTCATGACTACGTTCCCACAAGCTTCCTAAGGGGTGTGAGGTCATGATAGTCGCCCATCTGAGAAGACGATGGGACCATGCAGATGAGAACTTCTATTTAGAAGAAAAGGAGAGTCTACAGGGCCCGGACCAGTGAGGCACAATGTAGAGCAGATTGGAGTAACAAAATGTGCTTTTAAAAAAGGAACATTTCCAAAGAAGGTAGATTGAATGGTTTTCAGAAATAAGGAGATTTGAGTAAGTAGGAGGAAGTAAAAGGTATCGGAATTATTTTACCTAAAAGATAGCTTAGAGATCAATCTCGCCTATTACACCTCTCTTCTGAGATCATGCTCAGAAAATTTTATTTATTAGGCAGCCTTATTTTTATGACATATTTTCTATACACATAGGTTTTGATTAGATTCAGCAAACAGTAATTACCTATAAGCTTATACAATACTTCACAAACAATGTCATGCAGCTATTCATTTTGGGGAAGTCAAAGATTGTACCCAGATTCCTATGAGCTATATGAGATAAATAAAAAAAAAATCCACAAACTTAAAAATATTTACTGAGTGACTGCAGTATGCTGGACACTGCCCTAGACGTTGGGTATACCTTAGAGAATAACTGTAAATAGCCCTGAACTTATTCAACTGAGGAAATAGACAGTAAGCCAATAAGTATGGAAAACACATAATGTGTCACAACGTCATGAGTTTAGGATAGGTCTAGAGTAGGCTTTTCTCTCTAAAGCTAATTTGACCCTCTGTCTAAGGAGGCCCTTTGGAGGCCTCTACTGAATGGTCTAAGTATTTAAGAAGCTTTCTCTTTGGGGGCTAGTAGGAATTTCAACCGTTCTTGGTAAACTCTGGAAACTATTCAGCATCTATTCCCCAGCAACTGTTCCTTCCCTGGAAGTTGTTCTTGCCGAGCCTCTTGGGAGTCACTTTCTGTGTACAGAGGTTGGTATTAGGCGGAAGGGAGCTCCTATACACGTTTCTGGATCTTTGTGTGCATCTCTCCCTCCTGTAAATGTTCTGCAAAGTCTATCTCTTCACTCAGGAAAGCCACTAGGCTTGTTGGGATTTCCATTTCCTGCACTGCAGTCCAGAAATTTTCTTTAGGCAAAAAGTCTAAACAACTGTAGGTTTCATTTTTTTCTTTCTTCTTTTTTTCCCCCCTCTCAAAAATCATGGTGATATCTTGTCTCCTGTTCAAAGCATGAAAATAATTATTTCCTATATCTTGTCTAGTTTTCTATTTGTTTGTAGAAGGGAGTTAATTTCAAGACTTCTTACTCCCTTCTGGCTTGAAACTCAAGTCTCCTGAATATAAATTTAGCTCTTGTTTTATAAACATTTTGTTTTTTAGCATGGCACAGCACCATATCTTAGAGGTCAACAAAAGGGATTTCTAGTTCTTCCCTGGGAGAACAGCAAGCTATAAACATGAGAAACTGCAAATACTATACTTCAAATTTTCGGAAATGTAACTCTTGGAGCCAATGGGAAAAGAACATGCTAAAGCAAACAACTTATTTTTCCCTGAAGCATTAACACATGGTAAAAGTACTCCAGTTTTTGTAAGTATTTATCTTGAAGTTAGGCAGCAACTGAAACACATTATCAAGAAAATAGTATAAATTTGAATCTACAAAAATATCAATAATTATATACATAATTCTTGGCAGGCCAATAATTTTAGTTCTTATATTGAAAGATCAGATATTTCCTTATACCAACTGGGACATTGAGTAATAATCTGAGAGCTTATCCTAAAAGGGCTGAAATGTAGGCCATGGTTTGTGGTGCTGGCGTCTGCTACTGTCTAGAAGAGTTCCAGCCACATGAGAGGTCGCCCAAGGGACATTACATGGATGACTGGTTGAATAAAAGATGTAAGAAAAGGTGAGGTGCTGAGATGTGGTGAAAACCCTTTCTCAGAAGCAGTGAGCTCTGAGAAAGTGTCTAAAGCAGTGGTTCTCAACCTTCCTAATGGTGCAACCCTTTAATATGGTTCCTGTGGGTTGTGACCCACAGATTGAGAACAGCTGGTCTGAAGCCAGGACTGATTGATTTAAGCATCAGACAGAGATGCTTTTCATAAAAATTCTGGATATTCTCATAATAACAATAAATGAATGATATGGTAATAATGTCATAATAGTGATGATGAATAATAATGAATTATTGGTATATTTTCTAAGCACCAATCACTATTCCATGCAATTTTTGTTTACCTCATCAATTTTTTCTTTCCTACAACATTGTGAGGTAGATACCATTACCCCATTTTACAGTTGTGGAAACTGAGGCATAGGAATAATAAGTACCTTGAGTATGGTGACAGAGTAAGTTCTTGGCAGAATAAAATTGTCAATCTACAATCTGGCTCAAGTGCCATCAGTTTAACCACAGGGCTACACTGGCTGTCTGAACCCAGGGAACAAATAAAAGGAATCCTACCAACTCTGGAAGTAAAGAAAATCTCTCTGGCAGTTAATGTATACGACTGACAATAAATGCATCTTATGAATAAATATGAGAGTTACCCTCAAGAGAGTGTTTTTCAAGCCAACCATACTTTAAAGGATTGACTGAGTGTTAAAATATCTCTAAAATATAGCAGAAAAATGTGAAAGGGAAGAAGACTGGTTAACTATGAAAGCATCCAAAAACTAAATTTGATGTGGAAGAAGAGCAGACACCCCAAGCTGAATGGTAACACTGCTGATTCTCGGTGATATGCTTCTCTCCCTATTATGGAGGTACATGCCTCAGACCTTAGGTAAGACACTTCAGAATGACATCCTGTATTTCTATTGTGCAGAGACCATGTACATGAGGCAACTTTCTCATTGAAATTTGTCTTCAGTGTGGTTTGCTTTTATGGAGAGAAAATGCTGGGCAGGGGATGTAAGCATATACCTCAATTAATTTTTTACCATTCTGGTTTAGATATTTAAAGGTTTCAAAAATTAAGTTGCTTATAATCTCCATTCTCCAAAACGATCTATTTAGTAAAATCACCAAATGTAATTTCTTTCATTGTGGAAAGAAATTCTCTGGAAAACACCTGTTTTTACAGGAGTGCTATACTAGCTTCAACTGCTCGTTCTTTGGTTTACAGGAAATTCATACAATGTGACGATTTGAATGAACAATCATAATCATACTCATAATCATGTGCATCGAGCATTTACTATAAGCCAGACACCATCTTCAGAGATTTACATTCTATTTATTATTAACTACTTGAATCCCTGTTATATAAGACCTATTATTAGTCTCATTCTACAGAGGAGTGAATTGTGGCAGGTAAAGTTTAGTATCTTATCTAAGATCACAGAACGAGACTTGAACTTAAGTCTATGTTGAAATCCCATGTGTGCTCTCTAACACTTGGCTATGCTATTTCCCGGGGTAGTATTCTTTTAGAATACAGATACTTTAGAATCCAAACCCAAACTGTAGCCAACATATTTATTCTCTTTTGTTGTTAATCTTAATTTTTGTCATAGCTATACATTTTGTCATCGATGTTACATTTGTTCTCTACAACTAGATGTGTAAATGGAAGAAAATAGTATCTCCTTCACTCTGTGAATTGAGACAATCAATTATACTTTCCTACCTAGAAGTCCTTCATAGTCAGCTCAAGACTTCATTCAATATTGAAAGTTCAGTGGTGATCTTCTTCCATTCTATTTATTTCTCTGCACAAGTTGTGCTGAATGATGGATTGTTTTTCTTTTCTTTTCCTGTGATTTAGTTTGTAGAGAAGAATAAAATGGTTAAAGTTTCCAGGCTCAAAGTAGAATTTACCAGAAATGAAGATATGTATAATAATTTCCAAATTGTATTTACGGATACCATTTTATTCTATTGATTGGAAACTGTACTCAGCAAAGGGGAGCATACAAGGGAGATAAGAGAGAATGAGAAATTGAAACAAAGCACTGATGGAAGTTTCCTAACAGCAAAAATTGAGAAGGCTGTGATATCCCAGGGGAAGTGGGTATGGACCTGATGCTTCAAACAGTGAGAGCCATGATGGAATCAATGGCAGTGAATCCCGTAATTACTAAATTAGACTGTTCCATTTCTGGATAATGCATGCTGCATTTTGAACTCGATTTAAAATCCAATTAGTTCAGGATCATCATTCCGGTTAGTTCTAGCTTCTCTCTGGTGGCTTTGAGAATAGAGCAATAGCTTAGTATTTTTGAGTTTGTTCTTTTAAGTCTTTGAAGAGATGGCTTTTTAAATCTATGGCAACAGGTGCCTTCTCCTCCCACTCTTACATATTTTACTGATTACACTCTTAGTTCCCATCCTCAAAGTCTCTCAGTTGTAGTAACCAATGAAGAGCTACAATGATACATTGCCTTTTCCAGTAAATAATGATGACCAACCATGAAACATTTGTCTCTGAAATTACCTCTTCCTTTTCTTAGTTTGTCTTTATGAATTGGTATTTTTCTTTATTTTCTTAATCCCCTTTGATGAAATTATTACAGATTTTAGATCTGTCAACTGTGAGAGATAAAGACTTTTAGAGTAGTGTTGGATTCTTTGATTTCTGGTAAGAGTGAGAAGGGAACTTCAACCAGTCCCTTAAGTTTGTCCACATGACTGTATCAGTGACTAATTAACTGACAGTTTTATTTTTCTTACTGAGCACATGAAGACAGATCTCTTGAATTGTGGAATGATATGTTATAAAAGTATGATTTTTATAGTGAAACATGAAGAATTATAGTCCACTGTAATTCTATGCCGTAAGAAAGAAAACAGGCTTATTACTGAAGAATGTGAAACATTGACTGAGGGCTACTTGTTAATTCACACTGGAGAACCATATAGATCATATTATTTTGAAACTATAATGTAAACAAACCAATGCCATAAAGGAATTCAAGGGCCCTCCATCAAAATAATATTTTGTTCATTTACTTTGATAAGTGTAGTTCATACACTCAAGTGTTACTTGTGATCATACTGCATTTGAATTAACATAGTGCCTTTCATCAAAATAATGAGATCTTAGAGACATAACTATAGAAAGTTCATCACATTTTTCTGATCAGATACATTTAAGGGTACAATAATGTCACCCCATTTCCAAGTGTCTCTTTCTCTTCTCTCTTATTTTTGCTTTCTCTTTCACACAGCATTAAAATTAAATTTAACAATTTTACTGCCTTTTTAGAAACTCAGAGATTATTAAAACTCATTGCATGGTTGAGTTTTTAGTTTTCCTATTCAAAAACAATTTTTTTACCTGTGGTTTTTATAAAAGATATTATATTGTGAGTGATTGTTGAACAAAATTAAATATATTAAAATTATGGGCAGTGGGAGTGTGCGGGTGGGGTGGGGTGGCAGAACAAGATGGCCGAATAGAAACCTCCAGTGATCATCTCTCTGCATAAATACCAAATTCAATCCCTATTCATGTAAGCAAACACTTTCTCAGGTGAGTGATTATATTATCCGGTTTTACCATTAAATCCAGGGAAGAGGCGCTGAAGAGGAGCTGAACAGGGCAGAAAAGACAATCTCGTACACCTAAGCCAGCTCTCCCCTCTCCCTAATATTGAGGGAGAGAGAATCTGTATGTCTGGGGAAGTGAGAATGAAGTGATGGTAGAACTTTGCATTGAAACTTGGGCTGCTCTGGCACAGGGGAAGACAGTACAGGGCAGAACTCTGCTGGCACCAACTGAGGGAGCATTTAGAACAGTCTGGCCATAGGGAAATCCTCTGCCTTGATACCCACTGCTGGCTAACAAAATGCAGCCTGTGGCCTGTGCGAATTCTTCAGGCAGTTGGGCCAAAAAGGCTGCACTCCTCGGACAATTTCTGCACCTCTGCTTGGTCAGATTCATTGGATTTGGGGTACACATGACCCAGTGAGAAACCAGTGATGGTGGCTAAGCCAGTACCCGTGTTAACCCCTCAACTACAGGCAATGTGATCTGAAGCCCTTGACTTCAGGCCTTGGATCCCACAAGGCACCTTTGGACTCATCCTGGGTCGGAAGGAAACTTGCTGCCTTGAGGGGCAGGACCCAGTACTGGCAGGATTCACAACCTGCTGACTAAAGCACTCTTGGACTTTGAATAAACATCATAGGTACCCAGGTAACAGTCACTATGGGCTTTGGGTGAGATTGGTGTTTATGGGCATGAGGGGAGTGCCCATATCACTCCTCTCCCAACTCTAGCAGCCCAGTACAGAGAGTGAGAGACTTTGCCTGGTAATCCAGTGAATTGTCCCACATCTTAACAAAGAGGTACCACTAGGGATTTTCAAGAGTCACAGCATTACTGGGTTTAGAGCACTATTACAAAAGGCTTAGATCATAACACCCAATTCCCTTTGAATATCTGCAAAGCCTTCTCAAGAAGGATGGAACCAAACAAATCCAGACTGCAAAGATTAAAGTGAATACTTAACTCTTCAATGCCCAGACATGGACAAACATCCACATGCTTCAAGAATACACAGCAAAACATGACCTCACCAAATGAATTAAAAAAGGTACCAGAGACCAATCCTGGAGTAATGAAGATATGTGACCTTTCAGATTTAGAAATCAAAATAGCTGTCCTAAAGAAGCTCAGTAAATTCAAGACAACACAAAGAAGGAATTTAGAACCTGTCTCAAGAATGGAAAAACAAACACTACAGATACTTTCTAATAATTTGGAACTATTTGATGGGTACACATGGGCACAGAAGAAAGTAAAAATCATTAGAAATCAATAAGGGCTCCTCCCGACAAGTTTGCACAAAGAATGCATATGATGACATTTTGCCTCTCGGCTTCTTAGTATCTCCTTTGCCCATGTTTAGTTATTTTTCCTCAGCAAGGCACAGAGTCACCCAGTGCCTGTCTGGCTCTCACTTGACCCGGTGCTATCATCATATATATTCTTTGTGCAAACTTGTCAGGAGGTGCACAAGAAGAAGCACCCAGATGCTTCAATTAACTTCTCAGAGGTTTCTAAGAAGTGCTCAGAGAGGTGGAAGACCATGTCTGCTAAAGAGAAAGGAAAATTTGAAGATATGGCAAAGGTGGACAAGGCCCATTATGAAAGAGAAATGAAAACCTGTATCTCTCCTAAAGGGGAAACAAAAAAGAAGTTCAGGGATCCCAATGCACCCAGAGGCCTCCTTCGGCCTTTTTCTTGTTCTGTTCTGAGTATCGCCCCCAAATCAAAGGAGAACATCCTGGCCTATCCATTGGTGATGTTGCAAAGAAGCTGGGAGAGATGTAGAATGACACTGCTGCAGATGACAAGCAGCCTTATGAAAAGAAGGCTGCAAAGCTGAAGGAAAAATACGCTGCATACTGAGCTAAAGGAAAGTCTGATACAGTGAAAAAGGGAGTCGTCAAGGCTGAGAAAAACAAGAAAAAGAAGGAAGATGAGGAAGAGGAGGGAGATGAAGAGGAGGAGGAAGATGATGATGAAGAAGATGATGGTGAATAAGTTGGTTCTAGCACAGTTTTTTTTCTTGTCTATAAAGCATTTAACCCCCCTGTACATAATTCACTCCTTTTAAAGAAAAAAAATTGAAATGTAAGGCTGTGTAAGACTTGTTTTTAAACTGTACAGTGTCTTTTTTTGTATAGTTAACACACTACCGAATATGTCTTTAGAGAGCCCTGTCCTGGTGGTACTTTCAATAGCCACTAACCTTGCCTGGTATAGTATGGGGGTTGTAAATTGGCATGGAAATTTAAAGCAGGTTCTTGTTGGTGCACAGCCCACATTCGTTATATATGGGGATGGTAGTTTGTTCATCTTCAGTTGTCTCTGATGCTGATTATACAAAATAATTGTTGTTCTGTTAACTGAATACCACTCTGTAATTGCAAAAAAAAGTTGCAGCTTTTTTGTTGACATTCTGAATGCTTCTAAGTAAATACAATTTTTTTTTTATTAAAAAAAAGAAATCCATAAGGGGTGGGGGAAAGAGAAGAAGGGTAAAAACCTACCTAGCAGGTACAAGTGAATGCCATTTGAGTGATGGGCACATTTATAGCCCTGACTAAAGCATAATAAAAGTTATCCATGTGACAAAAACATTTGCACTCCGTTAATATTTTGAAATTAAAAATGAAAGGAAAGAAAAAAATGTGCGGATATGAATTGACATTTTTCAAAAGAAGACATACAAATAACCAACAGATATGTAACAAAATGTTCAACATCATTAGTCATCAGAGAAATGCAAATCAAAACTATTCAAGATATCCTCTTACCACAGTTAAAATGGCTTTATTCAAAAGACAGGTAATATGGATTGCTGGTGAGGATGAAGAGAAAGGAGAACCCATATATGCTGTTGGTGGGAATGTAAATTAGTACAATCACTATGGAGAACAGGATGGAGATTCTTCTAAAAACTAAACTGGAACTACCATAAGCCCCAGCAATCTCACTGCTTGGTATATACCTAAAGAAAGGGAAATCAGTATATAAAAAAGATATCTGTACTCTCTTGCTTAATTCAGCACTATTCACAGTAGCCAAGAATCAACCTAAGTTTCCAACAACAACAGATGAAAGGATAAAGAAACTGTGGCACATATACATAATGGAACATTATAAAACCACAAAAAGAATGAAATGGTGCCACTTGCAATAGCATAGTTGGAACTGGAGAAGATTATGTTAAACAAAATAAGCCAAGCACAGGAAGACAAATCTCTCATGTTCTCATTCACATTGGACCTAAATATGAAAAACAAATAATCTCATGAAGATAGTAAGATGATGGCTACCTGGTGGTGGGAAGGTAGTGGGGAGGAGGAAAGAAAGTGGAAATGGTTAATGGATGCAAGAATGTAATCAGATAGTTAGACAGAATGAAGAATATTTGATAACACAACAAAGTGACTATAATTAATAGTATGTTAGAATATGTTTTAAAATAATTAAAAGAGTTATTTGATTCTCTACAGAGAATTCACATGTACTTATTTGATTCTCTACAGAGAATTCAAATTAATCAACAATAAAAGAGCAAAAAAATCCCATCTGTCGCTGGGCAAGAGATATGATTAGAACCTTTTCTGAAGAAGTCAGATGAATGGCCCAAAAACATGTGAAAAAAAATGTTCATTGTCCCTCATCATCAGACAAGTGCAAATCAAAATTACCCTGAGATATTACCTAATCCCAGTGGGAACAGCTTCCAACAGATTGGGGATCACAAAGTCCCAAATCTGCAGATGGTGGCATGGATGTGGAGAGAAGGGACCACTTGGTAAAATTGGGAACTAAAATAGCCTCTTTGGAAAGAATTATGTAGAATCCTCAACGAACTCCAAATAGACCCCCCATTTGATCCTGTAATTCCATTACTAGCTAGATATCTACCCAGAAGAAAAAGATAATTTTATCATAGGACATTTGCCCTAGATTGTTTATTGCCACTTAATTTACATTTGCCAGGATGTGGAATCAACCCAAGTGCCCATTAAACCATGAATGGATTAATAAATTGTGGTGGATATAAATGATGAAATACTATTTACCCATAAAAATGGAGACTTTAGGCTCAGCACCTGTGGCTCAAGTGGCTAAGGCACCAACCATGTACACCCAATATGAAGCCAGTAGATGAACTAATACACACTCACACAAGGAAAAAACTCAATTTAATTCAAGCTGGGGGAGGAGGAAAGGGAGAGGTCAAGAGAGAGGGGGATTAGTGTGCTCTCTTCTAATGGGCACAATATAAGGGTATATGGCACAACTCCTGGGTGAGGGGCACAACTACAACAAAGACCTGGTCCTTACCTAACAAATGCGAACATTGTAACCTAATCGTTTGTACCTTTATATTAATCTGAAATTTAAAAAAACCCAAAGAGTTAGTTGAATGTTTCTAACACAATGAAACAATAAATATCTGAACTGATGGATGCCCTAATTACCTGATTTGGTTAATTCACATTGCATGCCTGTGTCAAAACATCACATATGACTGATAAGGATATAGAACAATTATGTACCTATAATAATGATGTACTTATTAAATTATGAGCCTTATAAATTATATAGTCCAATGTTATGAATCAGCCAAAAAATGGGAATATTAGCATATTTATATTAAGGAATGCAGAGATATAAAGGTTAATAATTTTTAAAATTTGATTTTTATTAAGCTTACATTCCATAAAATTGGTTAATTTTGTTTTTAGGTTTGGGTTTAACTTTTTTTCTTTTTTTGGAAAAGAAAGAGATGGTTCTCTTATAGGGGATGAGAAAAGTGATTTCTCCCCTGCAGAGGTAGAGATGTGACTTTTTGAAGTTCCTGTGTGGGCCTCCAAATGATAGCTTTGGCAAATGCTCAGTTTCTTAGTAGGTGCTGATCACAGGATAAGAAAAGAGTTTCTCTAGGCCAATTTTAGAATATAAAAGTATAAGTTCATTTTATATTAGAGAACAGAAAGAGAGTGGGGAGAAGAGATGAGAAAGAGAGAGAGCAGAGAACAGAGAGTAGGGAGTGAGAGAAGAGAAGGGTAGGGAAAGAGGAGAGAAAAGGAGCTAGAGAATAGTGTGGCATTCCAAAGAAAGAAAGGAAGAATGCCAGGGGGGTTTAAATTTTTTAAATTTATAATAATAATTATTATTGTTATTATTTGTAGAGATGGTTATGTCACTGTGTTGCTCAGGCTAGTCTTGAACTCCTGGCCTTAAATGATCCTCTCATCTATAAGTATGAGCCACTGTCTCCAGGAAGATCTTAACATTTAAGTCTTCAATCTACTCTGAGTTACTTTTTGTATATGGTTTGAGATGTGGATCTAATTTCATTCTTCTGCATGTGGACATGCATTTATTGAAGAGACTATCCTTTCTTCATTGTGTATTCTTGGCATCTTTGTGGAAGATCAGTTGACTGACTGCAAATGCAATGACTTATTTTCTGAGTTCTCTATTCAGTTCTATCAGTCTATATGTGTGTATTTATGTTTGAATCACCCTGTTTTGATTTCCATTGCTTTGTAGTATATTTTGAAATTAGGTGATGTGATGCCTCAAATTAGGTCTCCCATTTGACCTCACAATGTCACTACTAGACAGAAGAAAAAGAAAACATTTATTATAAAGACATTTGCACTAATTGTTTACTGCACTCAACGTATAATCTCCAAGATGTAGAAACAATCTAAATGCCCAACAACTCAGGAATGGATTAACAAACTGTGGTATATGTATACTGTGGAATACTATTCAGCCATAAAAAAGATAGTGACTCTTTTGTATTAACCTGGATGGAGTTAAAACACATTCTTCTTAGTAAAATATCACAATAATCAAAAAGCAAATATCCAATGTACTCAATACTAGTACAAAGCCAGTAGGTAATCTAATTCATGCCAGCAGAGGAGAAAAACTCATTTCAATTCAAGCTGGGGAGAGGGGTAATAAGAGAGGAGGAGACAGGAGAATGAGAAGGGGTTTGAGTTGCTCCCACTTAATGGGCATAATGTACAGATATACGGCATACTTTTTGGTTTGGGATACAACTACAAGAGGGACTCTACCTAACAAATTCAAATATTGTGACCTGTTTATTTGTAGCCTTTCATTAACCAGAAACAATTTTTTTTCTCATTTATTTTGTGTCTCTTAATTTTTTACATCAATGTTTTATAGTTTTCAGGGTATAGGTCTTTCACTTCTCTGGTTAAATGCCTAAGTATTTTTTATGTTATTTTAAATGGAATTGTTTTGTCATTTTTTTGGATAGTTACTTGTTATTGCATAGATATGCAACTAATTTTTGTGTGTTGATTTTGATCTTGCAACTTTACTGATTTTGATTAATTTTTCACAGTTTTTGATGGAGTCTATACCATGTGAAAAAAGAGAAATTTTCTTTACTCTTTTTGCTTTGAATTATTCCCTTCCTTCCTTCCTTCCTTCTTTCCTTCCTTCCTTCCTTCCTTTCTTTCTTTTCTTTCTTTCTCTTTAAATCAACTGCTCTGAATAGGACATTCAATACCATGTTGAATAGAAGTGGTGAGAGTGAGCATCCTTGACATATTCTTTTTTTTTAATTTGAGACAGAGTCTCATTTTGTTGCCCTTGGTAAAGTGTGATGGCGTTACAGCACATAGCAACCTCAAACTTCAAACTCTTGGCTTAAGCGATTCTCTTGCTTCAGCCTCCCTTGTAGCTGGTGCCCACCACAATGCCTGGCTATTTTAGAGATGAGTTCTCAGTCTGGCTTAGGCTGGTCTTGAACCCACAAGCTCTGGCAATCCACCCACCTCGGCCTTCCAAGTGATAGGATTATAGGTATGAACCATCACACTCCCTCCCCCTGACATGTTTTTGATCTTAAAGGAAAAGCTTCTACCTTTCATTGTTGAGTCTCATGTTAGCTGTGGACTTGTCATATGTGATCTTTTTATTTTGAGGGACATTCTTTCTATACTTAATTTTTGAGAATATTTATCATAGAGGGTTACTAAATTTTTTCAAATGTTTCAAATGTTTTCTTTTTTGTGTGTGTCTACTAAGAATATCATATCTTCTTTGTTCTTCATTTTGTTAATATGGTATATCACACTTTTTTATGTTGAAACATTCTCACTTCTTATTTTCAGGGGAAAATCCCACTTATTTATGGTGTTTGATTTTTTTTTTTAAATGTGCTAAGTTCAGTTTGCTGAATATTTTGTTGTGGATTTTTGCATGTATGTGTAATAGAGATATTGTCCTATAATTTTCCCCCTTTCATTTTTAATTTCAAAATATTAATGAGGTGCAAATGTTTTTGTCACATGGATAACTTTTATTATGCTTTAGTCAGAGCTATAAATGTGCCCATCACTCAAATGGCATTCACTTGTACCTGCTAGGTAGGTTTTTACCCTTCTTCTCTTTCCCCCACCCCTTATGGATTTCTTTTTTTTAATAAAAAGTGATCTCTAAGTGATCTTAAGATCACTAATGAAGTCCAATTCCAAGAAGCTTAATTTTAGGCTAAATTTTGTTATCTTCAAAAGTATAATAACTAACAAAGGACATACTTATTCAATTATTGTGCTGTGTGATACTGTCTATCTTATATAATAATAGCCTCAGAAGGTTTACATATAAAACTGTACTATAGTATTTACCATAAAACTGAAGACAATTTCTTAAGACACACAATTAATATATATTATTTTATCATTTTAACTAATTTCTATTTTCTATTAGAGATTAGGAATGAACACACATATTTCTTACAAAATATTTGTAACAATTTTTAAGTAAAATACTCCTTACATGTCAAAAAAAAATTTGGAAATTATATTTTCTCTTAAAATTGCTTACTAAATCCTTTATGTCTAGTTTATAAGGCATAGTCTAGAATACCTCTCAGATCCCTTCCCAAGATTGTATACTTCCAAAAAAGAAAGCAGATTTCATTCATTACCAACCCAACTCTGCCCTATTAGGAAGCAAATGAGTAGACACTTCTGGATTACTTTACCCATAACGAATGCACAGAATATTGCCGGTTCCTCCCAGAGGGTCACAAAGATAGGAGATAGCTCTGAAAAGAAAAGTGCTAGTCCCTGGGGGTTAGAATCCTTATACCTGTCAGAAAGTTAAACACATCTCAGCTGAAGGCAGCTTTTCACTTAGACTTTCAAAAATGAAGATTCTTTTGATGGATTAAAAAACCACATCATTTAAGATAGATGCAAAGGTAGTTTGCTACATATATACACAAACGCATACATGCACATACACATATTTCAAGATGTGTACAAATAAAGGATATATATATATATGTATAGGTTGCTTTAGCAAAAATAGAGGAATATCTACTTATAAAATTGTATCTTCCCACATTGTCATGTTATTTCAACTATATTTGTCTAAATGCAAGATTCCCAAATTCACTTTTGACTGAGGGCTCTACTATTACTGTGAGAAATATAAAAATACTTAGCTATATCTGCCTAACTAGGGTAAGTTGCAAGATCTTAAATAATATTGATGATTTTATTATATAATGAGTTGATTAGTGTGCAGTATCATATCTTTTTAAAATTATGCCATGATTCAAATAGTTCAGGCTAAACTGGAAAATCACCCAGGGCTAGTTTCTATTTGTCCTTTGGAAAGGACATGAAGACACATTTTTATTTTTGTGGTTTCCTATAGTTTAGCAATACTACCTATCATTTTAATTTGCAGAATGGAGGGTGGGAGTGGGGCTAATTGAGGCATTCCATAAAGAAGGAACCTCAATGATATACTCACCCTCCCAAGATTCAAAGTTAGAACAATGTACTTGGTTATGTAGATGGCCCTGGCTAACATCCATTGGCAGGAAGGAACACTAAGAGTTAAAATGTGCTCTCCACAAGAAAGCTGATGAATCAAGTTCAACACAGAGCCATATGCATTCATGGGCAATGGTGAATTCCAACACAGGATCTGCTCTGCAGGTAGGTGCACCCTGGTGTGATTTATTCATTGGGGAAAAATGAATGTTATGAACGAAGAGAATTATATCATTTGAGCTCATGGTTGTAGCACATTTGCAATTGCAGACATGAGGTCTCAGCAAGTACCTTGCTACCATTGTGAGACCACAAGTAAATTGCCCCTGCAGTGTCCCCTTCTCTTTTTATTTATTTACTTATTCATTTATTTATTTATTTTTGAGACAGAGTCTCACTTTATCACCCTTGGTGATATGCCGTGCCTCATAGCTCACAGTGACCTCAAACTTTTGGGCTCAAATGATTCTCTTGCTTCAGCCTCCCGAGTAGCTGGAACTACATGTGCTCACCATAACACCTGGCTAGTTTTTAGAGATGGGGTCTTGCTCTTGCTCAGGCTGGTCTCCAACTCCTGAGTTCAAGCAATCCACCTGCCTAGGCCTCCAAGAGTGCTAAGATTACGGGCATGATCCACCATGCCCGGCCTCTGTTCTCTTTATTTTTTAAAGGAGATTATTGTTCAAGTAGGGTAGACATTTCTCTTAAAAGATAGATATGTGGGGGTTAATTGGTGATACAGATTCAGTGCTTAGCAGTGTCTAACACTTATATGCTCTCTATGCAATTACTAAAAATAAGTTACTGGTTATTACTGGTTATCTTGGGTATGAGCACAGCTCTAAGTGAATTTAGACAGTAGCTTGTAGTGCCTAACGTTCTATAGTTCCCCCCAAATTTTAAAAACAGCATGTCATTTAATTACTCTCCCCACTTCAGCATTCTAATTTGTAATACTGGAGATACAATAGCACCTTCACACATTTGTGATTATGAAAGACACTGATGACTTTGTAAGCACCACATAAACTTCAATGAATTGTGTATATAGTAAGTATTACCCTTATCATGATTAGGAGCTGAGATCCATGGAGGCACATACATGGCAGAAGTAAAGTCTTGGTGGCTTTATCCCAAACAAATTAAATGGACATTCTGAAGATCCCAATATGCAGACAAGAACCAATGAAATTAAGTGACAGAGAAGGAATGGTGATGTTTTTCAAATAGATCTAGGCAGCCAGGCACAGTGGCTCACACCTGTAATCCTAGCACCCTGGGAGGCCAAAGCAGGAGGATCCTTTGAGCTCAGGAGTTTGAGACCAGCCTCAGCAAGAGAGAGACCCTATCTCTACTAAAAATAGAAAAATTAGTTAAGCATTGTGATGGTGCCTGTAGTCCCAGCTAGTCGGGAGGCTGAGGCAGGAGGATTGGTTGAGCCCAGAAGTTTGAGGTGGTTGTGACCCCATGGTACTCTAGCCCAGGCAACAGAGACACAAATAAATAACAAATGAATAGCTTTAGGTGATTGTATCTAAGTATAATTAGATATAATTTGTATTTACTAAGCACTAAAATGAATTAAATGCATTTATTAATCACATGTGATAAGCCTGACACAAACTAAGCCTTACAAGAACAGAGGCTGGTCTGTCTTTGGTACCATTTTATCCCAGTGTCTAGCTTTGAGAAAATGAACAATATAGGGTTTGCTATGTTGAGGGATACACCAAAATGACAGAGATGGTCCCTACAGTAGTCTCCCTTCCTCTCTTCCTTTATGGAGAAGGCATTGCACGGTAGACACTCTGTTAGACACTGCAGGAAAAGGAAAATTCAAAACAGACCATTTCATTGACAAGCTAACAGACCAGAGTGTGGTTTATATCTAGGAAGATAAGATGATTATAATACAATTTGACAAATGATATAACAAAGCATAAACAGTGCTATTAGAGACTCAAGGACAGAGCACTACACTTTGCCTAAATTAGAGTAGCAAATTCTCTAAAAATAACCTCTGAAGAGTAACATAAGGCTGTGTGTCCATAAGTGATAGAATAGATAACTGTAAGAACGCAGAATTAGAAGACTATTTTTCATCACATATCTAAGAATATATTGCACAATATCCTTAGCTAACAAGAAAAATCATTTCATACCTGGCCTATGCAGCAATGAGAAAATAAATATGAAATCTCTTTGAGGAAATCCTTTGTAGTCAGGCACTTGGTGCCAGGTTGGTGCCCAACTGAATCCCAAATTAGAAAGTGCAAAGCTCTTTCATCATAACAATAGTTTTGAGCATTCACATATTATTAATGCATATGCAGTTTTAAATCTTAGACAATATTTTTCTATGCCAAGAAAATGGAGGAACACTTTGTGCCCCTTAAACCATAAATTCAGCTTTCCTTGCTATTCCTGCTGGGAACTACTGGAGTCTTTCAGCCAGTGTAGGAGATGTTTTCTCCTCTTCCACACGTGAGACAACTGCAAACTTCAGCTCCTGGCTCTCAGTCTTCAGCTCCATTTCTACTCCCATTTTTGCTCTTATTGATTTCAGTATCCCTTCTTCTTGAATTCCTCTTCTCCAAATTCCTGGTCCTCTCACTTTTCACTCCCTCTTTCACATCCTAAATTGTATGTTACCGCCAGAACATTGACACAACCGTCTCTGCATTTTGGACATCCCATTTGTTGAACATGTGCTTCCCCGTTCCCACAATTCAACATACCCTCTGCGCATGTAACCCAGCAGCAAGTCCAGTTGCTGCTATGTGAAACACACTCATATCACTCATCTCATATCCACTTTTCTCTCTCTCTTCTTATATTTAAACTATCATTAATTATTTAGATGCTAATAAACTTATAATGATAGCTGAAAAAGTCAGTAACAATTCCAACAAAAATATTAGCACAGTTAAGAAGATGTGATAAATTTCTTATTAAAGAAAAATTAGAGTAAATGTAAGATTTATTTACTTTAAAAAGGGGAGCAAAGCTTAAAAGAAAATGCAAAGAAGGCTTAAAGCACCTTATTTACAGAGTGAAAGGCAATAATCTGTATGAACCAACACAAGGTCCACATTGTACTGACATTGCTCTCTTCATGATCACATATGACCTAATTTATGTTACAGAAACAAGTTTAGAGTAAATGAAACTTATCTATAAACTCTCTAAAAGCCAATATTCTATGAAGGTAAATTTTATATTTGTCAAGAAATTTCAAAATCATTTGGTTCCTTAATTAATATGAATGAATTTATATACAAAGAAGAGTCAGATAATTTGCATTTTAGTATTATTGTGCCATGTAAGAACCATGTGATCTTTAGCTAACTGCTTATTTAGTCAATAACTTCTTTTTAACAAAAGAAAAAATAATTGCACCTGAATTTCTCTCATCATAGAATTGACGTGATGATCAAATGAGATGTAGTGAGTATGAAGAATTGTAATGAACATAACAAGAATAAAAGTACTTTGAACAGTAAAAATACCAGATAGATATAAAATGTGTAGATTATTAAGAAGAAAATCACATCACTGGCAACTGTACAGCCTTCAGTATGCTCCTCTATGAAACTTTGCATTTAAACAGAGCCATTATCCAAATTCCCAAGGGATGAAGACCTATCTTTTCATAAAACCAAAGCTTATCACAAGAGGGCAAAGGGAAAAATCCTGCAACTCAACAATTATAAACATGTTGTGAATCATCTTGAAAAGTGAGATACATTTCTATTGCCAGTAACAGTGACATGCTGCATAAAAGCTCTCTCCATGACTAAGAAGTACAAATTTGGTAATAATTTTATACAGTCATTTCCTCTTTTGCAAGGAACTGAGGCAGTATTATAAGTAGTCACAATGCAAATCACTCTTTCAAACTAAAGTCCAAACATAAGCATACTTATATCTATACCAATATCATCTCATACGTCTATATTTTTAATTTTGAAAGGACAATGCAGAAGAGAAGGCTGAGATTCAATATATTAAGGGAGGATTTGGGCATGTTGGTAAGGTTCATGCCAATGAATACATAGTTCAAAACTGAATATAGAGCAACAGAGAAAGTTCCTTAGATTCTATCAATCTCACAGGCAAGCACTGAAAAAAAATGACTGGAGGTGATGGATTTTAAAATGGACTCAATTACCGAGTGATTTGATGGCCTTGAAATAAAAATCAGAGGGATGGATGAAAGAATACAGACATTGGAGGAATCCAATTTGGGGTTTAAACGAGACTTGAAAACCTCAGAGTAGCAGATTGCTGTCATAATTAGACAGTAATGTTTCACTTCATTTTAAAAATGAATCAATGGAAAGGCAGTCGGGGGGTGGGGAGAAAAAAAAACTAATCTACATCTGCTTGGTCCTCTCATGAGTGCAGGAATTAGAACCTGAAAGAAAATGGTAGGAATATTTGGACATGCCTTTTGGCTTCATTCATTTATTTTTATTTATTTATTTATTTATTTATTTATTTATTTTTGGAGACAGAGCCTCAAGCTGTCCCCCTGGGTAGAGTGCTGTGACATCACAGCTCACAGCAACCTCCAACTCCTGGGCTCAAGCGAGTCTCCTGCCTCTGTCTCCCAAGTAGCTGGAACCACAGGCACCCACCACAATGCCTGGCTATTTTTTTTGGTTACAGCCATCATTGTTGTTTGGTGGGCCCAGGCTGGATTGGAACCTGCCACCTTAGGTGTATGTGGCTGGCGCCTTAGCCACTTGAGCAACAGGCGCCAAGCCACATTCATTTATTTTTAAATCAGTCATGTAATATGCAAATAACTAATGAGTACCTTCCAGGTGAAAGATATAATGTTAGGCATGAAACTATAAATAAAAGCACAAACCAAAGGCTAAAACTGAGAAGTGTGATCCATAAAACAAATGCATCAAATGTCCACATAAATAGAACACTTTGGGAGATCTCTCCTACTGATACATTCATTCTTAATATAATTAATTTTAATAAAAAAGTCATGTGTAGAGTTTAAAATATTTAACACTGAAACACATACACACACATACACAAACACAGTCCTTGCCCAAACCCAAGACCTAAAACCTATACCATAGAGATAATAATTATTAACAGTTACCATATATGAATGACATACCTAAAACAATACAGGAATTTCACTATCCATATGGGTCTGCCACTTGCTTTTGTTTTGCTAAACAGTACATTTTGAAGTTTTTCTGTTTGCACAAAATTATGTAACTTTTTTCAGCTGCTTAGTTTCCCATCATATGTCTGTTGCTTAGTTTTTAATAGCATGAATAAATATGCAATTTAAAAATTATCCTATTGCAAAAATGCTCAATATGCAGATATTCATATCTTTCTGTTGCTCAGTTTTTCCACTGGGTAAATTTCTGAAATGAAAAGTCTAGTTCAAAAAGATATACATTTCAAATTTAGATCCATGGTGCCAAATATGCACAACATATATATATTTACATTTCCTAGTCGCTCCCACTATACTCTTGTCACTAAGTATTAATATTGGACCAATAATTAATTGGTCAATAACACCAAGTATTATAAAACTATGCAATCTTTGTCAAATGGATAAATCCTAAAGTATATCTTGTTTAGGGTGTCTTTAATATGAGAAAGGCTGTATGTTTTTACATGTGTACTGACTGTTTATTACTCTGTGAATTGCCTCATTCTTTGGATTGTTTTGTCTTGATGATTTGAAATGAATCTGAACTCAAGCAAGCAAAGGATATCTGGCTTACCATTTCCTAGGATGATATGCTTTCCCCCTGTGTTTTCATCTGTTATATACTTTTATGGTCCAACCATCTTTACATTCTTAGGGTGGACTTGAGTTGATCACATTTTACTATTTTTATAAATCCAATATTACAGTTGAGATTTTAGCATCAATAATCATGAACACTAATGTTCTTTAGTTTCTTTCTTTTTTCTTTTTTTGGTCCTTTGTTAGCTTTTGACATTGACTTGGGGAAACTGAAAAATGTCTTTTTCCATGTATGATCTAAAATTGTTAAAATAGGCTGGTGCCTCACAGGCTCAAAGGAGTAAGGTGCTGGCCCCTTATGCAGGAGGTGGTGGGTTTAAACCTAGCCCTGGCCAAAAACTGCAAAATAAATAAATAAATAAATATAAATAAATAAATAAAATTGTTAAAATAACCTATGCTCCCTACAGATTTGAAAGAATTGATAAATTGAGGAAAATGTTTTTGATGGTGTAAGAATGACTTTTGTGATTTTCTCAGTTTCTTCTATAATAATTCTTATGTTTACTTTAATGCATTCTTATTTTTTTCATTTGTACTTTTATAGAAAATGATCCATTTGAAGTGTACAATTTATATCTTAAGTGTATATTTATTTTACATTATGTCAATTAATTTCCTTACTTTTAATTTACTGTTTTTGGTTCTTAGACTTATAATTACATCCAATTTTTAATTTGCTTTTTTTGTAGTTAGACTTCTAACTTTGCATGTTCTGATTTCTCATTTTTTCTTGAATTAAGTGAATGGGTTACCCTAGCATATCAAATTTTCCTACAACTAGCTATTAGATTTTTTCATATTTATAAATTTTTTACCTAAGTTAATACTTATAATATATTTTATCATTTCTTTCTATTGAATACCTATTATTTTCATTTTTTCTTATGTAGATTTTTAAGACTATGTATTTTCTCTAAAGATAACTATGGTTATACCCCATATGTCCTAATTTGTGGACTCATTTTCCACATTAATCTTTTGTAAATACTCTGAGATCTGTTTTACTCCCCTCTCCCCTCTTTTTTCAATTTCAGGTTAACGTGAGTGTACGAACCACCAAATCGCAATATTTGAGTTTGTTAGATAAAGTCCCTCTTGTAATTATATCTTGCACCCCAAAGGTGTGCCATACACCCCTACAGTGTGTCCATTCCCTTCTCCCTCAGTCCTCCTCCTCCCAACGTGAATTAAAATGAGTTTTTCTCCTATGTAGGTGTGAATTAGATCATATACTGTTTTCATATTAGTATTGGGTACCTTGGATATTTGGTTTTTCATTTTTGTAAATATTTTACTGAGAAGAATGCATGCCAAACTTTTGAAAAAGATGGGAGGGATGTTTCTATTTTTAGATAATTCTAAATCTCTTCCTTTTAAGTGTTCCTCCTGCTTTTACTGGCATAAGTGACTAGTGGGCATATGTTTTTTACAAAGTAAAATTTTAAGCCCAATTTTATGACCCCAAATTTAAATTCTTGAGTAATAAAGCACAAAATTAATATGAACATATTACAAATATACTCAGAACTCAAAGTTATCTTTTTAAAAATCTTTTATTGTTCACTTATTTGCCAGTGCTTCCATTTTAAAGACAGAATAATTAAATTATTTTATATATTTCATATGTATAAAATATGTTTCTTTTATTTTAAGGAGAAACATTCCTTAAAACATTCTGACCTCTCTGAGATTGTGAAGCATTGTGACCTCTCTGACATTGTGCGCTAGTTTGATTGCAGATTCTTTCATTGTGATGAGTAAAGTAATGATATATTTTTCTATTAATGGCATCTTAGCTTCAGTGAAATGTGGTATTAGTATATCAGCAACAGGTATATTCTGTGACATGATCTATTAAAATCAGTTCACCGACCTAGTAAAAACCATGTGTTATTCATTGTCTGTTCACATCTAACCCTGGGACCATTTAGTTAAGATCTATAAAATTATACCTCGAGAATGTAATTTAATCAAACTATTTCTGAATTCTTGAAATGACTTAAGAAATAGTATATCGGGGTAGCGCCTGTGGCTCAAAGTAGTAAGGCACAAGCCCCATATGGTGGAGGTGGCGA
>NW_003852400.1:45567581-45569395 GCF_000181295.1 Otolemur garnettii | reverse complement strand
AAGAAAGAAAGAAATAGTATATCTATGCAACATAGATTAATTTCATCATCCTCATTTAACAGACTAGATTATAGCTTATCAGAAAGTGTGATTTTAAGTTAGTACTTGCTATATCAGTCCCTCTCATAAACTAGATTTAGAAATTAAGTGAATGCCAGAGTAAATGTCCTGTATATCTTGGCAGAATACCTTTCCTATGAATTTAGAGATTCTCTAATCTGAAAACCATTATCAGGACTTTGCTTAGAGCCAAGGTTTGCATTAATTTGGCTTCAACCCACTCTTTGATCAATGTTAGCTTTTTTTTTACTTTAAACTTCCCTTTCTTCCTTCATGGAGACAGAAGCATTGGCATATGCACCTCTCAAGCATGGCAACTGAACAAAGTACAGTGGCTCAAGGAGAAAAAACGTTACAGAAACAGGGTTGAGGTCAAAGATGATTTGGGCAATGGAGCAAAGACGTGCTGCAGACCTCCTGGTAATGGTGGGTACATGCCTGCAGGTCTCGGTTCAGTGACAAAAGCCCTTTTGGTCAACTCTCACCCTTAGGGCCTGCCAAATAGAAAAGGAGACGCAGGGCTTCAACCAACATATAAAATTATTAACAAGTTAGCACTTCATTATTTTGAATTCTGGAAAATGTAGAAATCAATTATATTTTTAAAGTTTCAATCTTTGAGCGCTTTTTTAGTTATTGATTTAATAAAAAGGCTTCTTTTTATTTCCAAGTGTTAGTAGATCCTTTTACTTAAAAATAGCAATGGAACTTCATTATAAACATATTTGTTACATTGAAGAATTTGGTAGTAACATGGCCCCATCGTGGACACCATTCAAGGGTGTTTATTTGTTCATTTCAAATCAGTGACTTTTTATTACATATGTAATGAATACAAGCAGGTGTTAAGAGCTTCTGATGAATAACATACACACCACCCTCAAGGTGAGTAAAGGACAAGTACCCAAATCAGCAGAGCTCAAGGCAGAGTAACTGTGTTGTAGGAACGATTGGTGCTACGTCTGGATCCCTGCAGATCCAAGACCATTTCTTGTGCCTCTCCCCTCCTTTCTGTATTCTGTGGCTTCCTTGGCCTGTGCAAGCTCTCAAGACTTATGTTTGCCCCCAGATTGCTCAGTTCGTTGCCAGGGACTCATCGAGGAGAAGACGTGGTTTCAAATCAGGATAAAAGCTGAGGTGCAACTCCGACTCAAGACCGTCTATGCAGCATTAGGCCGAGGCTGGGACTTCTCTAACATCACACCCTTGATGGACTTTATCTTCTCCCTGGGAAGCTTCTCCTCTCGCCTTAGTGGTGCTTCGTAGGAGATGAGTCTCCTTCAGTGAATTCCTTCCACTGGAGTCGTTGTTCCAGGTTCTCATTCTGGGGAACTGAGACCTACAGGCAGGGCATAAAAGAATTTCAGGTGTGGACAAGAGAAAGAAGTTTCTAAGAAGACGACATTTGAGGCTCATTTGGAAAAATGTGAACTGTCTAGTTTGGCTTAAGATAAAGGAGTTGTGGGGAAGAAAACTGGAAAAGTCATTCATGGCCATTATGAGGCTCCAAGAGAGTCCTGAAAGCTGAGAAGATTTTTTATAAAGTAGCCATATTTTTAAGGAGCCCCCACAACACAAAACCTGAGGATAATGGAGGTCTCATTCTCGTATGCATACACATTGCATAAACGTCAGTGAAATAAAGGCATTTTAAGCCAAAATCATTAATCATAAACAAGATTTGTTTCTAATGGTGTCATAGTTGGTTATAGCCACTCACATCACTCAGGATGTAAACTTTTTTTTTTTTTTTT
>NW_003852400.1:45511179-45567505 GCF_000181295.1 Otolemur garnettii | reverse complement strand
AGTCTCCTGCCTCAGCCTCCCAAGTAGCTGGGACCACAGGCGCCCACCACAGTGCCCGGCTATTTTTTGGTTGCAGCCATCATTGTTGTTTTGGCAGGCCCAGGCTGGATTCGAACACGCCACCTTAGGTGTATGTGGCTGGTGCCTTAGCTGCTTGAGCCACAGGCACTGAGCCAGGATGTAAACTTCTTTAAAGAACTTCTCTGAGTGACTTGAGCTATAGTCTCAAGCAGTATGCTACCCTAACTGGTAAAGTAGAGCTGAAATAGCCCCTTCATGATTTAAACCCGTGATTCGAGTGTTTTTAAAGTATATGCCAGAACTCTCTACCAGGTGTCCTCAAACTATGGCCTGCGGGCCACATGCAGCCAGCCTAGGACATTTATCCAGCCTGCCGTGTGTTTTTGCCACTGCTGCCTGTCCTGCTTAGCAGCCAACTGGTGCCGGGGCCTGCAGTCCGGCCTTCCAACTATCTGAGGGACAGTGAACTTGCCCTCTGTTTAAAAATGAGGACCCCTGCACCATCCCTAATTTGTTCCTTCATCCCACTACCCTTCCCAGCTTCTGGTAACCATCAGTCTATTCTCTGAGTCTACCCCTTCCTGTTGCATTTCTTTTTCATGGTGATCTAGATGTAGCCTTCAGTGTTTTTAGGATCACTAAAAATAAAGGTACTTCACTACAATTAAATCTTAATTAACTAGATTTATTGTTTTTCATGAGGTTGTCTTTTTTTAAGTATTGTTTTTAACTAAGGTTTTTCGTTGAGATGTGGTATGGCTTTGATCAAGTATATGCTCTATGTATTATCTCAGTCATGGAGTGATAATACATATTCCTTTATCAAGGAGGTTTCTAGAATTCAAAGTAAATACAAAGAATGGCAGGTTTAGGTGGGTATGAGAATGCTGGTGTTATCTTCAATGTTAATATTTGACAACAATATCTGAGCCTACATAATAACAATAACAACACATTCTACATACATCAATGATATTATGTAACACTTGAATGTAGAGTCTTAGAAACAAAGGCTCTCACAATCACTAGACTTTGATGAGATGAATACAAACTCTTGATGAGGGGTATTACATCTGACAGATTTTCTATGCATTCCACATCTTCAATTTTAGTTTCACACCTCAAATAATCTCCTAGAAAATTCAAAGATCTTTTGACAAGTGATGAACATCTAATCTTGTACCTGGTACACAAGTAGGTTTGTTAGAGCTACCACATTGTAATTTATATTAGGAGAGAATTAGGGTTTTAGTGCTTAAAACACAAATAATTTATTACCTGTACTTCTAGATCAACTATAAATTCTACAGAAATCTTTTCTTTTTTCTTGAGACCAGGAGAGTTACACATTCTGTGTTTTTATAGAAATCTGTTCTTACAATTTACACACTAGTATTAATTAGCATTTATTTGCTTCTGCACACAGGCTTGTGACTGATAAGCTGTCAAATTCCTGGTGACCTGCAGCATGGTGGGAACATGGTAAGTGTACAGAGCAATACATAGAGGTAAATTATGTTGTGTGCATGTGATGTGTTAATGTCCATATTATTATTCCTCAAATAGGAATTGTAATTAGCAAATTGTAAATATATGTATACACTTATGATAGTGCATTCATTCGTAAAATAATCCACTGACTACATTTCCCATACTTTTTTTTTTTTAAGTAGGGAAAGAACTTTATTAACCTTTCTTTCAAACTTATTCCCAGGCTTCTTCAGCTTAATTAGCTGCAAAGAATGAATTACGTATCAGCAAACACTGAAAAGAGCTGCAATGTCCAAGGAGCTTGGGCTTAAAAATATCAGAGATCTAGATTTTATTAGATCCATAAACAAAAGCAATTTTAAAAAGCAGTCATAATATAAAATAGCAGCTCCCAGGAACTTCTTCAAGTTTCATCTTCAGAAGTTGACTCACTTCAGTCTGCCTCATTCTTGGAAGCCTCATCAAAACTCTCCACAAGATCTGGAACTTCATCCTCATCATCCTCTCCAGCAGCAGGTGGTGCTTTTCCATCCACAGATTGTTTAGGCAGAGCTTCAGCCAGCCTCCCCAAGCTAGTCAGACTGTCTGCACCGAGCTGGTTTAAGATGCTGGGTAGCATTTCTGTCAGCTGCTTGGTCTCAGCAGGGCCTGAAATGATGACAGTGTTTGCCGCCAGAGATGCCTGCACTTTAGGGTTGTTAAAGTGGATCACTGTTCCTTGGTTTGTAAACATATTCACTTCTTCAATACCAGAGATATTGTTTACCCCTAACCTCTTTAAGGAGAACTGAAGTTTTTATCATCTGCTGTCGCTGTTCTATGAACCACCTTCTTTCTGTGAGCAGTTCCTTTCCCACCAATGCGCACTTGTGCCTGCAGTTTGGCGAGTTCTCTTGGTTCATGATAGTTTCTTTCATCTTGTCAGAGCGTAACAGGTGCAGCGCAGGGGACTAGGGTTGATGCTCAGGGGGTCTCTGGTAGACCCGCTGAGTTTAAGCGCACGCACGCAGAGACGCAAGATGGCAGCTACTACATTTCCCATACGTTTGTTCAATATTTGGGAACAAACAAAATTAATTTATAAAGCTAATATTTAAACAGGAGGTTTTACTAAATTCTGACCATCTATATTCTTTTGCACTCTAAAAATTAATGTACAGAGAAAAGCTATTTTTGTTCTGCAGTTATACAAAGATTCAACTTGGATATGTGGCTCAGTCTTTGTGGGAATGGCAAGAAAAGAAGAAAGAATCAGAATTTCTCAAATAGATATGAATCTTTTATAAGAGGCCTGAGGACCATATCAATTGTTAAATTAAATAAGTGTGAGGCCATTGGCCCAAGGCTGTCTATGTGCTTTGAGTTCCTAAGTAACGAAAATGCAACTCTAACTTAATATATAAAAGAATGGAAACATAACTTAGGAGTCTAAATTTGTAACAGATTACTGAGTCTCATCCAATCCCAAGCAGTCAAGTTTCAGCCAACTACAAGCTGCCAATTGATCGAACCATATTATAAGTAGGCAACCGCCAAGTGGTAACCAATCAATTCAGCTGTTTTTGTGCTTTACTTGTGTGTCCTGTTTATAAGTACTCTTTGCCTGCTCTCTGAACCTCTTATGGTCTGAGTGCTGCCTCATTCATGAATAGTTCTTACCTCAAATAAACTGTTAAATTTAATCTGTGGAAAGCTTTTAACATCATGAAAAAGAAGAACGATGAAAAACACCCCCTTTATAATCACATCATTCTCTCCACTTTATCACTCTCAAACCTGCTCCCCATTCTCCCTTTGCTAAGTCTATCCATCCCTACTGTCCTCGCCAGCTCCTCTTTCATCCTTGACCTGACAGGCAGCCACTTAAAGAGATCTAACATCACTTCGGTTATCTTACCTCTTTCTTACCACATTATGCCCAAATTACTCTAATGCCTTATGGGACACTCCGACAGATGCCTGTAGAAGATCGAGATACTAGGATAATCAGAGTTGGAAGAATTATTTCATCTGACCCATATTTAAAATAAAAAAAGCTACAGTCAGATAGGTTAATGGCCTGCCTCCCACATTGAGAAGGCTGAAGTCATCCAGCATCAACTCTCTCAACTTTTATGGTTCTATACTTCACATTCACTTTTTTGTTTTATATAGTCTTCTCATCTTTTCCTCTCATCTCAGAAAAAGGAATGTGCATTTTCTCTGAAGTTAGCCCATCTATTTCTATCTGATGTTAATGTTAATTTTCCTCTTATATCATTTCTTTGGCTACTTATTTAATCTCAGGACTCTTTTAACTCATAAAATTTTTCTTTCCCCCTCTCCTTTTGGGAACATTTTAATCTTTATTACTATAAAGAAAAATCTAGTGGTTTCCATAAATATCTGAGAAATGTTTAAACTCTCCCATAATTTTATAAGTTAAAATGATACATTTTTTATAGATTAGATCAGATCATCAGAAATTTAAAAGGTTGGTAATACTTAAATTTGTCAAAAGTTTGAGTCACTAGGTGGTTTTTTAGTGGGAATAGAAATAAGTACAATCTCTGTGGATAGAAATTTGGTAACATACAAATTTAAAATGCAACTCCAAGAATAAGAATTTTCCTTTCAAAAATACTCATACAAGTGGACAAAGAGTTCATTATCATCACTGATAATAATAAGAAAAAAGGTATCAAGAAGTGAATGCCCTATAATAAGGCATTAACCAAATATATTATTGTACATACATACTTGAGACTCTTATGAAGCTGCTCAGAAAAATTCTGAATGAATTTTGAAATTCTGATATGAAACTCTGCAAGACAGTTTTTTAAAGAATTTTTGAAGATTTTAGAATATTAGGGAGTACACGTGTATTATTCACATACTTTGTTTTTTATACAAATTGAGTCAAGATTATAAGCCTAAAACAACAACAACAAAAGATTATAAGCCTGTTCCCTCATCCCGTGTGCACTATACCCAATAGGTGTGAATTTACCCACCTCCTCCTCCCTCCTCTTCCAGCTGGATTTTCACTGTGCACCTCAAATGTTGATCAAGCAGTTCCAACCTTGTATTGAGTACATATATTTTTCTCCATTCCTGTGAAGTTTCACCCAGAAGAATGGCCTCCAGTTCCATCCAGGTTGCAAAAGATACTAGATTGCCATTTTTCTTTATGGTTGAATATACAACATTTTATTAATCCATTCATGTATTGGGTTGTTTCCATGTCTTTGTGATTGTGAATTGCGCTGCTATAAACATTCATATGCAAGTGCCCTTTTTATAAAATGACCGAAGGATTGCTGGGTCAAATGGTGGATCTACTTTTAGTTCTTTGAGGTATCTCCATATGATTTTCCATAGAGGTTCTACCAGTTTGCAGTCCCACTAACAGTGTACAAGACATTTATTTTTAATTTTTAAAATTTACACATAATAATTGTACATCTTTATGGGGTATATAGTGATGTTGCAAAACATTAACATAATACCTAGGTAATTAGAATATTTGTCATCTTTAACATTTATCATTTCTTCATGTTGAAAACAGTCAGTATCATGTAGTCGTGGCCGAGTGGTTAAGGCGATGGACTAGAAAACAGTCAGTATCTTCCTTCTAGCTAATTGAAACTACATATGGCTATATTCATCCTGCAGTGTTATAGAACAATATAACTTATTCCTCCTATCTAACTATATCATTTTATATCCTTTAACAAAGCTCTCCCCAAATCTCTCCCAGAAACATGTACACACACGTTACTTATGTGTGCATAAGGGCCTGACAAATGCATACAATTATTATTAGAAATAAGATTTGAGAGTATCAAAAAATTTCATTTTCATGGGCCACCTCTTAGTAGTATGGTTTAAATTTTTACTGTGTTACTTTTATAAGGCAAAAAAGTTTTTGTTTATAAGGTGGACTTTGAACTAAGAGTAAAAATCTTATCATTTTTGGACTTTGCTGCTGATATTGTTTACTATTTAGTTCACTGTGTAAAATAAAAATAAGATCAAAATGAGAAGAATGCCCTCCTCCTCTGTGTGTCCAGATCCCAATGTCTATAAGCAGTCTTAGATGTGTGTCTATCTCTTGTTGCTCTTGCTGGGGCTTTATCTAGTGGCTCTAAGGAGAGGGATACATGGTGGAGCTCTAACTTGAGTCACTGTGGCCCCCACCTTCTTGTTCATGCTCAAGTTACTTAAACTTAGGGTGCCTCTATTTTTTCCTGTATTCTATTAAGATTATTGTGGAAAAGGAAAAAAAAATCCATATGTAACACAATGACATCTAAGACATAGCACATGCCCAGTGGAGGCTGTTATTATCCCCACCTTCAGACAATTCTTTTTCAGTTTTCCTCACCTCATCCTACAATTCTTTAAACTCTCCATCATTAAAATGTCTTTGCTTTTGACTTTGCCATAACTTTCATCTCTCATTCTCTAATTTTTCTTCTGCTATTGAATTTCTTGAGTAGTAGGTTGCTACACTGCTATATAACTTATGGCTGAATACTACTATGGTCATCTTTGAAATACTCCCTTTGGGAAGCTATGCACCAATGCCAGTGCCTAGTCTACCCTTCAAAGCAATTTTTGAAATCTTTTTCTGGAATGGCCATCAAAGCTATTATCATATTACCCTTGATGTCCTGAATGTCATCAGAATGTCTGCCTTCAGTATTTCCTTTATTGTCAGGTAAAGATAGAACTCATTAGAGGCCAGATCAGGTGAGTAGTGAGGGTGTTCTGATACAGTTATTTGTTTACTGGCTAAACTCTCTTTCACAGATAGTGCTATATAAGCTGGTGCATTTTTATTATGCAAGAGCCGTGAGTTGTTGGCCAAGATTTTCAGTTATGATTTTACTATTTTTCTACCTGGGCAATGTGGTGGGCACCTATAGTCCCAGCTACTTGGGAGGCTGAGGTAAGAGAATCACTTAAGCCCAAGAGTTTGAGGATGTGAGCTGTGACACCATGGCACTCAACTGAAGGTGACATAATGAGACTCTATCTCAAAAAAAAAAAAAAAAAAGAAAGAAAGATTTTACTGTTTCTCTTTCAGTGTTTAGTTGGTCTGCTATACTTCCACAGTTAGCTGATAATTTTGATGCACAATTTGATGAATTTTTGCCATGTTTTCATCAGTTCTGCTAATAACTGACTGCCTTGACCTCTCTTCCTCAATTACACTCTCTCCCCCTCAGAAAAATGTTTTTAATGCATCTATACACTACCATTTTCTTCATGGAATTATCCCCATAAACGTCAGCAAACATTCTCTGATTTCACTTCTACCCCTGTCAAGTTTAACAAAAAATTTATGAATGTTTGTTTGTTGCTCTAAGTTAAGCTCCAACATCCTCATAACAGCACACAAAAACACACAGCAATAATACATGCCACTCAGCAAGATACTACCATACATCAACATGAATACAAATGTGAGACACTGATATACCAAGGTAATGAAACCTCACTGAGTTGTTTGTATGGTTCTATAAGTCCAGAGTGGCAAGTTTGAGAACTTAATTGTCAGATCCCATATATGCCATTATATATTTGTTCAGACTTATAGCAAATAAGAGTGAAGTAAGTGAACTCTAATATAAACTATTGGTTGTGGGTTATAATGATGTGTCAGTGTAGGTTCATCAACTGTAAAAAAAAGTAGCACCCTATTGGGGAATGTTGAAAATGGGGAAGCCTGTGCATGTGTGAAGGATGGGGCATATGGGAACTCTATATACCCTCTGCTTGATTTTACTGTAAACCTAAAACTGCTCTAAGAATAAAGTCTATTTCTTTTTTAAGTATATCTTTTTTGTTCATTATTCAACAAACATTTATTGATTATAAGGCAACATTTATAGATACTAGGAATATAGAACAAAGTCTATAAAACACTGACTAGAAGTAATATCAAAGAGCAGAAAGGTTTGAGGAAAAGAAAAAGAGAATAAGGAAATAGTAGATCTAGATGTTCCATAATCTGTGGTGGTTGTGGAATAGCTCATAGTGCAGATATTTCTGAGCAAAGAGTCAATGTAGGGAATGTGTGAGCCAGAGAGTTCTCCAGAAGAGTACTATAGGCAGTGGGAGTGGTAAGAGCAAGACTGTGAGTGCTCTGGGGAGCAGGCAGCCTGTGTGTCCGTGTGTAGTGCAGTGGCAGCTGAGATCAGGTGAGCACCGGGGCCCAGATTGTTCTAGGCTATGTTAAGAACATGAAATTTTTCTCACAGTATAATTAGAAGCCTTTGGGATGCTTATGGACAGGGGTGACATAATAGATTTCCTTTTTAGGACTGCTGTCTGGGGACTAGAGTATAAAGGCATCAGGGCAAAATTGGATGTATGGTTAGAGAGACACGATAATATTTTAGGAATCAGAATCCCTTGAAATCTGCATTAAAACATGCTATCAATTTTCTAGTTGATTTATTGGAGGTTTTTAAAAATAAGATTTCCTTTGTTCAGATATTTTAATTTTAATTAAAAACAGGCATAGCCATTGTCCCTTTTGCTTCCTACCACATCTGGAATTGTGCTTTAGAGCCTCTGAATGTTTTATAAGTGTTTTATAGGAATCAAGTTGCTAGGAAAGTCTTTAGCCTAATTCTTCCAATAACGATAACATTTCTTACCTGAATTTTGCAGATGAGATAGGCAAGGCCCAAAGAAGTTAAGAATCTTCTGAAAAGTCTCAAAGCCACGAGGTAAAGGAATAGAGACCACAACTCAGTTTATCTTTCTCCACTAGTAGATGATATTGAGTACTGAGGAAGGTATTTCTTGACTTTAAAAGGCAGTTGTAAGGGTAGAGATGGGCATTTGAGGCAGAAAGACACACAGCCTGTGACTAACCAGACTGTTGGCTGGTGTTACTAAAAGCATCTTTCTGCCTTATCATGACTACACAGCCTATTTTAAAATACAAAAAGGCCAAACTTCTTAAGCAAAACCAAATTTCTCACTTCCAGCTAAAAGAATATACAAAAGGCTCCTTGGATATCAAATCACTTTACAAAGTAATATTTTGATGACTTAAGTGTGAACAAATCAGAAACACATGTTTTTAGTTTCCTAGGGAATAATGATTGCTTTAAAATTAACCTAAAGGTGCCAGGTGGATTTTAGATTTTATTAAGTCTCAAACATTTGGCAAATAGTTCAAGATGTAGAACCCAGTGTGCATCTGGATTCATCTAGTCCTGATATAAATTAGATATCACAAACACGTGTTGAGTTGTGTGGCTTTGATCTCCTTTCAGAAGGGATTGGATTCTCAGAACTTAACGTGCTTTCTCAAATGGAAGTTCAGTGTGTGCTTGGATTTTCCTTCTCTTCACTAATATTTTCCATTAACTCATGGGAATATGAATGAACATTTGGAAAGTCAGTTTGGGAGTGTGGCATGAACAAAAAAAAAACTCTCTGTATTTTAAAATTAATAAAAAAATTTCAGTGATAATCATAAACCTACTCAGAAAACGTTTACAATCAGAGGCTAACGTTAGAAAATGTTCTTATTTGAGAAATTATGTGTTAGATTTTTATGAACATTCTAACACAGTTATGATTCATGATTATATAAAGTGATAAAACTTATAGATGTATGAGAAAAATGCCATCTAATCTTATTCACTGTGATTAAAAAGGAAGAAAAACACAAACTTTTAAATAAAACACTTCTTTACATTTTAGTTCACGTTGAAATACACAAAACCAGCTTAATTTTCACTAACATTATTCAGTTTAAACTGCTAATAGTTTATAGGCATTGAGTGAGCTTTATTTAACATAGTATAATTTATATCTTATTTTTGCAAACACTTAATTTTTCTTAAGTAATCATGTATGTATATTTTCTTAAGTAATCATGTGTGCAAATAGATATGTGTATATCTATTTGTCTTTCTGTCTCTACCTCTAAATATAATGTATAAGCACACATATATTTATAATTTTTCTGTCCATGGACTGTGATTGTCATAATTCATCTAATTTGGTGGGTGAGGCTATGATAAAGAAGGCAGAAATCACAGTGTCAAAGCAGAAAGAACCAGGCTTACTTCACCATTTCTTCTGCATAGTATGAAGGAAATACGAAAGGTATTGTCCTTTCTTGATTTTATAATATTCAACCATTCTCCCTTTATATCCCAGGTGAATCAAAAGATGTTTTATCTCAATGGTATCCAACTTCCATTTTGGACAGGAAAATTTTCAAAGCTGTTGAACCTACTTGAGAATTCTTTGAGTAAGACAGTAAAAGTATCTTGTGAACTTATTGGAAAAAGTTGGTGTAAATCCATCTCATTGATTTTTTATTTTTTTAATATGGTACTAAAACATGAGACATACTCATCACAAACCATTTACTAGTTTTATAACCTTGAGGTAGAAATAATAGTATAGCTACCTGATAAAGTGAGTTAATACATGAAATCACGTAGAACCATCCCTAGCCCATAATAGGAGCTCAATGCATTATCATCATCATCATCATCATCATTATCATTATTTAGTTGATCTATGATTGAGACTTGGGTTATAAAATAATCAAAAAACAACACGGACAATATTTCATTGTAGTGAAGTACTATCAAACTATTAATAAGTTCTACACTGGTAACAAACTAGGAGTAGAAGCTCACTAGAGAGACCCAAGAACCTGGTGGCAGCTCAAAGATATCAGATCCAAATGCTTTTTAAATGTTTTGAAAAGATAATTGAAGAATAGATTCTTAAAGGACAAGAATGAATTCTGGGAGAACAAATAGGAGGCCACTGTGGTATTATAATATCAGTTGGGAGCTGATATTTTGACTAGGTTATTGGTAGTAGAGTTAGATGAAAATAACCCATAGTCAACATCACATTGAATGGAAAAAGCTGAAAGCATTCCCTCTAAGAACCAGAACAAGACAAGAATGTTCACTTTCACTACTTCTATTCACCATGGTACCAGAAGTACTAGCCAGATCAATCAAGGGAAATAAATAGAAACCATCTAAATTAGAAAAGAGGTAAAACTATTCCTATTTGTCAATGGAATGATCATTTATGTAGAAAACCCTGAAGACTTTACCACAATCCTTCTAGAAATGATAAATCAATTCAGTTAAGTCTCAGGTTACAAAATTAATATACACAAATTAGGAGCATTTCTATAATAATAACCAATCTGAAAATCAAATTAAGAACTAAATTCCTATAACAGTATCTGCAAAAAATATGCATCTAGGAATATATTTAACCAAGGAAGTCAAAGATCTTACAAAGAGAATGACAAAACGTTGATGAAGGAAATTGTAGATGACTCAAACAACTGGAAAAACATCCCATATTCATGGATTAGAGGAATAAAGAATAAATATTGCTAACACGTTCATGCTGCCCAAAGTGATTTACAGATCCAATGTAATTCCCATCAAAATACCAACATAATTTTTCATGGAATTAGAAAAAACTGTCCTAAATTTCATAAGGAATTGAAAACAGAACCTGAATAACCTAAATAATCCTAAGCAAAAAGAACAAATCTGAAGGCATCATGTCACCAAAATTCAAGTTAATGTACAAGGCTGTCATAAATAAAGCAGGATGGCACTGGTGCCAAATTAGACACATAGACCAATGGAATCAAATACAGAACTCAGAAATGAAACCATTAACCTACAACTGATTGATCTTCAATAAAGCAGACAAAAACATACACTGAAGAAAGGATGCTTATTCAATAAACAGTGTTGGGAAATTGAATAGTCATGTGTAGAAACTTTTCTCTCACCATACACAAGAATTAACACAAAATGGATCTAAAACTTAAATGTAAAACCTGAAACCATAAACATTCTAGAAGGAAAAACTCTTCTGGACATTTGCTTAGGCAGAAAATTTATGACTGACATGCCAAAGGAAATCCAACAGAAATAAAAATAAACAAATAGAACTTAATTAAGCTAAAGTTTCCTATGGCAAAAAATAACCAACAGAATAAACAGACAACCTAAAGAAATAGAGAAAATATATATTTGACAAAAGATTAATAATATCCAGAATCTACAAGGACTTCAAATAAATCAAGAAAAAACCCAAATAATCCCATCAAAAGGTGGGAAAAAGACATGAACAGATTTTCCTAAAAGAAGATATACAAATAGTCAAAAACTCAATAAGATAACCATGTTATTTCTATCAGAGTGGCCATTATTAAAATGTCAAAAAACAGTAGACATTGGTTTGGATGCCATGAACAGGGAATGTTTGTACGTTGGTGGTAATGTAATTTAAGACAACGTCTATGGAATGTATCATGGAGATTCTGTGAAAACTAAAAGTGGTGCTACCATTTGATTTAGCGACCCCACTACAGGAATTCTACTCAAAGGAAAGGAAGCCATTGTATCAAAAAGACATGTACTTAAATGTTTATCACAGCAAAATTTACAATAGCAAAGATAGGGAATCAACCTGAGTGCCCATCAATTGATGATTTGGTTAAGAATATGTGATACATACACACACACACACACACACACACACACACCATGGAATACTACTCAGCCATAAAAAATGAAATAATGTGTTTTATAGCCACTTGGATAGAGCTTGAGGTCATTATCCTAAGCGAAAGAACTCAGGAATGGAGAAATAAACACCACATCTCACCTATAAGTGGGAGCTAGATGAAGGGTGTGCCTAGTCATACAAAGTGGTATAATGGACACTGAAGACTCAGAAGGGGAGAGGGTGCAAAGGGGTGCAGGTTCAAAAATTAGCTATTGAGTACAATGTACATTCTTTGGGTAGCAGGTACACTCAAAGCTCTGACTTCATCCCTATACAATTCATCCATGTAACAAAAAGCATTTGTACCCTCTTAAATTTTCTGGAATAAATTAATAAGGAGAGAAAAAAATACAATCCAGAGGCATTCAGATTTACAGTCCCTTTGTTCAGTTGTTTTGGATGAAAGATAACCTTTGTTACCAAGAGGTCTTATTTCCCTTCTAAGGATTTACTAGAATTGACTTTGCAAACAGTGCAGCCCAGAACTTTTTAAGTTCAAGTTTACTCTTGGCTCCTACGGGCTAATGTCTTATTAAAGACAGAGCCAATCAACAAACTTCAAAAAGCTATATGGAGTCAAACCAGACCTTCTTCTCATATTTTGACTACCTTCACATAAAGAAGTCAGAAAATTACAAACATAAATATCCTTCCATGTGATTGCTTAGCCTTAAAGACAGAGAACTTGTCTTGTTCATTTCAGCAGGCCCAAAATAGAGCTGGCACCTGGCAGAGAGTGAACTCAGAAATCAGCATTTCTTGAATGAACGAATAAATAAATACCCAATGTAGAGTGCTATGGAAGTGGAAATAAAGATGATACAAAATAACTCAGCTTCTATTATGAAAAATCCTCATATCATCTTTTATCCATGTTCTATACACAGTATTGATATGTCTACTGTAGTACTACAATCCCAAAGCCTCTTCCTAGGCATTAATATTCTTAAAAAGCTGTGAATTTTCCATCACAGTTTCTTTTTCTGCTCAAGGAAGATATTTTGCTAATACATGAAAGCCAGTGAAAAGAACCAAGTCTAAACTCTTAACACTAAAGGCTAGTCTGTGGTGAAGATGATCTGGGACATAGTAATTACTACACCTTAGTTTACTAAAAAATATTCGAATTTATATTTAATAGTCTGATTGTTGCACTAGGAGCACACAGACTACAGAAGAAACACTTGTGGATTGCAAAGTGATCTTTAAAGAAAAATGCAGACTGAATAAGCATTTCCATGTTTCGTATATTTGCTTTTCAAGAAAAGATGTTGAATAGGCCATTTGATATGTTCGCTGAATGCAGCTGTTTAGATATTTGTTTGGTCTGCTATTGAATTTTTCATTAAAAATATGTGGTTAACAGCAGCCAACCTGATTTGCATGTGTGTGTTTCTGATTTGCTCACCGCAATGCCTCCTGTCTCCTACATCTTAATCACACCCAGGCGCCCGCCCCATTACATTACCAGAAGGGAAGTGATGGACATCCTTTGACTCTCTTCATGGCCCCCTGATAATCCTGTTTCACACACAGGCTCCCTGCTGTAGGAAACACAAAAGCTGCCACTGTAGTTCTTTACTTCCAGTCGATATTCTGACAGACTTGATCTAGCAAATTAGTATGCTGTGGTAGGGGCACGACAAAAGACCCTTTTGACACACTCTGAATCAATACCAAGGCCGACAGAGAGCCATTTCACCGTAGTTCTGTTATTTTTCCCCTTTTGATGACCCTTTGCTTTTTTCCCCCAGCTTATATGACCTTGTCAGATTTAAAAACATAATGTTAGAAAAGTCATCCTTGCACACACATGTGCATGGGTGCATGCGCACACATATTACACAAATATCATATGTGATGTACGGAAATTCCTCATAAAAATGCAAAAGCGAAATGCAGCTGGTGAAGAAATTCGAGTGCCTTTTTAAAAAATGATCCTTCTTTCTACCAGAAGAGAAAGAAAAAAATGTAGGAAAATAATCGGACATCTCAACTCCCTCTCCCGATATTAGTGAATATGAGTGTTTATAGTCTAATCAGGCCAGGCCAGCTTTCATTTATACTTAGCTATTGCAAGTTTTTAAATTCTAAGATTTCTTAAAACAGAATATGTAATTCCACAGACCTTGTATATTTCAAGTTGTTCGTTAGTTATATTAACCAAGCCTAAGATACAGAAAATTTTATTCAATTTCTAAAGTGAAGATCATTAGAAATAAGCTTAAAATTGCTACAGAGAGCAAAATGAAATTATTAACAAAAATATAAATTAAATGTTACATTATGTTATTTAACATTATTCATCAAAATAATCTTTTACTTTTTTATATCATGTATTTTTGTACAGATATTTTAATTTTCCATACTTACTCACAGCATAAGACATATGAATGGTATATCTTACCGACTATGTACACAATTTGACCTCTCCAAATGTTTGTTTTTGAACAAAAACACTTACATATTTAATATAGATGCTGATCCTCTATTAAGTTTAAATCATAAGTGAATTATTAAATGCAGATGTTAGAATTTCATTTTATTTTTATCTTGAAGGCATAATTTATATATTACAAATGCTATTTGACTTAAATGATGTGCCTTTATTCCCTCTTTATATAGCAAACAGAAAAACCCTTGGTGTAAAAATGAATTGTGTTGAAATCATATCTGCTATCTCCTTTTAAAAATTGGAATCACAGAACATAAGAAAATACTTGAAAATGTTTCTTAGAGCTTAATACGTGAATGCTCTAAAGATCAGAGGAAAGGAAAGTTAAAAAAATAGAGACCTTCCTAGGTCTAGAAAACACTTTACTTCAGCACACACACACACATACACACACACACACAAAGCTCTCCTAAAACAGGTGCACAGTTAATTTCTAGTGTTTTCCAGGAAGTATGTGTGCCACCTATGAGACACTTTATTACCATTAAGCACAGAAATCTTGTTATCTCAAATAAAAGAACTCTACAGATTCAAATTCAGATATAAGATTACTTAAGTTAATCCTTCCTAGAAATATGGTGGTAAAAACACTCAACCTAGTTCCAAATGCTTGTAAATTTTTCTTCCTAGGATCTCAAATAGTCTCCAAATTATATCAGCCTTGGAACAGCATTTTTTTTTATTTACCAATATTAATACCAGTACATATTGATTCATGGCGCTCAATATGTAGAGCACATAACTAGATGATATATAACAAATAATGATTGTAAAGGCATTAATTATACAAATCTTTTTGTAAAGTCTAACATTTTTAGGACAATACAATTCTGGAAATGTATGGTATTCCAGTATTCATACTAAAAAGAACTGTTCATAAAAATTTCTTTTAGATGTTGGCATAGATCTGGTGAAAAGGAAAGTTAACACACAGTTGAAGGGGAAAGCAAATTAATACAACTTCTATAGAAAACAATATGGAGATTTTTTAAAGATCTAAAAGTAGGCCAACCATTCCAATCCAACAATGTCACTAGTGGGCATCTACCCAAAGGAAAAGAAGACATTATATCAAAAGGATAGCTGCACCCAAATGTTAATCACAGCACAATTCACAATTGCAAAGATACGGAATCAACTAAGTGCCCATCAACTAATGAGTGGGTAAAGAAAATATGAGACACACACACACAACAGCATGAAAGGAATGAAATAATATTTTTTTGAAGCAGCTTGGATGGAACTGGAGACTATTATCCTAAATGAAGTATCTCAGTAATGGAAAAACAAATACTACATGTTCTAATTTGTAAGTGGAGCTAAACAAGGTATACACATGGTCAGATAGAGTGACATAATGAACACTGGAGATGCAGGGGCGAATATGGGGGAGGTGAGAGATCAAAAATGACCTATTGAGTACAATATACACTATTCTGGTGACAGTTAAACTAAGAGCCGTGACTCACCATTTTATAATTCATTTGTGTGACAAAACCACTTACATCCCCTAAATCTATTGAAATAATTATTTTAAAAACCTACATAATCCCAGTTCCACAGATCTTTGGAAAATAAATACTACATATGAATGGTATCTTAATTATTATGCTAATTTAGGTTATTTTCCGAGAGACAACATAGATGGTAAGAAAAATACTTTTCTGAAGGTGTCATGTCTGTAAGACACAAGCATTTTAAAATTTCTGCATTTTTTTGGTTCAAGAATACTCATTTGTAGAGAGAATACTACAAATACTCAAGAATACTCATTTCAAGAATTCTTAAAAAGTAAATGAACTAGGAAAAACTATGTTTTTTGGATGTCCCTGATGTCATGTACAACAAATAACACAACTATAGTAGTCTTCCTCGACGTTGACTTTCCCAACCCAATGTGGGGATGCGTGAGTGCGTGTGTGCACACAAACACACACATCATGGAAGCCAGGCGAGTGCATGTGTGCACACAAACACAGACATCATGGTGGTCCAAAGCCAGGCGAGTGCATGTGCACAGACACACATCATGGTGGCCCAAAGCTGTGTGAATGTATGTGCACGCACACACATCATGGTGGCCCAAAGCCGGGAGAATGCATATGCACACACACACACACACCATGGTGGCGCAAAGCTACAGAAACTCTGACTGTGCTACTGTTCGAAGAGGTGATGAGATTCCCCTGCAGATAAAGCAAATCTAACTCTAGATGTTGGGGCTTTACCTGAATGAAGACAGGTAAAGGGTCTGCATCAGAGGGGTATGAAGAAGAGAGAAGGATATATGTTTCACTGTAAGCTAGAGAACAAATCTCCATGCTGACTGGTAAAGAAAAGATCTCTACAATTCTGTTATTTTTTTTCCTCTGCACCAGATTTTTTTTTGTTTGTTTCCCAATACCAGTTACTGACTTTTCTGTGGATTAGGTTTTTTTTTCCTTGATGCATCATCATCTCCTTACACGAAGTATTTATGTCTTAGGCCTTACTTAATATTTAGGAAAACATTCAGTCCAGGGTAACTTTTGCATTTGAAGTTTTTTTTTTTTAGAAAACAATCTCTTGCAAATTTGTGTGTCTTTTTGTGTCTGTAGTTTTCATTGTGTAGCTTCACACCTTACCCACGTACTTCAAGGAACTGGGTTTATGTAAAAGTTGAGTTCACAGGAAAGGATTCATTTACCTGGGTAGGAGGATCATCTGTATCTCATCGTCATAATTCATTCTGCACAATTTGTTTGACTAAAAAGCTCCTCTTGCTACAACGAAACCCAATGACCTCCATGAGAAGGCTTGAGATCAAAGAATATATCTCTGTTTTCTAAAATAGCCTTTTAATTTACACTTATGTCTCTTTCCCAAATATGCTAGTCATTATTTGTCATGATTTTGAAGGTATTTCACATTATTTAAATTAGAGAAAGGTTCAAAGTTAAAATTCTTGAGTCACATATATTCTATGCTGAAGAAAATAAACTCCAGAGTATTGTTAAGATATAACATTATTTTCTCAACACTAAATCCTACTGTGGTATGACATTTGGAAGAATAAATGTTAATTATGGGCACTATTTGTTTATGTCTAACATTAATATGAATACCAAAGATGTAGCACAACTAGTTCCTGATTATTTAGCAATATTTTGTCCATCTCTCTCTCTCTCTCTTATTTTTCTAGCTAAGTCTTCCTTTTACTTTTTGAAATACTGTCTGCCTCCTGATGATTTCATTTCCTCCACAAGTCTTATGTCAGTGCTGGAAGACTGAAGGGAGAGAAAAACATAACTCAAGGCAGTCGCCTGCATAGGAATTTTTTCATGATCATCTTTTATACTACAGCTTTCAATACAATCAAAACATTAAAATATTAAGGTAAATGATTACATAATTTATAAAAAGAATGAACGAGCCAATGCGACATAAATGATACTTCTCAGATTTTCAAGCTCATGCTCAAGTAATTACTGCGAAATAACATGATTTTCAGGGTTGAAAAAAAAATCCATAAGAAACAAATTATCATTGGTAGGGAAAGAAGCCAAAGAAAATAGACAGGAAAAAGGTGATACCAAAATGCATAGTTACAGAACTTACAGCCTACTTGCTAGTAATTTCTACATGGTGGTTTTATTTTTATTCTATCTGACCTTGTATCTTGAGTCTCTTCCCTTTCAAATATATTTAACTGGAAGAGGGATTACAAATAGGAAAAGTGCCACTAACTACCATCTTCATGGCTTTGAGCCAACTGGGGTAATGTGGCAAGAGACTAAATTCAATGTTTAAATCTATCCATAAATCCATTACTACTCTAGCTATCACTTTAGTGAATCCTCAAAAACAAGACAGGCAAAACCTTGAAAATGCATATGGACTTACTCTACTGTCTAAATGAGGCAAGACTGGTTTGGCTGGAGTGTTGATTTTTGGAGCAAAATCCCATTTATCCCACCTGAGAAGGTCAGGAAACTCCTCTGTGAGATAGGTGCATAAAAGCTAATAGAGATGTAAGTCTCTGTCCCCATCACAAGCAGTGGTGAAGACATACAGGGTTATGATTTGGTCTGACTGTGGATGGTTGGGCAGACAGGGAAGCCAGAGGACTTGGGTCCTGGCTGGAAGTACGATAGTGCTGTGTCTTGTCCAGAAACTGTAGACACACAAAAAGCCGAAGTCTTGGAAACAAAAAGGAGGGGTTCTCCTGGAAGGATGTCCTACTAGAAAGTGGATTTATCTTCCTGCTGGTTCTCAGTACCACTGTGAGGAGTGCTCCAGCATCTTTGAAGACACCAGAGCAAATTTCCAGATGAAGTGAAGCATATTTGGCTCTATGGTCTCTTCTCTTGGGGGAGAAGTCAGGCAATTCTGATTCCTGCATTTTCTCCTTGAAGAGGAGTTAATTCGGGAACATCTCGTAGTCAACCTCTTCATTCCACACAGAAGGTCACACATGTGGATCACTGTCCTGAGTGTCAGTCTAATCTACACTAGGCAACAAAGTTTATGTCTTGATTCTCATACTTAGCTCCCTGCTCAAGCCACTGTCTCACTTTTTGCCTTGTACTCAAGAGGGGGCGGGAATGATGTAGAACGTATCGACTGAAATGAGAGGTTGAAATTATTTTAGTTTACATATCTATGTTCTATCTCCTTATTAAATACCATGAAGTTGGTATTTATTGTGGCTCCACGAAAAAGTACTAAGTAAAGTTTTTTCAACAGATATTCTTAATCCTTAAGAAGGGCATCAGGAAATATGTGAGTAAATTAAGATTAATTTTTAGTTTTGAATTTAGAATTCATCTCTTGAACAGAATCTATAGATCAAGAGCTTGATAGGTATTGTAACTATATCCTTTAAAGTTAGAAGTCTTATAGTTTGCATTTTCCTTGAACATAACATCAAATTAGAGAGCACTATTGCAGTATCAAATGTATGCCTTGAGATTAATTGTGTACAGCTGTGAGGTCAGCTAATTTTTTTAGTGACTTGGAAGAATTTGAAAATGTAAAATTTAATTGACTAACATTTCACAGTTTTAAGACTGAAACTGAGAAACGTGGGTGCAGAAAACTGTGTTACAGGTTGTGAGTTTACAGATGCAGCCTTCACCATCCCTCGCCTCCACGTAGGCCCTGAGCTTCTTTCATCTGTTCCATTCTTCTCCTTAGCACTTTGTACTCTTATGTAGGATCATCTCATCATCTCAGTGCAAATGCTTTGACCATCCATGTTCTAACAATCCAGACCCACATGTCCAAGCACGTGCTGGATGTTTCAATACATCCCAAACTCAACCTGTCTCAAGCCGGAAACATGCTTTCCCCTTTGCTCAGGACCTGGATAGCGGGATCATCATCAGCTCTTCTCTCTTCCTCATCCTCCTTTCTGTTCAGTCACAAAATTCTCCTCATATTATCTCATTCACGTCTTTTCCTTCTGTTTCCCCATTTCTATTTCTACCACCTTGTCCCAACACCTGAGTATTTCAACAGTTTCCTGATGGTTGTCCTTTCTCTTTCACACTGACATCAGAATTATTTACTATTCTTATATAAGTGTATTATTGTCCCGCTTAGAAACTTTCCGTAACTGGTGATGTGGCAAAGAACCAAGTTTGCATAGCTCTTTGTCATTTAATCCCATCCTAATCTCATTACCTATAATCTTTTTACATGAACATCGTCCCCTAGCTCTAGTGCCCTGATGCATAGCCACATGGGATGCTGACAAATTCTGTGATACCTTACGCTCTTGCTTCCGATACTCTATACTCAAATAGTCGACTGTCAACCACCTACCTATTTTCGAAGTTCAGTTGATACATCATCTCCTCCCTGAAGCATTTGAATATCCCACATTTAGAATTATTCTATCCTTTTCGTATAGAACATTCTGCCTTGTGTTAGCATTAATAATAAATGTATCTCTCTTGCTAAGTCGTTCCTCATCCTGCATTACATAACATAGGCATCAACGATATTTGGCCTTTTGAATTATTCTCCTGGAAGCATTAAACCTAAGAAAAAAGGAAAACTTGGAAGAAAAAAAAAGCTGAATTTTTTGTAATTCCTTCTCTCTTTGGCTCATTCCATAACTCGGCCTCTCCCTGCTGAGGTCAGGTTTACTGTTCCTTTAAAAAGTCCTCCCTTTTCTTGTCAACCAAGCTAAATTCAACTAAATTTCAGATCATTTTCCCTGAGGATCCATTTAATCCTTTCCCTTATAAGTTCTCTGGCTTGTGGATTTTCTTTAGTTTCTAAGAAAACCCTCACTGAAGGAAAGTAGACCAACACCAATTTTTGTTGTTGTTGTTTTAAGTTCCTAGATACTGTCTCCGCAGACACCTAATCTGTCTTGGGTTCTACTTATAGGGTAAGTCAAAGTGTAGTAGAATATTCTGTAGTAATTTGATGACAGGTACCAGGAGCTAACACTTTAATTTTTAGGAAACTCCACTCCTGACCAAATAGGATTAAGGTTGTTTAAAAATGAAATTCACTTGGATTTCCTTTTCTTTCAGACACCTGCCTATAAAGCTTACTTTGTCTGGGTGAAAAACATATGACTTATTGCAGGAAAAAAAATTAACTTACTTTATGCCTGGTACAATCTTTTATTTTAAAGGGTTAGAATTTCTCAACGAAAAACTGTTTCCAGAAACCAAAACATAGCGAACAGCCTGATTGCAGAACCATAGCACCTGACTCTTCAGTCAGGGAAACCTTATACTGCCAGAAACTTACAGAAATGGGCTACTTCATCTACTGCCATGATCCCAGCTAAATAAAACCCCCACAGCATCTTACAGGATGTTCTGCAGCACAGAGCAAGGTTCAAGTGGAAAGACAACAATGGCCACCTATTAAGTCTAATTCTGCATGATGAATTGGCCACGTGCACCCTTGATTCCTCAATTTTCTTCTCCCACTCAGCCATATTCGTAGTCTAGATAAACATTTATTTATACCACCCACGCATCTCCCTTCTGGTGGGAGCTTTGCTTCTCATTATTGGAAATAAATGTCATCCATGATTTTTTTCTCCAGGCATTTATGTTTAAATAGCATTATTGTTTTTTTTTAATAATAAGATTATTAAATAATATATAAAAAAACCTCTTGGTTGTCTGCAGAATACCTTCCACTCTTTTCTTCCTAAAAGGAATTCTTATTCTCCTCCATAACTGTGGGTTTTAGAGAAATATATCCCTACCCCCAGTGCAGAAGCAGGTCTAATTGGTTTTAGGATTGTCCTACTGTTTGCTAACAGTGGCTGAAAAATGAAAATGGGAACATTTTTTTTTTAGACGGAGTCTCATTTTTACCCTCTGTAGAGTGCCATAGCATTATAGCTCACAGCAACTTCAGACTTCTGGGCTCAAGCAGTTCTCTTGTCTCAACCTCCCACGTAGCTGGGACTACAGGTGCCCTCCACAATGCCTGGCTATTTTTATAGATGGGGTCTCTCTCTGGCTCAGGCTGTTCTCAAACCTGTGAACTCAGGTAATACACCCACCTCAGCCTCCCACAGTACTAGGCTTACAGGGGTGAGCCACCATGCCCAGCCCAAGAATGGGAACACATTTTGATTAGTGAGATGGGGACATTGCAGGGAAGTGTGTGGGAAGTTTCCTCAATTTAGGGAAAAAGAGACATGGGATATCTTTCTTCCTCCCCAGGACATCACCACTGTTCAGTATTCTTGTCATTGCTCTTGTTATCTACCTCAGGATAAAGACCAAACCAAGATGTCACCTAGGCAAGATGTCATCTCGGATCTTGATGACACACTGAAGCAGCTGGCTCAGCCATCAGCCCCACCCCTGGGTTTACTGTTCCCATGAGATGATGCCTTGTCTTGCTCAAACTGCTTTAGTCAGTATATGCCTTGAGATGAGGACATCCTAACTGATGTATAGGCATGTGGAATTCAAGTCCTCGAGATCTACAGAGTGTCCTTCCTTATCTAACTCACCGCCCTCATCTCTAGTGCCAGTTTCAATGCCTGATTTCTATGAAGACAGAAAATCTCTGGAAAACGATAATGTTTCAATTTCCCTTATATACACCCTGCTACCTCCCCACCTCCAATATTTGGTAAACTGGAACTATTAAGAATTAACAGGTTAACAGGGGGAAAAGAGCAAGGCCTATCGAGGCTGAGATACAAAAGAGCACCTGGGAGAGAGGAGCAGCACCACCTGCTCCTGTTTTACCTGCAGGCAAACTTGACAGCCAACATATGCTTACAGGCTTATTCCCATACGGCTTTACAGGGAGCCTTTTAATGTACAAACTATGTCCTCTCTTAGGTAAGACATTTATTCAACAAATCTTTGCTGGGGGCATATCTCTGTTGCCATTGTGTATATCAGACATACATCTGAAAGCACAGAGTTTACAGTGCAGGGGAGAAGAGAAGATAGGGCCTTGCAATCAACATGGGAAGAATCATGGAGGTGGTGTATACAACAACCCCTCTTTTTTAATGTACCCAGTCATTACAGACATAGATGGGAAAACTTCTGATGTTCATTGACATTCTGCTATATACTATGACATCAGTAATAATAATAAAAACATATTTATAGAATGTTTGCTATATCCCAGGCACTGGACTAAGTTGTCACCAGTTCGTTTGGCTTTTATAAGTGCTCTCTGTGGTGTCGGTAGTATTACTTTACCCATATTGCAGATGATAAAACTGGGGCACAAAGAAACTAAATAATTTCCTCATAAATAGATAGACTTTTCTCTGATCCTGCTGCCACAAAAGGCAAATAAAAATTGGTGGTAGCCATAATTCCATACCTAAGGGAGGGCTTTACTGCTGCATGATTTCTCACGAATTTGATTGACAAGGATGGGAGGATAGGTGAGATAGGAAAATTTAGAAATCTATACAATTTTGTAGCCACTGAAGAATTCTCAACTTAATCAAGGTTACAGAGTATTTACACAGGAAAGAGTTAATAACAATACCAAATGATGTGTTATGTAGCTGAATGCATTATCATACAAAACGATTTACAGTCTGCTATCTCAGTGTGAGAGGTACCCATACTTCATCTTTGAATGAATGGGCCCCAGAAGAGGCATCCGGACACATTAACTAAAGTGACTCCTTTCTTCAATGTCAGAATAAGCAATGTCTAAGGAATTTGATAAACAGTGGTTAAAGAAGATTGGCACGAGAAGACCCTGGACATCTCAGGATTCATTTTCTAAGGACACATTTCCCATATTTCTCAAAAGTGACAGAGATAAATAACAGAAGATAGTTGCATAAGATAGAAGCACAAAATCAAATACATGTCCTCTCCTCTGTGGTTCCCTCCTGTGCTCTACTCTCTACAGCATCAGGATGGCCTCTCCCCTTACCTCCCCCTGTTGAAATTCATGCCATCCAGTACGTGTAACAGATCTTCTGAAAAATCTATCCAGACTCTTGTCTTGAAACAAACTCTTTCCCCTGTGGATTCCTTTCATCCTTTGTGCTTCTCTAAGATCCCGTGTCTTTTCTACTTTATGTCAAAGTTATTTGTTCACCTTTCACTACAAAAGTTGAAAACATCAATTTTCATCTTCCCAGCTTCTCTTGCAGCTAGAATTCAGGCATTTATCATAGACCCAGACACTAAGATGCCCCTGCCCAAGATTTTGAGTCAATGATTTATGACAGGAAGAAGCAGAAATATTGGAGAATCCATTCTGGAGATGGTGACAGCAGTGTTGATAATGGAGCCTCCTCTGAGGTTGCGACAGTCTGGAACCAGTAATGGTGGGAAGGCACACTGCATGTTCTGAGACCAGCAGTAGTGACAGTTGTATCTTCAGTTTTGTGACATAATTCCTTTCTATTCCTGGCTGTTTCTAATTATTTTCTCCTTCCAAAGTCTAGTTCTCTAGGCTTCCTACAAATCTCATATTCCCCAGTGCCCCCGTATGTTTTCAAGAAATTTCTTCACTGATTAAACCACCTCTGGTGGTTTCTAGTACTTTATACTAAGAACTCTGGTAAACATATTTACTTAAATTCTTCCCTTTTTGTACTTCTCTTGGTAGATAAAGAATTTTAAAATATGCTTTCTATGGTATACTTTCATAACCACAAGAAATAATACTACATCAATTACCTGTCACCAATGGGAAACCCCAAGGGTTGTTTAGATAAGAAAAGGATATTTGATGGAATCAATAAAATCCATAAACCTATTTAATACTTAGTCTTGTTCAATCTTTGACCCCCCTCTCAATCTGAAAAATAGCCAAATGAATGCCAAGTCATCTACAATCAGTATTCTCTAATTGGAGAAGAAAGTATGTCTCCTTCCTTACCTTTCATCATAAAAGGTTTGATATTATGTGCAATTTCTTTCCTCTTTAGCAGAACTACTGCTAAAAACAATTAGCAGAGAGAACGACTGCTAAAGAGGAGTCTGAATCTCTTGACACTACTGAGCTTGTATATTAAGGCAAGAGATTTACAAATAGTTAGTGAAAAGGACAGATGGGCAGGCTCGGCGCCTATAGCTCAACCGGCTAAGGCGCCAGCCACGTACACCTAAGGTGGCGGGTTCGAATCCCCAGCCCAGACCCACCAAAACAACAATGACGGCTGCAACCAAAAAATAGCCGGGCGTTGTGGTGGGCGCCTGTGGTCCCAGCTACTTGGGAGGCAGAGGCAGGAGACTCGCCTGAACCCAGGAGTTGGAGGTTGCTGTGAGCTGTAATGCCACGGCACTCTACCCAGGGGGACAGCTTGAGGCTCTGTCTCAAAAAAAAAAAGAAAGGACAGATGGGTATACCTTGCTGATGTGTTTACACTGATGAATTTTCAGGAATCTGCTGCATTCATGATATGCAGCCTAACATATCATATTATTCTCTTTTAATCATTTTTTAATCTTAATTATCTTGCTATATCCTTAAATCAAGTTATGAGATGATAATATATAAGCCAAAGGTCCAGAAGCCATTGTATTCTGATTTTTTAGAAAAGTACATTTCGTAGGTTAAGTGGTTAGCCTCAGGCCACTCCAACTAGTTAGTGAATAGCCAGAACCAGGCTGTGGTCTTTTGACCCTGAGAAAGTTGCCCCATCAGACCTAAAGGATTGAAATTAGGTCATCAGTCAATCAGTGTGTCAGCCAAGTATTTTTTTAAGCCTCTGTAGGGTCCTTAACATTGTCCTAACCCCTGTCACTCCAGATACATAAAAAAAACATTTAACACGGTCACTGCCTACAAATACCTTACTCTTCAAATTATCTCTCTGTAAAGAGCCCAGGAGCAGAAGAAGAGAAGAGGGCGTAAGGAGAGGGCAGAAGTCCTGAAATATCTCATTTCTGCAGAAAAAGCATAGAGGTGACTATCTGCAGGTCCCTCTTACTCTCTCAGGCATACAATACATAAAGCCTTAAGTATGGAATAGAAAGAGCCGAGTCTACACAAAATTGTGCATTTGAAGCAATCTATGTTCACCACCCTTCTTTGATAATTGTCTGCTCCCTTTGGTAACCTACTTTGCCTCCTCTTCTTTCTTTTGCCAGCCCAATACAGCATTCTATTAGCCCCTGGGAAACTGTTTACCAAGTTTCTTTTTGCTAAGTTGTTAATGATTGCTCAGGGGTTAATATGTTACCTAGCCCAGCAGAGCCTTCAAAGCCCTAATGAACAAGAAGAAATACATGGGACTATGTAATTCTGTCCAGTTAATACTTCTCTGAATACACCCTGACTCTGTCCCACCCAAGAGCATATCTACCAAAGACACCTACATGCATCTGCACTGAGTATCAGTTCTTCTCCTGATTCTCATTGGCACAGTTCCCTTTATTTCTGTTCTGTTTCTGTGTCCTTGAGCAATTTGTCTCATATCTGCAGTCACACTTGGCAGCTGCTCTACAAGGTTGTCAGAAATTGAAATATAGGTCACGCTTCCAGCAAGAGCATAAGGGCTGACGGCTTGTCCTCTGAATGGATTCAGGGCCAGCTCCGCACTTGCTTGCAGTGCTGAATGTATCACGGGGTTGTTGCATCGCCTTGAGGGCTCAAGTCAAAAGGTTATGGAGATGACTGGGAGCCTCGGATACTGATTTAGTGTCTTGCTACCTCACTGAGATAGAAATAAATTCTTGGCTTTTCTGAAAGCTTTGGTTTCCCCATTATAGTCCATGTTAGAAAAGAAGAATTTTGTGTTAAAAGATTTGTTTAAAAACTGTCTATAGATAATTTGTTTTGGCTCTAAAACGAAGTACTTATTAAAGTCCACTCATTTTTTTTTGATTTGGAGAGAAAATCTTGTCTGGCAGTATTGCTGTTAAAAATTATCATGGGCACAGATTTTAACAAACAAAAACTGAAAACCACAAACAAGCTATGTAAGTTTCTCCAATAATCACAAAGGAAAAAGCAAAATTTGTGTTGCACTTTGGCTAATTTCTGTTTCCAAACTGATATGTACAGATTGTTTAATTATCACATACATTAGTGCCCATATTCAAAAATGAAAAGATAATATCTACACTCTATTTATAGCAATATAGTATATATGTTAACTAGGTATATTCCATATGCATATATAAATATTCATGTTTATATTTGTATATTTCATACATTTCTGTATGGTATAATTTACCCTTTAAATATTGTTCTAAAATTAAAAGATTCATTTATTCAGATATTTCTTCTTTGCATTCTCCTCCCCATTAGAACACAAGGCATGTTTCTTTCCTATCCTACATTTTTGTTCCTTCATAGAACTCTTGCTGGACTTTAACCTTTCTGCTTTGGATTCTGTCAAACCAATTATATTGAGTAAATAAAATTAGCAGCACTGTTTAAAAACTCCATAGCTTCAAATTTTCCTTGTTCTTAGTTCCCGTTCCAATCTTCTCTCTTCTGGAATGTCTTTTTACCCACATACCCAATTTGTCCTCTGACACTCTTACATGTTTAGAAACCTCCCTGATTTCTCCAGCTTAAAAAATCCTTTCCCAAGAACATCATTGTTTTCTCCCTCCTTTATTTTTTCCTAAAGGGATTGTAGCTTTCTGTTCCTGCGCAGTCAGTTCTCCCTGTTCACGTGACTCTTCATGCCCACACCCTTGTCCTACAGCGCCGGCTCTTCTAAAACCTTTATTTGGTTTTAACTAAAAGTTTGTCAAATAAGAACACAGTGTCCTAATTCTGTTTTCCATTACTTATCAATATTTCTTTTACCATTTTCATTCATGGCTGCCAAGTTTTGCCCTCGACTTTTATCATCTTTACCATATCTTTCCATTCTCTTTCAATTTTTCATTATCTTTCCAAAATGTTTTAGTTTTTTTTTCCCTCCTGGCATCAGCTGTACTATTAGTGCTTCGGCACTGCCAACAAGGGCATCTGCAGACCCTCGTGAGAAAGACATCATCTGCTATGTTTTAGATTTTTTAAAACTCTTTTCTTTTCAAGTAGAAAATACTAGGCTTTTGACTAGTATTCAAAATACATGGAAGCCATACATAATTAACAAAGGAAAAAATGGCACAAAATCTTCTTGCTCAGCCCTGCTTTATCCTCTGTGTTGATTTACAAGCTTCCCGTAGGCTTCCTCTTGATTTCACTTCTCTTTTCATTCCTGATCACTGATACGTTGTCTTCCTGACTAAGTATGTACCATTTTCTCACTGGGTCATCTGTCACTTCCCTATCATCAATTTTATCTCCCATTTATACATTTTTGTATTTTGATTTGTCTAATTTTTCCCTTGTTTTTCTAGTATACATGGAGTATTTTCCAAATTCGTACAGTGGTTCCTTCTGAAGTGTAGTATACCCATAGAAACTATGCCTGGACTTAGCCCACAAATCTCCACCCTTGAATGATTAGCTATCTTTTCCCTAAAGTATTAAGTGAATTTTTTAAAAAGTTCATATTGAAATAGATAGGTTTGATAAAAGTCACTGTAGTGGGAACATGACTAGAAACTTTCTACTAGAATTATACAGAAATTAGAATCTTGTCAGTGTTTTATAAAATATTAAATACCATGGAAGTGATTTACACCCCACAGGTTTATTTTAGATACTGTATGTTTCACAGTTCTCATTATTTTCAATTTCCTACACTTGTGTATTATGAACATTTTTTTCCTTTACATTCATGAACTTAGTTAAAATAGCTGCTTTTTTTTTTTTTTTTTTTTTGAGACAGTTTCACTTGGTCACCCTTGGTAAAGTGCCATAACCTCATGGCTCATAGCAATCTCAAACTCTTGGACTCAGGTGATCCTTTCGCCTCAGCCTCCCAGATCGTTAGGACTACAGGCACCAGCCACAACGGCTAGGGTTTTAGAGATGGGGTCTTGCTCTTAGTCAGGCTGGTCTTGAACTTCTGAGTTCAGACAATCCACTCTCCTTGGCCTCCCAGAGTGCAAGGATTGCAAGTGTGATCCACTGCACCTGGCCTTATAATAGCTTCTTTAATATACTTACCTGATCATTTCAATATCTCTTTCCATTTATTACTTTTCCTTGAATTCGGATACCATTTTTCTGTTTCTATTTACATGTAATAATTTTGATTCACAACCTGGCTTGTATTTTCATAGTTTTGAATTATAAGTGTGAAGATTCTAGATTCTTTTATGTGCCTTTGAATAGTCTTAACATTTGAAGGATTTTTTAATTTCAAAATATTAAAGGGGTACAAATGTTTTAGCTTAGATGGATTGTTTTTGCAATGTTTGAGTCCCAGCTATAGGGATACCCATCACCAAAATAGTTTTCATAATATCTATTGCATTGGTTTATTTTGTTCCCCTTCTCCCAGCTGCCCCCCAGGTTCATTTCCACTGAGTTTTACTTTCCTCTAGGCAGATGTGTGCTCTCTGATTAGTTCTAATTTTTTTTTTTTTGAGATGGAGCCTCAAGCTGTCCCCCTGGGTAGAGTCCCACGGCATCACAGCTCACAGCAACCTCCAACTCCTGGGCTCAAGCGAGTCTCCTGCCTCAGTCTCCCAAGTAGTTGGGACTACAGGCGCCCGCCACAACCCCTGGCCAGATTAGTTCTAATTTAATAGTGAGTACATGTGGTGTTTTTCCATTCTTGAGATGTTTAACTTAGGAGAATGGTCTCCAATTCCACCCAGATTGTTACAAATACTATTTCTTCATCTTTTTTTTTTGTTTGTTTGTTTTAATGGCTAAATGTACTTCATGGTATAAACATACCACATTTTATTAATCCACTCATGAATTGGTAGGCAACTGGGTTGAGTCCACATTTTTACAATCGTGAATTTTACTGCAATAAGTGATTTTTTAAGATTGGCATGTCTAGAGCACACACAATGAAGTTGTACATAAATAGTCAATAGGCCTTTCTTCTTCTGGCATATAAATTTCTTTCCTCAACCCCTCTTGTTAGGATAATATTTTACTTCATGCATTTACTCATTAAGTGTAAGGATACAGGTCATATTAGTATACAGTCTCTGTATATTTCAATGATCTCATCGGAGAAAATCTTGAAAATCTAGAAAATCTAGCCAATCAATAGCCTTTTCTTTACTGATATATAATAGGTATCCCCTCACCCCCAGTTTTGAACATACCTCTTTCACCTACTGAAAAAGTATGTGTTTTTTATGCCTTTGACTGCATTTTGATGTTCTGTTCCATAATACCAGTTGACATTCTTTTAAATATTTTAGAATGAGCCATCTAGAATTCTTTTAATTAGAGTTTAATATTAACATTCCTAAGTTTTGTTCATCCTGTCTCTTTCCTTTAAAAAACATTTCCTAGATCATTGTGCTTGTCCATCTGCTCATAATTTTATCCAATTACCTTCAACCACATATTGTGCCAATGCAGGAAAGGAATACAAAGGTGAATCAGATGCAAATTTTGTCTTTAAGAGCTTATGAGCTGGTAACCATTGAAAGTACAAATATTAGAGAAAAATCACCCATGCAGTCATCTAAAACAGAGGGTAACAGATACCGGGAGCATTTTCAAGAAAATGGCTGGGAGGACTGGGTAACTGCGACGGCTTGTTCAAGCTGTGCTCCATATTTTTGTGGCACTCATCAGATTATCAGACCGAGGAACACTTCCTGTCTGCAGTTGCTTCCTGCAGCTCATTTCATTTCTTTCCTGCTGCAGAACTATTTGTTTTGTCATCCTTTGACTGGTTGATGAGTACCCTGAATCAGCTCATGCCCTTCATTTCCTGATGTACCATACTCCCCTTCTTTTCAGCCTTATTCACCTCATGATCTTCCTGATTTAAGATCTACACTGTTGATATCAACTCTCTTCCTTCACTCCCAAGTGTTATGCTGCTCTTCCCTGAAGGTACTTTGCACTTACAGATGATGGTGAGTGAATATGCACAACATCATTGCCTAAGTAGAGCAAGTATTGTTATCCTTGTTTAGTAACAGAGATACTTGAGCCACTTTCTAATTTAATAGTGAGTACATGTGGTACTCACTAAGTAGAGCAATGATACTTGAGTGTGTCGCTTTCATATGGTCAGATAGTTACTGAGCAAAACAACTGCGATTGATTCAACCATTAAAGAGACATGTTTGCTTTCGTATCATGCATCAAGATTCAAATATTTAACTATGGGAAAGAACTAGAAAACCATAACTCTGAAGAGGGAGTAAAGTTAAGGGGAAGAAGAATACGATTGCCTAAGAGTATTTTTTATGGCACATATATTTTATAGAGAGATATTGATATATACATATATCATTTAATTTTGTGAGGTTTTAATGTGTCTGTTTTTACAAATAAGAAAAATAAGTTTATACCTAGCATTTATTAATCAGGCATTGTAGTAGATACTGTTATCTACATGATTGCATTGAATACTCAAGAATAAAAGTGTGTGAAAAGTATTATTCCATTTTACAGAAGAGAAATCCAAGGTCTGTCAAATTTGATTGAAGCAAATTCTTCCATTATTACTGTCATAGTTTTTTGTCCTTTCTTTTTTTTTTTGGCTAGGGCTGGGTTTGAACCCGCCACCTCTAGCATATGGGGCCGGTGCCCTACCCTTTTGAGCCACAGGCGCCGCCCCAGTTTTTTGTCTTTTCATTTTGTTTTTTCCTGAAATTCTTGTTGGGATAATGTTTTACTTCATGCATTTACTCAACTTGTCTAGTTATCTTCACCTGTCTGGGTCTAAGTTCTGAAAACGTTCTCAACTTTATCTTTCAGCTTCCCTGTTTACCATTTACATTGTCTTTCATGTTTTTATGTCCCAAGATCATCTATTGTTTCTGACTCTTCTTTTCTTAATAACATTCACTTCTTGTTTTGTGGCCTTAATATCCTTGGATCTCTCTATGGATATCAGCTTGACTTCCTGAAGATCTCTCTCGAAATGTTTGTTACCTTTGGAGTTAGTAACCTTAAATATTAAGTTTGGACTTTCTTTTTCATGATGTGGACTTTCTTCAAACATTTTGCATTTAGTTCTCTTTTTCTTAGGGAGTTTTGTCCAGAGATTACTGATTATATGTCATATACAGAATAAGGACATAGAATAATTAACGAAAATAACTGGTATAAAGTTCCTTTATCTAATACATTCATAGCTCTATGATCTGACAAAGCTTCTTCATTGAAGGGGATGTCTTTCTGGGTGTTCTTTGCGTGTGAATTGACAGTGCCACTTAATAAACTTACCTTTAGGAAAGTGCTGATATGGAGAATGCCCTTGTAATACATGAGGTTTCTTCTCTAGGGTTCCAAAACCATCACCAGTAATCCCACATTTCTGAAGCAGATGGTTCAGTTGTTATAGAGAACAGTTGTCCAGTTCCTGCCTGGGGGTAAAACATAGGATAGCCATAGGATAGCTTTGGGTAAAGGGGGTGAGAGAAAGGATAGGGAGAGGATCAAGCAGCTGCTCTGGAAATAGCCCTTCAATGAATCACTTGGCTTTCTGTCCCTTTTATCCATATTTACCAAGGAAAACTGCAGATCTTATCAGGGATTCTGGTGGAAAGATAGACTCTTGTGTATGTGGCAAGATTTAAATTTTGCCTATTCTGGGCTTTAGAGTTCTCTAATTTGTTTTATTCAGCAAGTCATTCTCATTCATTTGATTCTTATAAAGGAAAATCATCCATGCCTCTCCTCTCTAATAATGGCACTTACCCCATTTGTCTATTTTTCCTATATTTTCTGTGACCATTTTGATGAAGTGTTGGAAAAGAAAGGAGGTTAAATCTTCAGCTCATTTTCATCTTTTTTTAAATTTTTTTTTTTAAGACAGAGTCTCACTTTGTGGCCCTTGGTAGAGTGTCATGGCATCATAGCTCACAGCAACCTCCAGCTCTTGGGTCAGGCTGGTTTGAACCCACCACCTTTGGTATACAGGGCCAGTGCCCTACCCACTGAGCCACAGGCACTGTCTTCATTTTCATCTTTATTCTAAACTAAAATAAATTTAAGAGATAAACCTTGAAAATCAATGGAAAAATGCATCTATTTTGTCTAAACCATTGAAGTTTTTATTGAGACTCTGAAAAAGGAAGTGAAAATCACTGTAGTAGAGAAATAGTTCAATTGAGAGCCTTGATTTATGGATGTAGCCCAAGAGAAATGCCAGGCCCAGTACAGTGGCTCATGCCTGTAATCCTAGTGCTCTGGGAGGCTAAGGCAGATGGATTCCTTGAGCTCAGGAGTTCCAGACCAGCCTGAGCAACAATAAGACCCCTATCTACTAAAAATAGAAAAACTATTTGGGCATTGTGTGCGCACCTGTGATCTCAGCTATTTGGAAGGCTGAGGCAAGGGGATTGCTTGAGTCAGGAATTTGAGGTTGCTGTGACACCATAGCACTCTAGCCTGGGCAACAGAGTCTTGTCTCGGGAAAAAAAAGAAAGAAAGAAAGAAAAAAAAAGCCAAATAGAATCTATAAGCTATAATATAAAGTTGTGATGTTGTGATGACATTTTTCTCTCTATCTATGGTTTAAACTACTCAGTTTAAATATTTCTTTCATTTTGGAAATAACCAATTGCTGAATTTTTGTTACAACTTTAATTTTAATGTAAATAAAAATAAGGACTTTACAGCATGTAGTATCTTTAGAGTCTATTGAATCAACTTGACTATTTTTAGATAAAGATTGGTACACTTTTTAATAACATAATTAATACAACTCTTTGCTTCAGTCTTACTCCTAAATGCATCAACTTTTCTCAAATTCTGAAAAACAGAGGTTCATTCCATCTTGTTGTTTTGTCTTGTGAGAATGATATGAGAATGCATTAAAGCATTCTTCATGCATCACTGTTCTTAAGTCAGATTTTGAAATACCACATGGAAAGGAAAGATATTAAATGATAATTGAAGTGCTTTTAATTTTTGTTTGTTGAGTATTTTATTAATAATTTCCATTTATGTAAATTTTTTTCTAGATGGGGTCAGGAAGTTGATACCAATCAATCAAACATTCTCACAATTGTTAAGGTCAAAAAGATCCCTTGAGCAGGTTGACCCTAGCAGCTGACCTTGGCTTACAAGGTCATGTAGTTCTCCAATTAAGGTGAAAGTCAGAATATTCTTCTTTTCATAAAGCCACGTTCATGGATATCATCCCCAAAACTTGACACATGAATAAAGAATAAACGAATGACTTATTTGTGGGGAAGAAACTATACTGTCAGTATGAATGACTACAGAGGTCTCCAAATAATTATTCCTGGTAGATTTTCCTGTGTATTTAAAATTAAAGACAGGAAAATAGTCACTACCTTTTTGTAGTAAGCATTTAAATTGCAATCAAATATTATTGGATAAGGGTAACTTCTCAATTCAATTCACATTATCAGATTAGAAAATTATTCACCAAACACAGCTCACAAAATATTGATTTACCATTTTCCTTCCTAGATGTGTTTTATTTTTTATAGTCTCTCAGTTGGAGGCATTACTGTTCACCCAGGAGCCTTCAAGTCAGAAACCTGGATGTAATCCCTGCCTTGTCTAGTTCTTCCCTCTCACATGAATCATTTATTGGGCCCACAGATATTTATTGCATTGCCGTGTCAGGCTGTGTTCCAGGTGATGAGTTTGGAGCAGTGATTAAAATAGACAATGTCTGTTTCTCACAGAGCTAGTGTTCTGGTAAGAGCAGATAAACAAATGGATATGCCAGACCATGCTAGGTAGAAGGATGTGCTGTGAGGAAAGATGAATAGGATATAAAACCGGGTACAGAACTTCACTCCGTTCCTCTCTTCCCTTTGGTTTAGAGCAGTGGTTCTCAGCCTTCCTAATGCCGCCACCCTTTAATACAGTTCCTCATGTTGTGGTGACCCCCAACCATAAAATTATTTTTGTTGCCACTTCATAACTGTAATTCTGCTACTGTTATGAATCATAATGTAAATATCTGATATGCAGGATGGTCTTAGGCAACCCCTGTGAAATGGTCATTCGACCCCCAAAGGGGTCACAACCCACAGGTTGAAAACCGCTGGTTTAGAGGTTCTCATGATTTCTTAGACCACAGTGGGAGTCTTCTTCCTTCATCACATGCACTTTTGATGTTTAAAAAATCTGCCTCATATGATTGTCAACATTTTTGATTTGCTCCTCAAATTCTTATTTTTTTGAAACAGAGTCTCATTATGTCACCCTGGGAAGAGTGCCGTGGCGTCACAGCTCATAGCTACTTCAAACTCTTGGGCTTAAGTGATTCTCTTGCCTCAGCCTCCCAAGTGTCTGAGGGACTACAGGTGCCCACCACAATGCCCGGCTATTTTTTTTATTGTAGTTGCCATTGTTGTTTAGCAGGCCTGGGCTGGACTCGAACCTGCCAGTTCCGGTGTATGTGGTGGACGACCTAGCCGCTGAGCTACAGGCGCCTCACCTGCTCCATAAATTCTTCAAAGTTTCTTCTCACAAAGGAAAAAGACAGAGCTCCTTACTATGGAATGCCAGCCATCCATGATCCTGCCTCTGCCTCGGTTTCTATCCTAATAGCTTCATCTTCTGCTTTTTTGTCCTGAGCTTGTATTTAAAGCAAGTACTTGCAGCTCCTACCTTAATCCATCAGAGATGTTTGGTTCCATGAATTTGTTCTTGCTGAACAATATCATGAGGTAATATATTCCAGTGTTTCCTACTCACCACTGTGGCTGCTGCTAGGAGGTCACCACCACCTCTTCACCTGCCTGATGTATCTTTGCCCTTAATTCTTTTCTCTAGGAAGACTTTTATGATCTCCCCATTTCACCTGCCTTATTAAATGTAAGTCAGTTTTTTAAGCTCTCAGCGTCCAGTGCTTATCTCTGCCACTTCATTTGCCATCTTACGTTGTAATAATCTTTTTGTGACTCTCTTACTCCTACTGTGAACTGCTGGAAAACAAGAACCACGTGTCCTTTGTTTTGTCTGTTCAGTGCCGAGCCTGCTGCTTGATCTGTGTTGGGTCGGCAAGGCATATTTGTTAAACGAATGAATGAGTCAGTAACACTCTAAGGATTTATAATTTGAGCGCAAATAAAGTTCTGAAATCTGGGGCTAGAGGGTAGACTAAGAAGAAGGAGAACATTCAGAAAGCCTGAGAAGGCAAAAATAAAGTGACTTGGTACACACTAACGTCATGCAATAAATATTAGAGAAATTCAAGCTATGGTGCCGAGCCATCAATAGCCCTCATTTTGTTGATGAATAAAAATACATGCAGGGAAAGCATTTTACAAACAAGGTAAAAATATCAAAGTGATTAATTGAAAGGTAGAATCATTTGGAGAACAGCATTATATAATATATAGTTAAGGCAATGCCTTTAACAAAATGCAAAAGGTACTTATGTGGGAGAGAGATCCAGATCAGGGTTAAAATGGGAGACGGGGGTTGAATCAGGTTTAATGATGACCAGACACAGTAGGCTAAGATAGTAAGTAGGATTGTCCAGGTGAGAGTGACTACACTGTCCAGGCCTGAAAGGTAGATCAAGTGGGAGCAGCGGAAGAGAGAGATTAAATATCGAAACAAAACCCCAATGGAGACTGGCTGCAAGTAATTATTTCCATAGTAATATTGTCCTGAGGAACAATCTTTAGGAATAAAAAGAATAACTGGTTTTCTCATGAGAAAAATCTACTGGGCTTACAGACAGCACACTGAAATGAGATAAAAGCTATGTGTACATATAACATGTGCTAGAAATATCAGGCTTGATTTTAAAAAAATATTAATTTTACAATAAGAAAATATCTCAGTTTGTGTTGAAAATCTTAAGGCTTTGGAATTAGGAAGCTATTTTGGTTAAGACAATTTAGATAAAAATTACATCTAAATGTCTAAAACTGAAGTGGCATAATTTCATATTTATAGAATTATTTTTAAAAAATTAGCTCTGGGCATGTATCAGTGAAATAGGCATATGGAGCAAAAAACTGGAAACGACTCGAAGTCCATCAACAGTAGAATGGATAAATAATTTCCAGTGGGCTTGGACAGTGCATGCTATACAGCAATGGAAATGAATCCTAACTTCTCATAATAAACTGGATGAATCCCAAAACATTTAACTGAGAAAAAATTTTAAATGATTAAAGAGTAAACTTAGAATATTGTAGTTATTTAAATGTCACAAACAAGAAAATTGAATAATATCTTATTTATAGATGAATAAATAAAAGTATGGAAGTGATTTTTTTTTCAATGAAGTTACTGATTACTTCTTGGAGCAGGGAGAGAAATTTGAGAATGTAGAGGTCGCTTAGGAAGTTTGAGGTCCTAGTTACATCTACCTTAAGCTTGTGGTGGGTAAATGAGTATTTTAACTTTCTTTAACTATACATTATATAAATCTTCATATATATGTGGTAGAGTTCATAGTTTTTTCTTTTAATGTAACATCACTTCATCTAAGAAACAATTCTGTTCAATGGTGCTTTATGAATCAGGAGTTTCAGAAGGCCTGTTCAGTACTTTCAGTCTGGGCTCACAAGCGATGGGCTGAGGGAATTGTCAGCAAGCTAAGAGCATTGTTCCAGCCAGCCAGCAATTGATACCAATCATCGCAGCTGACTTTTCCAACCAGCAATCTGTACCAATTGTTAACACGGGTGAAGTGAGCCAATTGCTTGAGACCAGGTTTTCTCAATTTACATTAAAATTTAGCCTTAAACAGACATGTTGTAGAATTAAAGAAAAATTAAAACGACAAACCAAAAACGCCAGAAAGAATTTAGAATATTTTGAAGCCAGCACTTTTCATTTTAAACATAAACCTTTATTCAGAGTGATTGAAAATCAAAAGCCTATTGAGTGCACATCATTTCTGGCAATTGTATAATTCATAAATAGACAAATGGCTTAAGAAACATGGTGGAAAAAAATGTACTCCCAAGGAGGTATCATCTATGCCAAGTTTACTGCTGAGATCATAAACCATCGACAATAGGGGTTAATAATAGAAATGTTGGTAGTCCTCTACTTAGAATAGAATGAACAGTGCTGCTATAATTACAATTTTCTTTTCCCCTTGTTATATAGAAATGAATCAATATCTAAGTAGGGAGAGGATAAAAATGTCGTCAATAATTTGCTTTGCTCTTCTAAAGAATTGGCTTCTTAGGTCTGCAAGTCAATTGTATCATTCAAAATTATTATAAGGCTATTTATCAAATAGTGTAAATTAAAATTTGTTTTGACCTATTGAAGGCTATTTTATGTGATTTTTCAGTACAGACCGAATAATCATGCACAGTTTTCTTTCCTTTACTGAGTTATTTGAAAAAGGAATCAATATGTTATTTCAGCAGATATTCAGAAGAATCCACTCTTCATGTGATCTTTTGCTAAGTTAGGCCCACACGAAGACTGTGACAGATGGATGCTCCTTCCCATGGCTGGCTTTTCATTAGGTCCAGAGAAACATTTGATTAGTGATGCTAGAAATAACTGATCTATCTCACATGGACTATTATTATTCCCAAGAAAAGCAATAGCCAATCTGATCTACCAATAGAACAGTATTAGAGGATGAGGAAATAGGTAAAATTGAGGACATTTTATATATTACATTAAAATTGGGGACATGTAATGAAGAAATGTGTATTTCCCACACACTCAGGGCTTAGAATTAGTTTGTTTGGGTCATGTAAAAAGTTGGCACGTGGTCTAAGTTAAGTCAATAGAGTCTAAAATTCTCTCTGGCACTTTGTTTCTTCTTTTATTTTCTATATTATCCTGAAAATCTGTATTTGGAGGAGGAACATGAAATGAAATATTATGGAATTTTGCACTAAATAAATCTTGTGAGATGTGAGTAATATTTCACAGCCCCCTTTAAATCTGCATAATGGTATTTTGAGTAGAACAAACATAAAGGTCAAAAGAGAGGTTTAAAAAGGAAGCAAATTCTGGGTTTTTACATATCTCTGTTTTTTCCTTCAAGGAGTAGTTCATTACTATCTCCAGGTACAGGAATTTTTTTTTTAACTTTGTTGGATAATGTTCCTGTTCTTTCTATTTTAGTCTTTTATCTGGTGAGCTAATTTTCTCTTTCACTTATTAATTGGTTAGGTTTCTAGCTATGACCCTGCAGTCACTTTAATCTACCTTCCTGTACTCTGCCTCTAGTTCTGTTCATCATGGTCCCGGACTCCTACTTCACGCGTCTAAGATCTCAGGGCAGCGCTCAGTCTCCCTGCTGCTCATTCCTTCCTTCCTAGGAGCCTCAGTAGTGAAGTGTTTCTGAAATGAACGGGGAAACTCTCAAAAGGTAATGGCAGAACTACGCGTCCAGTAACAGCTGGAGGAAGATGGACTAGACCAGGCACTGGCCTACGTGCTTATATCTGTTTTAAGTCCCTTGATCTTTTTAAGACCCTAAGAAATAAGTATTACTTCTATTTTAACTTTACAGGTGTGGAAACTGAGTCTGAAGAGCGTAAGTATTTTACCAAAAAGGTTTATCGTTTCCAAAACTCACTTATTAGCTACTATGTAACCTTGGTGTCCCTGTTCATTAATTTACTAAAGCACTTGATAAAACGAATGAAAAAGCCAATACCCTTTCCAACATCAGTACAACTTGCTTTTCTTCTTCCTAAACCACTTGTCCATATTGAGTTGTTTTTTTTGTTTGTTTTTGTTTTTGTTTTTTGGCTGGAGCTGGGTCTGAACCCACTACCTCCAGCATGTGGGGCCGGTGCCCTACTCCTTTGAGCCACAGGCAGCGCCCCCACTTGTATTGACAGTAGCTTCTGTCTCTTTGGGATCCAACTCATTTTTCAGCCTTAGGTTCCCTTTCCCTGCAGACTGCATTCAATTTGACAGAGTTGACCTTGGCTTCTTTCTCAGCAACACATTCCATTTACAGTCTCATGCAAATCGACTGTCTTCTCAAATTCTCAGGTTTGACTCTGGAAAATATCAACATTCTGACATTTTCCTCCAGCTTCACTTTTGAAGGATTTCCTCATACATTTGAGGAAGTAAAGTGACTGCTGTCTTTCACCTGTACTTCTCTGATCCCTGCCCCCAAGCTGAGGGTGTGCGCCCTCATTGCTCCTTGTTTCCTACAGGAGAAGGATGCTTTTTATTCTTTCTTTGTTTTTTTGCTTTCCTCCGGGCCTGGGTTTGAACCCGCCACTCTCAGTATATGGGGCCAGCGCCCTACTCCTTGAGTCACAAGCGCCATATAGATACTTTCTTGCAATTATAAATATTTTATTTCTTTCTCCCTTCTTCCAGAAATAAATATATGGTGGTTATTTATAAACTTTCTACATTTCATGTAGAACTGTAGACTACTTTGTCTTACACTTAAGGAATTACACCAAGATTCTTATACAATTTATATAACATGCTGATGTGCTTTATGTCTTAAAATTCATTTGTACGAGACTATTATGATACTCTTTATATTTTGGTGTTATATAATCATATATTATATCTTCCAATTTTTTAGGTTTTCTGTGATGACTAGACAGAGCTAAATGCTATAGAATTTAGATAATAATGACCGAAGAGGCATTATAGATCCTTCAGTTCAATCTCTTCATTTCATACAAACAAAAGCTAAAACATTGAGTGTGGATGGGAAAATATTATATATTTATAATATTTAGTTATATTTTTATAATTAAACATATTTAATTATATGGGAAATTAATAGCATTATTTTCCCACTCATATATTTATTATTTACATTATTTTTTTCTTTGCTCAGGTCTTTATTCAAAATAAACTGTCCAAAATGATTTGACGTTTATGGAATAAACATTAAAAGTTTATGCAGTAGGCTTCTTTTCTTCTGTGGTAGGTTTCTTTTCTGCTGGCTTCTTTTCAGCTGCTGGTTTCTTGGTAGAGGCAGCCTTTTTTCCTACTAGAGGCTTTTTCTGCTTTTTAACACCGACAGGCTTTTTCCCCTTCTTCATTGCTACAGGCCTCTTGCCTGCAACCCCCTTCTCATCTGACTTGGCCTGTAGTCTTGCAGCTGCCTTATCCACCCGAAGTTGTGATTCCTGGCCTGGCGAAGAATGGTATTCCAGCGCATGGTCTTTGCATATGGGTTTAGCTTCAACATGATTCTCAGGTTTTTCAGTGGATTCTTCTTCAGGACCCTGAGATGAATCTTTTTGCATGGTACACGAAGAGCTCTTTGGATCTCTGGGCTTTTCAAGATTCGGCTAAGGTCTGTGTTCATCATCTTGTTACATGGGAAGGTTGTAGTTACTCTTAAGGGAAGCAGCTTTACGCCAAGTGCTGTACAATTCATCTAACTTCTGGAAAGCACTTTCAGTCCAAATGCAGAAACGTCCCACATGTCCACCAGGAGCAAGTTTCAAAATGGTCAGCTTGCTTACATTAAACGGAGTAATTCCAGGGATGTTCCTGAAAGCCTTGATGATCCCATTGTCCTCATTACAGATGATGCAGGGTCCCCTGTGCTGGATACGACGACGGTTTCTCATTTTGCCCTTACCAGCCCTCATTCACTGAGAGGCATAGACCTTTTTGATATTATTCCAGGCCTTAAGTTTCTTAAGAAGTAGAACAGCCTCCTTGGTCTTCTTGTGGCCTTCAACTTTATCTTCAACCACCAATGGAAGTTCAGGAACTTCCTCAATTCGATGACCTTTAGACATGGCAAGTGCTGTAAAGCTGAGGCGGCCAGGGCAGAGCAGATGGCGTATTGCTTTTGGGTTGTGTTCACTCTACGGTGCCAGCAATGCCAGGTTTTTGTTGGTGCAAACATGGGGCCTCCATGACACATGTTTCCAAAAGCACCCTGGCTAGAACAGTGAGTCCCACCACCTCGAACTCAGGAAATCCTTGCCATAGCTCTGCCAGTACTGCATGACTCAGTATTGGTCTGGTGACCTGCTAATTCACTGACAGCATATGGCTGTCTATTGTTTTTACGCAAGTTGATGTGAACAAAGTTCACAATATCTGGTCGAATGGGAGCCTTGAAGACAGCAGGCAAAGTGACACTTTTGCCAGATGACTCCCCCTTTTCAGAGTAACTATTATCAGTGGACGGGCACAAGCCATGACAAGGAGAGGGAGAAGGCCACGCTCCTCTCCACCTCCATATCTATTGTCTCCCAAAGCCAATAATCTATTTACATTATTGAAAACCTATAATGCTCAAGACACTTTAAGATATTATCTTCAGCTTCACAGCCATCAGTAGAGTGTTCATTTAGTTATAGATGAGGAAACTGAAGCAGAGTTTCGTGGCTTGCCTATTGACCAATACATAGGTGTGAAATTCAATTCAAAATCATATTTTTGTTCCAAATCCTATGTTACTTCATCATAAAGGAAATGATCATCCTTTTCAAACAATTCCATAAAGTCCAACCAAAGTTTAATCATTTAATTGAAAGGCGAAAGATAAGTCTTTCAGAATATATTAGCAAGTCTGAATAAAACTTCCTAAGCATTTGGTTCTAAGGAATTCAAAGAAATCTTTAAAATGTGTTCTTTGGCTAACTGGCCTGAGAGAGCATGGCATGGCTGGAGAAATGAAACCATGATGAGATGAGCCGTGTAGGGCTGTTAAAAGGAAGTTAAGATGAGGCTGAGCGGTTACTGAGGAGTCAGTTATGAAAGGCCACATGCTCCATGTTGAGGAATTCCTGTCTACTCATAGACAGTGGGAAGCCTGCAGAGACCAAGTTCATCTGAACACCTTCTCTGGGATAGCCACCACCTCAGTGCCAATTTCACACTTCATGTTGCTCTTCCTCTCAGCTTACCAAGAGAGGTAGGCAGAACTCTCAGATGGGCCCCAATATTTCCTGCCTGAATCTTTGGGCATGTGATATTATGAATTGTTTTTCATATGATTAAGTTACTTTATATGGCACAGTTAACATTAAGAAAGATTATGTGAATGGACCTAATCTAATCCCATGAGGACTTTACATAAGAAAGCTTTCTCTGGGTGGTAGCAGAAGTCAGAGACTATAATCATGATTAGGATTTCATATCCCATCGCAGCCTTAAAGGAATGCTGTTGGCTTGAAAGCAATCTGTGCCCAATAGCCGGAAGGAAGGAAGGAAGGAAGCAAGGAAAAGCGAAGGGAAGGGGAGGGAGGAGAAGGGAAATATTAGTTCTACACTACAAGGAACTGAATTTGGCCAGCAACTATCTTGCAAGCAGAGTATTTATTAGAGATGCTAGATGAGAACCCAACTCAAATGGCACTTTAGAGAGAACTGAGTGGTGTCTGTAAATTGGACACTGATACACAGATGTTGTTTTAAGCCATTACGTTTGTGGTAATTTGTCATGGAGCAGAAGAAAACTAATGCACTAATCGTCCTTAATTCATTAGCAACTTCTGTTTCATCTGTACTAAGAGCAGGCTATGAACACAGCTTCAAAAATTCCCGTTAATTTGAATCATGTTTTTCTTTCTTATTTCAAAAGAACAAACTACCTGAAGGTTGCAAAACAAAGTCAGAAAGACTGGACACAGGTCACATTATGATTCTCATGGAATGAGATTCCGTGGTACTTTTCCTTGATTCCAGGTACTTTTGCCTTCATGGACCTCTTCCTTCATGTGTTTATTTTCTGTGGCCACTATAAAAAAGCACAACAAACTTGGTAGCTTAAAACAACAGTAATTTGTTCCTTCACGGTCCTAGAAGCCAGAAGCCCAAAATCAGTTTCATTTGAGTGAAATCAGGATCGGGTATCAGAAGGGCTGTGTACCTGTGGAGGCTCTAGGGGAGAATCCCTTCCCCACCTCTTGCAGTTTCGATGATTGCCAATGTTCATTGACTTGCAGCCAAATCACTTCAATTTTTACCTTTGTCTTCACATTGTCTTCTCTTCTGTAAGCCTAGTCTCTCTCTGCCTCTCACTTATAAGGGAATCTATGATGGCATTTAGGGCCCAGTCAAATAATCCAAGATCATCTCATGTAAAAATTCAAATTTAATCACATCTGCAAATTTACCATATAAGGTAACGTTTGAAGATTCTAGGGATTAGGCCTGGATATCTTTGGGGACACCATTCAGGAACTACTTTTCATAAAACAATATTAAAAATTATACTTCATTAAAAATAAATGTTTAGTAGCTTGTTTTAGACCATCATTACTACTAAGTATGCTGTTCTAACATTCAATTTGTGCACCAGCTATCTAACTGGACTAGGATAGATCTCCAAAAAGGTTTAGTGATACTTAAATGTTTTATTTTGTACATCAAATTTCACAAATAATAAGCAGCTGGTTTGGGGATAATTTCTACTTTCACTTAGATTGTATGAAATGCAACTGGGAGAAATTTTTTGGGAACATAGAAACTACAGATTCAACAAGGGATGTAGACAAATGCTGCAGACATCACTAGGTTATTGAGTCGTCTAAACATGCTGAAAGTGAAAACAAAGAATACTTTCTACCTGAAACAATTGAACTCGATTCTAATAGCATATAATGGTTTTCTAAAGGATTTCTACCTTGCATCTCAGTAGGAAAGGATAAAGGAAGGACTGAGAAGACTGTGTTTATCTGAAGCCTTGGACATGACCCACATTCAGAAATTAGAACAAATTTTTTAAGCTCTGTAAGGATATTAAAGAAATAATAAATCATATTTAGTCCACTGAGACCTGAAGTCCTAAGTCATATGTAATTTTAGAACTTGAACTTTTTCCTCCCTTAAAGAGGATGATATAGATGAATTTTTCTTGATAACTTATTTATAACAGTTCAAGATTTCAAAATCAATCTTCACAAATTGATACAGGAGACCAGAATAATTGTTACTTAAATAACCTTAAGGAAGTAAGACTTAAGTTTTTGTAAGTGTATATTAAACTTTTAATTTTAATTCTAATTCAATAAAATATGATTTTATGGTTGTGAAAAAAATTAAGGGGATAAAATATATCTCATACTGTCAAAATAATTTGACAAAGCAAATCATTACTTGGACCAAGAAATTTATTTATTTATTGTTGCTATTATTATTATTATTATTATTTTTGCAGTTTTGGGCTGGGGTCAGGTTTGAACCCACCACCCCGGGTATATGGGACTAGCGTCCTATTCCTTGAGTCACAGGCACTGACTAACCAGGAAATTCATATGGAACAAAATAGTTGAAAACTTGAACTACTTAAAAAGTTGACTTTCTCTTCTTAACTACAGGTCAATAAAGGACTCTGATTTTTAAAAAATTATACTTCATTGGTTTAAATACAAATACATTAATGTTATGTAATAAAATATTTTATTCAAACTAAAAGTTCATTCATGTGTATGATTATAAAAGAATTTATGGGCCCATAGGAGTATTGTTAGCCTTACTGAACGTACCTTCTGTACCTCAATGAAGCAGTCAGCCCTGATCCCACCAGTCAGTGAGAAAACTGTCAAGATCACCTTGTTGGAAGTGAGTGTGAGACAAGAGATGGTAACATGACTACCTCTGGAAAGTACTATTTTCTACAGATGCTGATTGTGCAAATCCTCTGATAGCTGCCAGAAGGATCTTCAGTGCTGACTTCACACTGCAGCAAATCCCAGGAAGCTTACAGAAGCCCTGAGTATGACTAAATACAATACAGTCTCCTGAATTACCTAACACAGAAGGCATCACTAAGGAAGGAAAATGCTGTGTTGCTCTTCCTCACTTTGGAGAAACTAGTAGGACTATTGAGATCACTCTAGTTTACTGGTGGGACCACTTAGGCCTCAGGCTGCGTAGGCCATCTTCATCTGCCAGGCTCTCCTGCTCTGTGGGTGCTCGAATCCCACATAGCCCCCCCAGACTCCCTTGTTTTGCACAACTGAAAATACCTGAATGAATGATACACATATGAGCAGTAACTGTCCTATACTATAAACTCAAAGATTCTGTTATTAATCCAGAAATAGTTACTATGCCAATTCTAACTCCTAGATTCCTAGACCCCAGCAAGAGGACGGGCTCTCATCCAGCTGGCTCCTCAGGCTACAGGAAGTAGTGGGGAGGGGAAGTGAAGGATTATGGTCTCCTCCCCGGGAAACCAGAGAAGAGGGTGCTGCTTGGTTAAGGTCACATACCCCAAATCTCCCCTAGCAGCTGTCTAAGAAGACAGACCACCATGCCCCATCCCTCACTTCTGCTTGACCAGCACAGTTTCTGGAGGCCCTGGCTTTCTTGGCAGCTGAACAAGTCAGTGTCCACTCCGGTTTCAGGTGGATTCAGATGGGTCCTGTTAACCCAGAAGGCAGGTTCCACCCCACTTTCCTCAACAAGGCCATGGAATCTTTCAAATTCACAGGCAGCAGGGCTGCCCAGTGGAAGAACTCTGTTGTCACCCTCTAGAAATCACATTGCCGTGCTTACTTTGTAGCCACCAAAATCCTTTATGTCTCCATCTATGTTCAAGATCACTCCTTTTATTTTTCTACTGTAACTGAAATTTGGCTTTTCCTAGCAGGTACCACTTTCCCTGATGTTCTCTTCAATGAAGGCTGATTTTTGTTTTGGTTTGTTTGGTTTCATTCCACATGGAGGTTCAGGCCTCCATATTGGAAGAGATGTTCTCTCTGCTTTTTATGATTTCTAAATTATTTACACCGTTACTATTTCTGCTTGGGTGCTTGAGACACCCACCCTGTGTCTATACCACCTCCCTGCTATCATCATCCTCATCGTAGATTACGCATCAACTGTTTTATCTCTCTCCTCACTGCCTTCAACTGCTTCAGAAATCCTGCCATCATTGTTGGTGACTTGCAAACTCACAGAGATAAATACAACAATTTTGAGTCCTAGTTTCCTGGCCTTAACTTCTCTATTCATCTTTTGCTTCATTCTGTTTGAGAAATTAATTTCCATATTTATATCCTGTACTTTGTCATAAATAGACACTGAAATCCTGAAATGTGTTTTTCAAAAATTGAATTCTTAGGCATTTTGGTCAAGCCCCTTGACCAAAAATCACCACTGTAATTTTCCTACCCCAGAAGGTCCTCAGGACTTTCCCACCTTTTTCTCATTATTTTCCACCCCTCCTGACTTCATGCTCACCTTTCTCCAGGCTACAGACTAAGGGCCACCATCCTAAATAACCTTGCATATATTTTCTACTGCATTGATTTGTCTCCATGATCATCCTTATCTGGCAAAAAGCTCACTTGTGAAAAATACATCCCAGCAGCCTTTTTGATTCCTTCATGGGAACAGCTAATTGTTGCTGGAGAAATCACCCTACTGGCCTGGCTGATTTAACTTTAAAATTCAGTGATCAAATTGGCACTCAATAATACTCAGACGTCTCATATTTCCATAGTAGGAGGCTTATGCTACTTCTAAAAAATCAGCATGTGTTCCCTTGACTCATCTCTACTCTTCTATTATCATCATCCAGTGTTCTCACTTCATGTTTTAAAGAAAAATAGAAGTTATTTGATAGGGAATACGTCACATTTTCTCTACCAAATCTAAAATTCCACCTATATTAAAATCTATCATTCCTCTCCCTCATTTTAATGAAGGACAATCACGTTCCCCAACATCAAATGTGAATTTCTACACTCCTCTCTTCATGGTTCTTATGGCTCTTGCTCCTTTAGTTATCTGCTTTCTCCCCTTCTCCTATATCATTCCCTCAGTGTATAAGTATAGTCCAGAATCTTCCATCGTAAATAAAAATGTATGCATTTTCCTCACTTGCAATCTCATTTCTCTATCTCCCTTCAAAGTTAAACTTTTTATAAGAGGTATATATGTTAACTATTTATGTGTCTTCACTTCCCACACCTCAAGTCATGACAGAGGGATTTTCACTCCATCATGCCACAGAAACTGCCCTTATCAAATTCACAATGACGTCCAATAACCAATTTTCAAAGGCCACTCTCTTTTATTACTTAAGCTTTTAGCAATCTTCACACATCAACCACTGCCTCCTTCCTGAAATACTATCTTCTTTCAACATTCACAGCAATGCTTTCCTGGTTTTCCTCAACTCAATGGTTCCTCTCCTTCTTTGTCCTCTTCTCTTTTAAATTTTTATTTCTAAACGTTTGAATTCCTTAGTGCTCCTTACTAAGTCTGCCTATTATTTTTTTTAATACCTTTACCTTGGAGATATTGCCTATTTTCATCATACTAATCATGCCCATAGTTTATCAATTTATACCTGGCACAAATTTTTCCTTTAAGGAAGAAATTAATTAAATTTTGGTTCCAGTAGATGGATCAAGAAGCAATGTAAGAGTACATGAGGACTTTTAGTGCCCCCAGTAGGTTGTCCATTAGTAGGTCCAGGTCTGTTCTATAGAACTGTCATATTGGACTAGATTTTATACTTACTTTTACACTTGGTCTTATGACCTTGAACAAGTTACTTGACCTCCACCAATGTTAACATATGCATTTATAAAATGAACTTATCATTACCAAATTATTACATACATTGGGATAATTAAATAAAATATGAATTTGCTTAGTATGATATTATAGGTTCTCAAAAATACTAGTTTTTTTTTTACTTTAAGATGTAAATTTTTCACATTTTTCTAAATTGTGATTGTTCCTCACATTTCCTGGCATCTTACAAAATCTGTATGTAAAAACATCTGTTGACACCTTCTGATAAGATTGAGTATCACAGCAGGTGGGAGGGAGGCTAAGAAGAAAAAGAAGATTAAGTATCAAAGGGTCCTAGGTTTGATAAGCAAAAGATATTAAACTATACTAGTTACTTAAATAACTGAGACCTAAACCTTCTATAGTAAGAGCTATTCTCTATAGATCAAGAAAATAGTCTGAAGATATATTATCAGCCTTTGGAAAGTACAACTCTAATTGGTAAAAAAAAAGTTATAGTGATGAAATAAATGGAATTTTTTATGGGCAGCAAATACATAATGGTATAGCCCAAACTATAGAATAATGAGGAAAATGTAACATAAACCAAATGTCATGGCAAAATTTAAGAGACAATGAGTTGGCATTGAAGTTCTTGAAGAACAGGGCCTGAAGGTGAGACAAAGAAATGAAACTATGATGAATTACACAACCATTTTGGGAGAGGTGGGAATAAGTATGCTGTGATGGAAAATGTAAAAACCAGCTGAACTAGCTCCTCCAGAGATTCATGAGAGAAAGTTGCATAACGAATGTTGTGACTGAGAAACAGAACCATTGTATTCCAAGTGGAGTTTATAATTGAGGGAAAAAAGAGGGAAGAAGAGTGGCTCAGAAGCTGCAGTGGCTGTGGGACTCACAAGGATTCATTCTTGAATGATAGTTTAGGAAACAATAAAACGGCTGAATCTAGGAGAGACTGAGGAGCAAGATTCGGAAAGATCTGATGACTCTGAAGGCAAACAAAGGCAGCACTGGACCTGGATTTAGAGACGTCTGGAGGCTATTGTGATCAGAATGCCAAAATAAGAAATAAGAAATAGGTTGTAAGTTGAAATAGCTGAGGATTTTAGTAAAATGACACAGTAACTTGTGAAAATTTCTAAATTGGAGAGAGAAAACTGGAGCAAGATTAAGAAGTCAAGATGTCTTCATTTGTTACATTTTCCCCACTAATTTTCAGTGCTGTATTTTTGGTTGAGTATAAGGTATGTTAAGACATGAACTTGATGTAATTAGATGGTAAAAGTTCCATAGCAAACAAAGAGAAGCTAGAAAAGATTCTGGAAACTCTGATTCTCAGTGTGAACTATCATAAATCTAGAATAGAAAAACTGACATTTAGATGCTTACATTTTGAATGATAAGTTTCTGGGGGGAAGTATGAAGTTCAGGAAACAGGAAGTATGAGTGATTTTGCAGTTCATGACTGTTGTCCTTTATTTGAAATATAAATAAATCATATTTCCCTTATTTCCCATATTTCTATTATAATTATTTTCTTAAATAATAAATGTTTTCCATGGAAAAAATTGGATTATCTTGGTCCAAAGAGTTAAAACTGGCAGCACTAAAACAATAAATTAACTCATAAAAACATATATCTACAGTTGCCAAATAGGATCCCGTCCTTATATAGCCTTCCTTTTATGATACAGCAGTAGCGAATTTCTTCACAATTAACATATACTTCCTAAAAGCAATTAGTTATTCACTGATTGAAAATAACAGAATATATAAAATGGAAACAATTTTGAGTAAAATGCAGAAGTGAATTATGAAAACCTGAACAATAATTTATATTTGCTAATAGGCTGCTGCTTTTCTTTAAAGGATTTCCAGAAATTGTTTCCTAAAAGGATTCAATGAAAGAAAATGAAAACCCTGATTTTAGTATATTTTCTTCTCTCTGCAAAAGGTTTTAAATTTCTTTGGTATATGTTTATTAACCATCCTTGGATGCCATAGCATTTTCCCATAAATAACATAAATAGCATGGCCCTCTGCTTTCTTACACATGGAAAATAAAATAAGACATCAGAAAAAAAAAGACATCAGAGAAAAGGTGTATTGTTAATTTAGATGACTGTCTTAAACGTAGTTTTTCGTAAACATTTAAACATAGTACTGTGATATGAATATCATTTTACAAGTCAACAATGAGTTCACTTTGGATGCTGTCACCACAGTATCATTTTCAGGTATATGCAAATTAAGTGAATATTTTGGCAAATGAGCTGTTTACTTGAAAAACAGTTTAGTTATTTATCATTCTGTTTCATTTTTATTTATTTTGGATTGGGCAGATTTGGTGCCTTCTTTCCAAAGAAGTAAACTACTCCTTGGGAATCAATCCAGAAAGTAGCACAGTCAGGCAAAATACATAAGTAAGGGAAACAATTCACTAATTCAAGAAATTTGTATGATAGAATAACCAAATACTGAAGTGAATGGGGTAGGCTGCATCATTAGGACTAATGACTGTAAATAAACACAGTCAGGACTTTCTTAGCCTTTAAAAAAAAAAAAAACTTATTTGTTTCAGTAGTAAACAAACTAAATACAAATTCAGACCATTGTGGGACTCAAAAAAAAATCCTTAAAACAGAGCAGATATTTCTGGCAGAATACAGTGTACCCGAGAGCCGGGACAAGGGGCCTGGGAACTGCAGCTCCACAGGTTTGGCACATTGGCTGAAGCTTCATAAATAACAGTGATGACGCAGTCACATTGCTAAGAAGAGGGTGAGTCACCCCTAACATATTCCATTTATAAATAAAAATCTAGAAATATGATTTGGTGCTCAGAGGAAAGATTTATATTGGAGAAAGCTTTCCACTACCATGGCAGGTGTGGGTGAAGGAGGGCTAGAATAAAAGAGGAAATCCGAGGTTAGAAATGAGTGTGATGCCATCAAATCAGCTCATCGTCACTGGTAAAAAGCATTAATTTAAATATTGTCTAAAATCGTACTTGACAATTCAGTCATGTATTTGATAGGTAACGTCCAAAACATATTTTTGACAATCTGTGTCTAAGGGATAGACGTGAGTAATGTATCTGTCATCATTTCTTTGGTGTTTGTTTAGTCACATTCATAAAAGGGCAAAAAAGTCTCTCTTTGTTTAGAAACTTTTTTTCCAACGTCATTTTTTTCATAAAAATATCTTTATATGAAAAGATAAGTAAAATTGAAAAAGACACATTAAGTAGATCACAATTTTAAAAATATTATTTGTCTTTCTCTGACTTTCTTAAAAATGGATTCTACTATACAAAAGGGAACAGAAACCCAAGAAAAACATTATTTATAACTATCATTTAGCAAGAAATAAATGATACATCACTTTATTTTCAGTAACAGATGGAATCTTTTCTTTTTCCAGATTACAATTGATCTTTTTCATGTTTATGACCCTGCACATCATTGACATTAATGTTTTTTAAAATAGTATGCGGCATTAGTAAAAGTTTTGACATGAGACCTTTCATCCCAAGGTATGGTATTATTTATTAAAGTACGCAGTTTTCATAAGTGTGGATATGACTGTTTGGGAATGTTAATTTTGAAGCCATAAATTTTAGCTGCTCTGAAGAAAGAAGATTTTTTAATAGAATACCTATTGCTAATGCATTGTACTATACCGTGATACAAATGCATTAGCAAATGCATTTTGATTAACAAATCAAAGTGGCAAATCCACAAACTCAAATTCTAAACATATAATTTCAGAGTAAATTCTGTAATCAAATTTTCTTTTCATCCAGAAATACGACGAAAGAAGGGTCAGTTTTTCCTCTTCCTCCAACTTCAGCTCCTAGCAACAGTATATTTGCAGGCACCTCAGCCAGTGTCCCAGGAGATTAACCTATAACCAGACTGCCAACCTCTCGATTTATAAATGGAGCCCAAATTGTCCCATCTGCAGAGAATGAGCAATCTTTCTCATGTTGTTGCATATACCACAGTCCACACTATAATTTCCAGTCATGGTAGGAAACTTGGAATTAGAGCAAAGAGGAGGGTCATCTCAGTGTCTGGTTTCATAAAACCATGATGATCCAGCATCCTTATCTTCTTTGTTCTGGGAATTTTACTATGTAAGTGAATCATGCTGATTATGTAAGATCTGAGCTCACTTTCTCAAGTATTGTGTACGCTCTCCACAGTCGCATTTCTGGATTATTTGTCTTTGGAATCTGCAGTCATGACTTCGCCCACACCTTTTCCTCACAGCACAATACAATTCCCAGGATTAGAAATTCTTTTATGTTTACTGCTTATTGATGTCTCCCGGGAGAACATTTCCACAGTAAGTTCGAATCACAAAGTAGGTGCTGTGGCTCAGAGCTTCTGAGGTGCTGATGCAAAAGCAGAACTGATACTGGAGTAGAGTCTGAGGTGGGTAGTGAGGCAGTAAGAGGACTCTATCCACTGGAAATCACTGTTCCTCCTCTGATACACTGTGATCACTCCCCTTAAATTCTTTCTGAAAAGAAAACTAAAAGCCTTACATTCCAGAGTGATAACCTGTAAATGTAACATCAGAGCCCCTGTGTATAAATCTCCAAGATTTTCAGTAATAGAAGGATAAAATAAGTATCCAAAATGAAAAAATTACCATATTTTTAGATTATACAAGATTGGACCAAAGAACTATAAATACAATAAGAATACTAATATCAAGTTAAAACATTTATTCACAATCTATCATTAAATTAATTAAACATTCAGTTTATCTCTTTCTCCCATTTTTGTCATTGCCTTCCCCTGACAGCACCTTAATGATGATTGCCTGCTTCCTAAACCCCCTCGATGAGCCCGCCTCGTGTCCCCATTTCTTAGTATTGTTCTTCTTGGGGTCTTATCTTTTCCCTGGGATAAGACTTTGGTCCCATAATGGGATTGTCTTCTCTCATCAGAGTGAATTCAAGCTGAGAGACTGGTACCCTGAAACAAACTGCAAAGTTAAATTTAGGTGATCCATGAGGCTGATTACACAGAGTCGCAATATGTGGTACAGCAACTATGCCTGTCATTGAAACAATGAGTCATAGCCATTTCTTCACATAAAAAATAGAGATGACCCTACAAAGAAGAAGTGGGGTTTGGGCAGTATCTACATTTATGGGTAATTTAGAATATCTCTGAGACTATCCTGAATGAACTTCTGCTATGAAAAGAGGAAAATGAGCTAAGTTTATTTTCTGGCTAAGAAAAAAAAAATATTTTCAGAGAGTTTATTCTAGTAGTTTAACAAATATTGAGTAACATATTCAACCGCAGTGGTTGTCAAAGAAATATAAATAAAATTATATAATATAATGATTTACAAATTGAGTTATCATTTTTTCAGTGTTGATATAAAGGTAAAGAAATCCATTGGAAAGTATTATCAGGACTATAATTTTAAAAACAGATAGTTAATATCAGTAAAAAGTTTGATTCAATCTGAAGAATTCATATATCAAATTTTTTGTTAAAAGTTCTTAACAAAGTTATTTATAGCTGAATTATTAAAATAGCCCCAATCTGGAAACAATATAAAATTCCAACAGTCGGGAACAATAAAATTATGGTACTGTAGTGGCATATAATGTAATATAAAACTATGCTTAAAATAAGAATATGACATACAAAATCTGGGAAAAGGCCACTTACAGACTTATCTTCTTCAAAGCTGTCCACCTGTAACAGTATTTTGGGGAGCATCTTTTTCAGTCATTTTCTGAGCATCAATATTTTAATGTGTCTAATGCATCATCAATACTTACAGCCGGTCTGTTAGGTTAACATCTGCCTTTATATTAAAAAAAAAAAAAAGACTAATCAGAGTATAACGTACTACGTATGCTCAATCTCCCCAATCCTCTCCCAAGCTTTCTTTGCCTTTGAAAATTGCTGTGCCCCAATAGAAAGAACTGACTTCAAATTTGGCACCACTTCTTCTGAGATGCGATTTAATGCCTTTGAAATTCACTTGTAAAATTGGGTTACTAAGACCTACTTAAGATGTTACTGTGAGGATTCTGAGAAATGATGACTTCATCACCTAGCTTTGTAGTTCAATAATGTTGAATGCTGGAGACTCCTTGGGAGAAGTGGGGTTGAGGAAAACCAGCGTTAGTAGAACAAAGATCAATCACAGTGTCCTCTCTACAATCCAGATACATAGGATAGGGGTCAGAACAAGACTGCAAGGACTTCAAAGAAACTACGCACGTAAAAACGGACAGCTCCTCGGAGCACCGTGACAAAGAAAGAAGAGAAACGTGTGGATCTAGAGGGGGCAGCAGAGTCAAGTGAAAGTTTTTCCAGTTCCGTGACAAGTTAAGTCGCTGGCAGGGGAGAACATGGAAAAGACACTGTTCACAGGAGGCGAGCTCTCAGAAGTTGAGAAAGTCTAGGTGGCAGGTACAGGCATTGAACTCAGGATTTTTCTTTTCCCTTGGGACTCAAGGAAGTTCAGATTTAAATGAGTACAACTGATTCTTTAATGCCTACATTTCTCCTCAGGTAAAAAATAATTATTTTAAAATGTGCTATGACAATAAGATGAGGCAAAGTCAATATGGAAAGGAACTTGAAGGAATAGATGCTAATGTTCCAAGTTACTTGCAATGAGCCACTAGGTTATGTTTTTGATCATTGGTTAAGTTTCATAAATCCTTAGCAGATCTCAAGTAATTAACTGTATCCATGTCAAAATCATTGTTAACTTTGTCAAAAGCCTAAGAGAAATCAAAGACGAATTCACATCAAAGACTGTGGTGCAATTGAGACTAGAAAGTGTCATATTTCAGGCACGGTACTAAGGGTCTTGGTGCTATTTTTTTTCTTCATTGAACTTGTATTTTGGTCCTGGCATTGTGTTAGGTTCTAGAAGTGAGAATTTAAAACTGGAGCCTGAAGTGGACAAAGTTCCTGATGTCGTGGGATTTAACTTCTTAAACAAAAAAGTTTGACCGGACAGAAATAAATAAATAACTGTGCAATATCATCTTGTGATAAGAGCCCTGAAAAGCAGAGCTGGAAAACGTGGGTATAGAGTACGTCTGAGTGGCTTTACCTCGTCAGCTTTGCCTCGGGGGAGGTCCTCTCTGGCCAGGGGATATTTGAGATTAGATCTGACTGGCACAAAGCAGAACGATGGGGAGATCAGAGAGTACAGTATCCCACCAGTTCAGAAAATTTCATAAGCTCCAAGTAGAAAGGCCAAGCTGTGTGAAAGGAAGGCCAGGGCAGTTGTGGTAAAGGCAGATGAGAGGGCAGGGAGAGAGGTAAGTTCAGGAACTCATCAGGGTGGTTTGAAGAATGTGGTAAGGGGTCTGGATTGCTTGTTAGTGCAATGATATATCACTGTAGGGTTCATCAGAAATTTGATCTCATTTGTATTTTATAAAAAATTAATGTGAATACTGTTTGTGCAGAGTAATGTCAGTTGATCATATTACTAGTTATTACTGTTCCTTATAAGATTCATAAAAGCTTAATTCAATGCTAGGCTATTTAGAAGAATCTTAACATGATTTTGATAAAAGGGAACTTAAGGAATTTCTACTTGTTTTCAATCCTTTATTTTGCAGATGAGAAATAAGATGTATAGATGAAATAATACTCCAAGATTCTCTGGTCAGTACTGTCTAAGCCAGGATTAGAATATAATTCCCTATCTGTTTTGTTCTTCCCATGGTGCCTATATGTATATATGTGTGTTTACATACATGTCCCTGTGTGTCTGTGTGTGTGTATGTATATGAACGGATATACACATGTACACATACACATGTACACATGTACACATACTGGGTATGTGGTCCTCCCTACAGGTAGCCTCACAAGAAGGATACTAGCCATGGATCATCAGTGACTATCCCAGAAATTCTAGAGA
>NW_003852400.1:45458971-45510794 GCF_000181295.1 Otolemur garnettii | reverse complement strand
GTGGCTGGCGCCTTAGCCGGTTGAGCTATAGGCACCCCCATAGATCTAGTTACTTACATAGAATCTCTGGGATTGGGACCTAGCTATTGCTCCTTGAAGAAAGAAAAACTGGGGCTGGGTGCGGTGGCTCACGCCTATAATCCTAACACTGGGAAGCTAAGGTGGGAGGATTCCTTGAGCTCAGGAGGTTGAGCATAGCCTGAGCATGACCCAGACCCTGTCTCTACTAGAAATAGAAAAAAAAATGGCCAGGTTTAGTGGCAGGCCCCTGTAGTCCCAGCTATCTAGAAGGCTGAGGTGGGAGGGTTACTTGAACCCAGGAGTTTGAGATTTCTGCTAAGGTAGACTGATACCATGGCACTCTAGCCTGGGCAAAAGAGATTCTATCTCAAATAAAAAAAAAAAAAAGGAAAGTAATGAAAAGAAAGAAAGCTGGAAAAGCTCAGGAGCTGTCCAGGTTTTGAGATGGAGCATCTGTCAGTTATAGTCCATCTTAATTAAATGCAACTGGGGTCTCTCTACTGGGTATTACTCCAAAATATAAAAAAAAAAAAAAAAAACCAACTACTCATTTTACTTCTATACAGTGCCAAGGCAGCTTTAAAAGACTGGAATAAAAGTAAAAAGTCATTTTCTAAATGAAAATAGCCCTTAAACCTATATTGTGCTATGGGCAATCTATAAATTTAAGATAGTGGCTGACCTAATTACTGATAACCTGTGATCCAGATAAAAGGAAATTAGAAAGGAGGGAAAACAAAAATTTAATCTTCTTATTTATGAAATAGGTACTATTGCATTCATTGTAAAGTAAGAAAAAAAAAAACAATGTCATTGTATCCATCATTCTTTCATATTGGAGAGTTAATATTAATCCCTGAGCAGTAGAGAGGATGTTTTCAGGTTTCCAGGCGAAGACTTGATCTATGAGAATTGTGAAAGACACGAGAACCTCTGACCACAGAGGTTACAACTAAAAGCATCGCAGCCATTGGAACAACTCTAAAAATATTGTCTCAGAAATAGCAAAAGCATAAAGAACATGAAAGTCCTATTTTGGCACCTTAGCCTGGCTTTTTGATCTAATTTTGGTGATTTGACATTGTTGCTATAGTGAAATGTAATACTAATTTCAAGAACATGACATTGGAAAGACTGAAATATAGAAAAGTTGGTATCATGTTTCGTATTGGTTTAGGTGTTATGAATTGCTTATGCAATGCCTGTCTATATCTGGTCAAGTGTTCATAGACTGTGTGTTTTCTTTGTGTACGTACTGTAAATATTAACTTTATTAATTTACAGCATACTCAACATATGCTTTTCAAATCACTTTTAACTTAATTTGAAAATGTACCGTTTAAAAGTTACCTAATTAACTTACAAAATATATAATGCTAGAGAAGGTATGAAACAATAAAACAAAACAAAGAAATAAATGCAATGATTTTTTTACTTGGAAATCTGAGAAAGGAAAATCTTCAGGGGCCAGATGAACAGGGAGCTCCTAGTCAGCGGCATGTAACAGAGTAGCTGGGGGTTGAGACATGATAGGAACATCAGGTCAAAATGAGAGCCTCGACAGTTGAGCACTGTTATTTTAATACCAGCACGGGAGGAAAAGTCTGTCTGAGAGGTAGAACTTACACGAAGCTGGAACTGAGTTACTAAGAATTGTGAAGCATACACACCTCAGGAAAACATTAGAAGAATCCACCAATGGAAATAAAGAGAAAGCGTATTAGGTAGAGCCAGGTAGGAAAAAAATCACCTGTGAGAAATGGAGATGAAAACCCATGCAGCATCTCTACTGTGAGGTCCTTGTTGTAGAAACCCCAAATGGCTACCAGTAAAATCAGTATGGGGAAATTGACACCCAATCAAATTGTATTGAAATAATATATTGTCAATGACTGGCAAAGTCACAAGAGAAAAACAATCAACAAATGTAATTAGAGATCTACCAACAGGAAACTTCCCACTAACAACAACATGTGGCAGGAAACAATGGAGTAATGGCAGTGCTGAAGCAAATTTATACCCAGGCAAATAGTTATTAAACAGGTCAAAATGAGTAAATTTGTATGAAGACTGAGAGATTTTACTACTCTCAAAGGTTTGAAAATGAAGTTGAAGCATTAGGGGTAGAATTCGAAGGTCCAACATATGGCTCATGTGCATTCCAGAAAAAAGACCAGACAGAATGGCAGAAAAATTTCAGAGAAAAAAGGTAACAACAAGTAGTAGACCAAGAATAAGTACAAATATATATTAATGATTATAAACATATAATGAGATTGAAGGTATAAGTAAAAGACAAAGACAGCAAAATCTGATTTTCCAAATATAACAATTTATTGTATAAAATAATATTTCTGTGATATTCTTAAAAAAAAAAAAAAGAGCCACCCATGGGTAAATACCAGTTACGTTTAAATTGAGGGGCATTCCTTAAAGTTGCTTGTTTGTATTCTAAAAAAAAGTTCAAGGTAATAAAAGACTGAGAAACTAGCCCAAATGGAAAGACATTAAAGCAGTGTCGCAACTAAACTCAACAAATGATTCTGGGTTGGATCTAGAACTATAACAGACGTTACTGAAGCAAATGAAAAATGGAATGGGGTTTGTGAATGAAATGATATCGTGAGATCTAAACCGATTTCCTGATTTTGATGGTTGCATTGTATAGAGAGGGTGTTTGCTTTAGCACAATAAAATCTTAAAGATTACTGGACCTTCATGTCCTTTACTAATTCTCACATACTTTAGAAATGTCACTATCTGGTAAAACTGGATAACAATTATATAGGAGATTTATGTACAATTTTCCCAATTTTTATGTAAATTTTATATCATTTCAAAATTAAGTTTACAAACTCACCTTTAAGTTGAGCAGTGATGCATGCCTGTAGTCCCAGCTCCTGGAAGGCTGAGGCAGAAGGAGCACTTCTACAGCTCACGAGTCTGGAGCTGCAGTGCACTCCAGTCATGTCTGCGAATAGCCACTGCACTCCAGCCTGGACAATGTAATGAGACACAGTCTCTTAAAAAAATGAAAAAAAAAATTAAAGCTCACAACTTTGTTGATTAAATGAAGAAACTTTGTGATCATATTAAAATTATAGTGAAGGAATTTCCATACTTCTGGGTAATGTTTTGTGAAATAGAAGGGTTAAATTGTAAGGATGTCCACAACTTTCTTTCAAAGATAGAGCAGTAAACCCACACGTGCAATGTATACTTAAAAATAAATATATGGGTATGGAAAAAGAATGGAAGAGAGAGAATTACAAAGAAAGTACAAGGTAATGGGTGGAACATATGAGTGTTCTTTGTATAATTCCGTTTTATGTTGGATTCCCTAGAAGACTTTGATGCCAGGATACAGGTGTTTTGCAGGAGAAAAAATTGTAAGGGATGAAGGGATGACACACAGCTGTGAAGGAAAAGGGGCTGAGCTGGGCAAAGATGAGATCTCAGGGAAATAATCTATGGCTTGGTGAACAGGGGAAGTTTTGAAACTGCATCACAGGACAGAACCATTCAGCTTGAAGTAAGGCAGCTGATCTTTTGTAGCCCCGAACATGCAGCCATTGGCTGTGGAGTGGGATGGGGATTAGGGTGGGGTCAGACGGAGGAGGTACATGGCTTCACTGCGGAGCCTGCTCCCATTGGTTAAGAGGAATTCTGTGGAGGAAGAGGCAGCTGTGCTTCTGTAGGCGGCAACACCAGCTGCCGCTGAGGATAGACGCTCCATCCTAGTAAGTGCAAATAGGCAGGCACTTAGCAGATACATGCAGAAGTGTGTCACTGCATGTTTTCTGTGTCCTAGAAATTTTTCATGAGAAAAAAATGGAGAAAAAGCATAGAACCTTCTTGACAGGCTGGGTGTGGTGTCTCACTCCTGTAATCCTAGCACTCTGGAAGGCCAAGGCAGGCGGTTTTCTTGAGCTCAGGAGTTCGAGACCAGCCTGAGCAACAGTAAGACCCTGCCTCTAAAAAAACAGCCAGGAGTTGTGGCAGGTACCTGTAGTCCCAACTACTGAGGAGGCTGAGGCAAGAGGATCCCTTGACTCCAAGAGCTTCAGGTTACTGTGAGCTATGATGTCACAGCACTCTACTGAGGATGAACAAGTGAGACTCTGTCTCAAAAAAACATTTTTTTCCTGATAGACAAAACAATCAATAAAATCCAACTTTAGTTGTGCAGAAATTACTGATTTATTAGCAAGTCTCAAGTAACACAAGTACTCCCTTAATGACAAGATTTGGAAAACATCTCCAAGAAAGTCAGAAATAGGACGATAAAGACTGTAAATGGCCAGTCCTCACTGTTGAAATGAGGTTCTAATCAAAGACACTGAGATGACAAGATACCTATGGAAGATTTGGAAAGGAAGAAGCCAAGTTGTAAGTACTTGCTAACTCTATTATTTTCTATTATAGAAGACCTAATAATAATAGCTAAAAGAAAGGACTTGAAAGTTCCCAACACATAGAAATGATGAATACTTGAAGTGATGACTGATCATCACCTATTCCATGCATGTAAAAAAAATCACAACGACCTCATAAATACGTACAAATATTACGAAAAAGTAAAAAGTATATGTGATGAATATTCAGGAGAATATCTTCTTAAACATGAGTAAAGGAAGGATGTCCTCAGAAAGGAAAAAAAAAGCACCCAAGAGAAAAATGGTCAAATGCCAAGAACAGTAATTTAAGAGGGAAAAATCTCAATGGTAAACAAGGAAGTGAAAGATGCTGAACCTGATGAATGAACCAGGAAGCTGCAAGTTAAAACTACTCTGAGATAACGTTTTACACCCATCATATTGCCCAAACAACCTACGGGCATAGAACAGTGGAAATGTGCATACTCTGCTGGTGAGGGACACCCTGGCAGAACTGCTTAGGAAGTAGCTTGCCCACATCTACTGAAGCTGAATACTTACGTGCGTGCCTTCTGGTCCAGAAAGTAGACATACTCTCAAGCGTGTGTACTAGAACATTCTTTGCAATATTATTTGTAATGGAGAGACAGTGGCAACAAGAGCATCAATGACAGAAGTGGTAAACTGTGGTATGAATAGCAGTTGTAATCTAAAATACACACATACATATAGGATCAAGGAAGTTACAAAATTGTACTGTCAGGCAACTTGCTGAAGGACACGGTAGCATTTACATAAACCTTTAAAAATACATGAAGCAATACAATTCATTGTCAGTAGCAATATTCACAGATAGGTTTGCAAAAATATGTGTATATTTTTTGACACAGAGTCTCACTCTGTCACCCTGGGTAGAGTGCTGTGGTGTCATAACTCATAGCAACCTCACACTCCTGGGTTCAAGCAATTCTCTTACCTCAGCCTCCCAAGTAGCTGAGACTACAAGTACCTGATGCAACGCCCAGCTATTTTTTCTTTTTTTCTATTTTTAGTAGAGAAGGGGTCTCACTGTTCCTCAGGCTGGTGTCCAACTCCTGAGCTCAAGTAATCCACCTTGGCCTCCCAGAGTCCTAGAATGACAGGTGTGAGCCACCGTGCCTGGACTGTTTGTAAAAATATTAGAACACAGATTGGATGGAAGGAATGAAATCAATATCTTATATTGATTTGGGAAGGGGAACAGTGGGTACTGTATTTGAAGAAAGGAGCAAAGGAGACCTTCAATTCCACTCCACTGTTCTACATGAAACATACAGAACATTTTGAAGCATATGGAGACTTTGTGTATATGTGTGTAAATGCGTATGCATTTGCATGATGCAGTATGTGTCTGTGGTTCATTTGGTATTCAAACTGAGCAGAGAATTACAAAAAGTTAACATTTGTCATTTGGGGAGGGAATTTTTACATCCAATTTTGCATTTTTCTATTTTACTATTTGATGTTGAAAAAACTAAAAACCCGAGTGTGAATCAGATGCTGAGTTATGATAATTTGAGGCCAAAAGACTAACAGAGGCATTAGAATCCTCAGAAGGAGGCCTGCAAAATACTGCGCATCAAAAATGGTAATTTACCTGCCCCCTTAAGAGGAAGTCAAATCGCTGTGTCAGGTTCCAGCTGTGTTGCTAGTTAACACTGCAGCTCAAACAGAGGATGGAGTGTTTTTCTGGAGGAAGTGCTTTGTGGATGCAGAGCAGAGCTACAGCCAGGAGGGGATTCTGGGGAAATGAGGCTCAGTGCAAGGTGCAAGGCAGAAGTGATTCTCCAGGGGCCAGGGAGATCAGCAAAGCAAGGCCAAGCAAACAAACAAAACCCTGAAAAGCTGAATACAGAAGAAACACTTGGTGTTTGGAGCCTTCTGCACTTTTTTCTTTAGGGCAATACTCCCTCACTTCCTCTTTGTTCCTATATCCATTCTTTCTGCTTTTTCTTCAAAGGAACAGAGAGAACATGCAAGTTATGGTATGGGAGAAGGTCTCACATAAATATCTATTTCATATTTTGATTTTTATGTATTCTCTGATATGTTCTTACTACATCTTCTTACCCCAAACAAACGAAAATAACTGAGTGCCTCATATACCCAGGAAACTTTAAAGCTAAATAAATTTGGTTTTTATGCCTTAGAAAATACCATGTTATCCTCTATGCAAAGTTTTTCATTGAATTTGAGAAACATTGTTCACAAGTAAAAATAGAGGAATTGCTTGAAATTTAAATATAACATACTATATTCAATTTAACATGCATCTTTTCGAAATGTAAAAAGGTATAGCTTTTTTTTCCATATACTTGAAAAATGTACGTGTTGAAAAATTACATTCAAAATCACTTGCAAAATATAGTTAAAAATTATAGAAGGTGTTTTCACGTGGAGACTTTTGCTTCATCTATGAAGATACATTTAAAAGTTTTCCTTTTTGGTATAGTTATTAAAGAAAAAATGTTAAATGCATTTAAATACAAATTAAATAGTTTAAATCACTTACAAATCCACCAACCACAGAGAAGTTAAGTCTAAACAAATTCATTTTATTTATTCTATGGCTTTTAAACAAAAGAAGAGCGGGGATAACACCAAATTTTAATTCACTGTGAGATTTGTGTTACCCAACTTTGTGGCCCATGATGATCCTTCTGGGTCTACCTCATTATCTCCCTGGTTCTGAAAGGAGCCTAGAATAAAACTAATTTTTCCACTCCCTAATAAAAACATTTAAAAGCAGCTATATATTTGGAAATCCACCACTGCATTAAACTAAACAAACACATGCAAATATACACATACACACATACCCTGCATGCATATAGAATCAACACTGTGACCTGTGTTACTTAGAAAAAAAATATTCAAGGCTGGGTGCACTGGCTCACACCTATAATCCTAGCACTATGGGGGCCAACGCAGGTGGATTGCCTGAGCTCAGGAGTTCCAGACCAGTCTGTGCAACAGTGAGACCCAGTCTCTACCAAAAATAGTAAACACTAGCCTGTGGCAGGCACCTGTAGTCCCAGCTACTTGGGAGGCTGAGGCAAGAGGATCACTTGAACTTTGAGGTTGTATTGAGCTATGATACCACAGCACTCTACCCAGGGCAACAGAATGAGACTCAAAAATAAATAAATGAAATGAATGAAAATATTCAATGCATTCATATGGTTGCCAGAGGCAACCTATTTAATTACTTTGATCATGGTTACAAAATATGAAATAAAAAGCAAATGCCTTACAATTTACTTTGAATTCAAGTCTTTCAATTCATTTACAATATGAATTCATGTTCCTATTTGTAGAAGGCTAGTGACTGAAGACTCAATAACAGAAGCTGATATTTAGTGAAGTTTAAAATTTCCCCTAAAGCAAAGTTGTTGATTTTTAAACATTAATTAAATAGATTGGTTTGGTAATAATTTGCATGTGAATATGTAAGTAATGTTTGACCCATTCCCTATCATGCAATTTATCGGAACCTCAGGTGGTGAGGCTGAAACCCAAACTAGGACTTGTTTGACCTTGATGCCTGTATTCTTTCCATGCCTCGATGGTTGAAGAAGGAAAGAAGAGACCATTGGTGAAGAGAGTGGTGCCAGCTAAGTCTGAAGACTGGAAACAATAGCGTGTGCAAGGAAACACAGGCATCTTCAAGGCATTGCTAGATGGTTAGTCTTTAGGCAGAGGTGGAACAACGGGCAGAAACCACACATGCCTTGCTGAGGAGAAGGAGATGGACCTTGTGAACAGTATACTGCCAACGTTACTACACAAGAATATTTTCATTTTAAATATTAGCAGTTGAAAAAACAGACAAATTTTCAGAGATTAATAGAATAAATCTCGTTTTCACCTAAGATCCTTTAAGAGATAATGGGTGGTAAGAATGATTTACCAGAGAGGACTTGAGAAAAGTTTAGGAACTGAGATGAGGAGTTGTTGGAGACAGACTGGTTATGGGGAAAACCAGGAAGAGAAGCTGGAGAACGAGATGACGATGTCTCGCAGACACCAAACTAGAGGGACAGGAAAGTGAAATGCCAACCACGAAGAGGAGCAAGAAGCCGTGTGAGTGTCAAGGCAGGACAGTAGTGAGTCCAGGGGAGGCGTGTCCAAGAAGGGGCTGGCTATGTGCTTGGTGCTTAGCAAGAGGTGAACTGAAGTTTTGTAGATAAAGTCATAAATTAGAATAAAATTGATCTGGGAGAGGCTGTGGTGTAAGCTGAAAAGTGGTTCTAGGAACGAATTTCCTACGGAGGCCTAGGAAGGAACCCCAATAGGAGCAAATTAGAATAGAAAAGTCAGAAAAATGAATATCATGTCATGGAAACAGAGGAAAGAATTTTTTTCAGCAAATAGAAATTATAAGACATACATATATATATACATGTGTAATGCATACACGTATATGCACATAAACATACAATGAATATATATTAGTATTTTTAATTTTTATATATATATATATATATATATATATATACATGGGGAGAGGGAGAGAGAAAGGAAAAAAGGGAAAGAGAGAGAAATATATTTGTTTGCAAGTCATACTACAGACTGATATACCATAGTCTACTACACCAACACACACACACACACACACAAACGCACACACAAAGTAATAGAGAACAAATCGAGTTGAATAATTTGATTGAATAACAACCACGAGAAAGAATAGGACAGAATTTTTTTAAGGCCAGAATTTCTCTCAGCAGCTGATCTGAGTTTTTAGTTTTACTAACAGCCTTCCCAAAAGCTACATATGTTTTCCAAAAAATGACATACTGTCGGTTAAAAAGATTAACAACATACATTCTGCTTGTCAAAGTTACTGCTTTTCTCACTTCTATCCAAATACTAGCTCGGTCTAATAAACTCAGTTACACATATCGTATTAGGCATTCTAATTGTGTTGAGATTAACAATATTAATAAGACCTGGGCTATGTATTTAGAAAATCTCTTTGTTCAATAATAATGGCACATGTGTAAATACAAAAAAATGGTACTAAAAGCAATAACAGAAGGATATGCAATATCCAGGAGGAACAAAGAGGAAAGAGTGCATTTATTAATTGTTCATTTATTCTTCATTTGCTCTAGAACACACATAGAAAAAAAAAAGAAAAATGAATAATGGTGTGAATTCAGAGAAAAAAAATAACTTTGAGTCCCTAATATGAAGAAAACAGGTACACAATACACCCAGCTAAGGTCTAGAAAATGCTAGAATAGGCGTGTGGTCTCTAAGCTTTCTGGAAGGTAGCCAAAATGAGAACACAGTCAATTTCATTATATATATATATTATCTCCAAAGGGAAAAACGAACCCAGTCCTAAAACTAAAGTTTTCCCTCAAAGATGGTCAAAATTAGAACAATGCACCATCCTCAACGTTAGCACATCAAATGGATTTCATAGTGCTTTTTCAGATAGTGGCTGTTGCATGGGCCAATGATGACATAATGCCACATTACATTCAATAAAAGGAGTTTTATGAGGGAACAAACCATATGGTCCAGATGTGTAAATTTCTGCTTGTGAAGTTTGTTCCGGTCATATATGTATGTAAAATCTATAGGAATACATAAACTATGTTTCACTCAGGCAATCCTTTGCAGGTTTATGTTTTGCAACCAAGTATTTGGTATTAAGCAGCAGTGAGTTCAAGGTTATAGTCCTTGATAATCACTTTTGTTGCAGCTATTTCAAACTACTAATTAAACAGTGGAAGTGCCTAACACTCTCTGGAGATGTGTATTTTGGCTGTTTTTTTTAAAATTGGGTTGAAATCCCCGAAATATGAAATTACTATCTTGATCATTTTTAGGTGCACAATTTAGCGGCATTAAGCACATTCACATTGTTGTGCTAACCCCCTCCCCCAAACACACAAGGAACTCTCCTCATCCTACAAAACTGAAACTCCAGACTTATTAAGCAATAACACCACATTCCTCCCACCCCAGCACCTGACTGTCACCACCATTCTAATATCTATCCCTATGGATCTGACTACTCTTGGTATTCCCATAGAAGTAGAGTCATACAGTACACGCATACAGAATGCTTCTTGAGTTTGTGTGCCATTCTTACTCAGGGACTATGTTAATTGTCTCTCTGCTGTCCTGATCTCTTTGGCTGGTTTTGGAGGGATGAACAAGAGCTTATCAGGCTTAAAATAGAGAAAACTCCTATACAAAGGCAGGATGATGTAATAATACTATTTTCCAAGCTCCTGAAGACTTAGACAAAGAGGAACACTGAAAGAGAAGAGGCTAAAGAGACAGGAAGAAGTCAGATGCTGATGGACTTTGTAAACTGTATTTAAGAGCTTGGAATTATAGATAACAAGAACAAAATAGGGAATTAAAATTCATAGTAGAAAAATAATTGAGGTAAAGCAAAAGGAGACCTGGAAGAGGATAAAATCAGAGAGAGAAAGAGCAATTGGAAGGCAATGGCAAACATTTCTTTTTACATTTTCTTTTTCCCATCTGGGTAAGATGGGAAAAATTATTCTAACATCTTACCCAGATGTTAGAGTAGGTAATTACAGAATTGTAAATTATGGGACAATTTGTGGTTCTCATGTCCTTGCTCATAATCTTATGTTCCAAGCTTAGAAGAAAACTTGACATTTTAGCAAAGGATCCAGAGACATCAAAGACAAAGTCTAAAATTTGCATTTTAATTCAGAAGAGCACTTGTGACGGGGCATTGCTCCCCACCAACCTGTCTCATTCCTCTCCTTACCTGATTTGTGCAAGTAAGATATACTGAATCACTAAATGTATAATTGTTTCCAGAATCCTATGTAAATCATTTCTTCCTCTCTTCCTCCTCTTCATCCCCCTCCTCCTCCTTCTCCTTATCCCTTCTTCTTTCTCCTTCTTCAATAGTCTCACTCTGTTGCCCAAGCTAGAGTGTCGTGGCCTCAGCCTAGCTCACTGCAACCTTAAACTCCTGGATTCTAGTGATCCTTCTGTCTCAGCCTCCCCAGTAGCTAGGACTATAGGTATCCACCATCACACTTAGCCATTTTTCTACTTTCAGTAGAGACAGAGTCTCACTCTTTCTCAGGCTGGTCTCAACCCCCTTAGTTCAAGGAATCCTCTTGCCTTGGCCTCCCAGAGTGCTATTCTAGGCAAGAGCCACCACATAGTACTGTTGTTACTATTTAATTATTCTTAAGAAACTGGAACTCAAATATGGAAGGAAATATTTATATAAATTTTCATGATAAGCTTTCTGACGGTATACCCCTTAAAGACTTGTGATTCAGTAACAAGTGAGATGAAGGCAGAGGCTTTGGTATTTGTCTTTAGCAGTGTCAGTTTTAAATGCAACTAGTCCTGTCTGTCTCAGCCCAGGAGAGGATTAATTCTTCAAAGACCACCATTTATCCCCAGGTCTTTACAGCACATAGTTCTCATGAAGCTCCTTTGTTCAAAACATTTCACTGGACAATACTTAAAAAATAGTCTAAAATCACTATGACCTTTAAATGAGGGATTTTTCCTAATCTTTGTATCCACTTGGGGTGCTCTCCCTCAACCATTTCCAAATGTTGAAATCATAACCATTCTTAAAGACCCATGCAAAGAAGAAATGTAAAGTTTTGCTCAGTAAACTTACTGGAAATAATCTCTTTATGTTCTAAACATCTGTTGGACTTTGTTACAACATTTTCTTTTATTTTTATTTATTTTTTTTTATTAAATCGTAGCTGTGTACATTAATTCAATCACAGGGTACAGTGTGGTGTTTTCATATACATTTTGAAATTCTCTCATCAAACTGGTTAACGTAGCCTTCGTGTCATTTTCTTAGTTAAGTCTTGAGTTAAGATATTTATACTCTACTTTTAAAAAGATTCACTTGTATCCTTGTAGGATAAACCATAGAGTTGACCCCACTAATCACCCCCTTTCCCCCCATCCACCTCCCTTCGCTCCACTCTCCCACCCTCCCTTCCCATATTCTAAGGCAATGATTAGGTTATAACATTCCTATGAAAGCTATAAATTAGTTTCAAAGTAGGGCTGTGTACATTGGATACTTTTTCTTCCATTCTTGAGATGTTACAACGTTTTCTACAGCACTTATCCCACTTCAGCTCTCAATGCTTTATTTGAAATTTCCTTGAGATGAGGTCATAATTGTGTGGCTTCTCTATTGCACATAGAAGATACTCCGTGAGTACCAAATGATAATCAATATGCTTATTCAATAAATAGTTGCCTGCCTAGGCAAACACTTTGTTAGGCATTAGAAATATACCGATGAATAAAAAATAATCTCTGATCTAAAGGAATCTTGATGAGGGTGGGAGGTTCCTAAGGGCAGGAAGAGGATGTCTGGACATTTCAAAGAAAAAGAAAAATTAAGAAGGCACAAGACCAGAGTCCTAGTATTCTGGCAAAGGCTAGAATTAAAAAAAAAAAAGAAAGTATTGTAAGATCCAATTTTGGCTAGCAATAGTGTTTCTTCAAATCGAAATACAGAATTGTTCTGAAGCAAGAAATTGAACTACAAAAAGGCATATTTCAACTTAAAATAAGGATTTTTCAGCATTCCTACACTGAAATTAGTTGCTTTGTAAAGATGTTTTCTATCACTGAAATTTTCATTAAAAAGTTTCAAGTTAACATATATGAAATCATTTTAAGAGGTAAAAAGTTGAGCTGGTCAGTGTTGCTGAGAGGGCTTCATTCGCTTCTATCTGTGTCTATTTTACATTTCTTGCTTTTTGTGTATCTCAAAACTTTCATAATGACCAATGTGGAATGATATTACTCAATAAATGTAGGGTCATAAATAAATCATACCCTGCACTAATTTGGTAAAGAGTAACTTGGTAATATTTTAACATAGAGGCCCAAACCCATTACTTTACACAAGTGAGTATCTTGAAAAGTGAGTGTTAAATATGTTATTTTCTCCTCCTCCTCCTCCTCCTCTTCTTCTTCTTTTTTTCTGAGACAGACTCTCACTCTGTTGCTCAGACTAGAGTGCCATGGTCTTAGCCTAGCTCATAGCAACCTCAAATTTAAAGCCTTGGGCTCAAGCCATCCTTCTGCCTCAGCCTCTTGAGTAGCTGGGAGTACAGGTCCCCTCCTCCATACCTGGCTAATATTTCTAATTTTAGTAAAGATGGAGTCTCACTCTTGCTCAAGCTGGCCTTGAACTCCTGAGCTCAAGGGATCCGCCTGTCTCAGCCTCCCAGAGTTATAGGCGTGAGTCTAGGCGTAATAGGATTATAGGCGTGAGTCACTGCACCTGGCCGCTGCTCCACATTTTAATTTCTATTTTTGATTTTTGTATTAAAATGTTTCAGGTTCTACATTAACAATTTTATAATTTAAAGTAATAAATTTGAGTAACTGTTGAAATTTTTAATATACCCAAAATCATAATAAGAAAGATGTGCAATGAAAGAATATTTTGATTTTAAGCTGTAAGATCTGAAGGATTCTGTTGCACAATTTCTCACTGAAGAATCATTCATCTTCTTGTAAGTATAATAGAATTAAATAAACTGCATATAATTGAAATGTATAATTACAAGTTTTTAACATTTGTTCTCAGATCATTGCAGATTTTAATATTAAATACATTAAAATTAGTAGCAATATTTATGATAGGTTAAACAATTTAATAAAATTTTACCTTTGTGCACATCAAGACAGCTAACCTTTTTAATACTTATTTTTTAGTTCCTTCCTTTTCTATATTAATGTCATTGCGAAAGTGCAATCCAAAATATTCAATATTTTTTTGAAGTTAGCTGCTGAGGTATAGTTTATAGTGAATAACGTAAATTAGATTTTGAACTATATAGCTATCCACTCACAAACATCAAAATTAGTTTACGGCCTGCATATAGTATAACTCACCTTACTTCTTAATTTCAATACTAAAATGCTCAAAACAGGGTCTTGAAAAGCTTGCATTGATATTATTTTAAAACTATCTACCACCAAGAAATAAAAACTTACCACTGAGGATCACTACTTTGATTATTTAAAAATACTGAATTAACTTTGAAAACACATTGCAAACTGCTTTTGCTTCTTCCTTTCAGGATAATTGTTCGAAGTGAAATAACTAGGCGGCCTTGTCTTAGGTGAGACTGTTGCAGCTTGGAAACACACAAAGCTCTTTCTCGATGAGCTAGGTTCATTTCATATTTGTGTAATACCCTGGAAGAAATTAGGTTTCAATAAAGTCCATTTTTGTCACTGCATGTAGCAATGAATATCACACCCAGCAGGGCACAGTGGCACCTGGCTGTCCAGACCCCAGTGTAGCACAAACCATCTGGGGGTAATTACAACAAGGTATTCTTTAAGGACCAGATGGGACCAAGGAACAGAAGCCCCTACCCCTCCCAGTCATTTACAACATAATTCCTTTCAATGATATACTTAATCCTCCCACCAGCTATGCCTTTCAGCTTGCTGTTGTCACTGTTCCTTTATGTAAATTCAGTTGTAAGACTGAGCAAAAGAGGGGGAGAGAGGGAGAGAACAAGAAAAACGGGGAGAGGGGGAGAGAGTGCCACCGGTGCCTCTAGGGACCAAAAGAAATTATTCATCCCTAAATTGTTTCCACCACAGCAAGTACAGTAACAATTTTTTTTTTTTTAAAGGGCTGAAATTATCCTAAAGAAGGTCAATGCAACAGCCCTGTATGGCACCAGCTGAGGTTTACTCAGCCACCTGTTAGCTAGAAAGCTCTCTGCGCACGATTATGATGCATTTAACCAGTTTAAAGGGTCTTTATTGACAGGCCAGCCACCTCCATTCAGCAAGCTGGAGCCATAGGCCTGCTTTGTGGTCAAATGTGGCGCACAAACCTTAATTCAATTACGCTGTAAGCCTATCCAATCTGCATCACTGCCCTTTCACTTTTGTGCCATTTGTCTTGTATGTTGTAAAGAATTTTGTGTTGAAGAGGGAAAGGCGCCCTCCAGCCCAGTTGTCCTTATTTGTCATTAAGGTTTGTGCTGCAGGTGTGCTGCCACCGGTCAGCTCCGGAAGTGTATTCATCTTTAAGTGATATTTTAGAGAGCAGTGTTGTTTATTGTTCGGTGACAATGCTTCGAGGGTGTTGCAGATTTTTTTTTTTTTAATTAGGTATATGTTCAAACTCTCCAGCACCAACAAAGAGTTTCCAAACTTAAGTGTTGAGAATTCAGAAGAAGAAACACAAAAGGGAGAACATCAATGACAGAAGAAAATGACAATGATTAGCTTTGTTATGCCATCCTGTTATATGAAAAGAAATGCATTTTTAGCATGAACAAATGTTAAATTTTGAATTTGGGGCTTTTTTAAAGTGTCCGACACACAAGATATGAATGTCGGTATCAGTTAATACGAAGGAGGTTCAATGGTGCTCTACTGCTTGAAAAGTTAAAGTTCCATGTTAAGATTTTAAATGTATCAAATAGATTTATATTGTTTTGTATTCTGGCGCTTTTAATTTTCCATGGCATTGGACAAGTGCATGTCATTGTCTGATGCTTGGTGTTTTCATCATAATTTATAGACTGTGAAAACATAGATTTCCCAAACTCAGGGCTTTGAATGCTTATTTTCATATTTTGTTCCAAAATTGAAAGTTCCCTTTTTAAAGCAGGCTGTACATTGTGTTATAATCAACCCAAACCTCCCGCATCCAGTGCTCATAAGGGTATGGATCATTCCAAATCAGTGTTCTCTAAAATCATTCAAAGACTTATCAATGGAGTTGGAAGGACTTTAAAAAAAAGAAAGAAGAATCTACTTTACTGGTTCACATCTATTTTCCACTCAAGTCAAAGAAAGGGCACTAGTGCTAAGTTACTTACCAGTGTCATTCAATAAGTGAGTCTCAGTTTTCACTGTGGCAACTTCACTGTGTCTTTGTATGGAAGTCCCTATCTCTTTTAAATTACTGAATCAAAGCCACAAACATGAAACATGAAGAAGACACCAAGACATTTTAATTCGCAAGAAAAAATAAAGAGATTCATATATGATCTTCAATATAAATGAGATAATAGATACTTCCATATATCTGTAATGCGATGTGTCTCTCCGCAATTCTATGCCCACTTTGTGTTTTCCTATAGGATCACATTTTATAAATAAAAGCACTAGGTTAATAGAGAGTCTAAATATGGCTTGCCTAATAGCTCAAATTCTACTAGTCACTAATTGAGGGTCCTTTCTGTTATGCCATGAAGACTTCATATAACTACTTTACAAACGTCATGATTTTTTATCTATATGCACAATCCCCTGTATATATTCTCTCTATATATGTATTAATGAGGTATTCTAATATATTTCATATTAGATCATTATATCATAATATATTGCTATATCTTATCCCTATTCTGTGAAATAGAAATAATTGTAGAAATAAGTAGAAATAACAATTGAACTTACAAAAATGTCTAATATCACACTAAAAAATGTAAAAAAAAATGATCCGGCTTTGTTACATTAAAAAAAAATACTGTTAAGATGTAGATCTATGTCTTTAGTCACTTTAAACTCCTTTTATAACATTTTGAAGAAAGAAAAGGCCAATGAAATTTGTCCAGTTTCACAATATTCTGTGTGAATTATTTACCATTTGTATTTTATATCATAATGTAAAAAGGATTTGAGATTTTATTTTTAAGGTCATCAGTATCCTGGAATTCAGGTAAACAAAGCCAATCTTGAAATAAAATGTAAGAACATAACAATATGGATTTTAAAACATTTTAAGAGAAAAGGAGTACAGGAAGTTAGTTTCATTATGGAACTATATATTTTTATTAACATTTTACTATTTATACTATTTTTACGAATTTTAAGCATATATTTGTTTTGAAATAACAGAACCTATAATAACCTCATGTAGTAATTGCATTGTTATATACCAAAAGAATATTTATTTATTTTTAAATCTTTTTATTTTATTTTATTTTTATAATTTTTTTAATTAAGTCAAATTAATATGAGGTTACAATTTTTTCGTTACATTGTTCTTACTTCCTGGGTAAAGTTCTATTTGTGGAAGAAATAGAACTTTAACACTCATGCCCTCCCTTCTTCTGCCTAATACCCTGCCCCTTCCTTCCCCCAACCCTCAAAATGCACTATATTAGTGTTTTACTGTTCTCAAAAGAATATTTCTTTTTGTTTTATTTTATTTATTTATTTTTTTATTGAATGGTAACTATGTACATTAATGCACTTCTGGGGTACAGTGTGGGGTTTTCACACACAATCCGAAACACTTCCATCAAACTGGTTAACATAGCCTTCATGTCATTTTCTTAGTTATTGTTTTAAAATGTTCACATTCTACTCTTAGAAAGATTCACTTGTACCCTTGTAAGATAAACCTCAGAAGTGATCCCTCCAATCTCCCTCCCTCTACCCATTCCTCCCTCCCCTCTCCCTCCCCCCTCCCCGTATTCTTAGGCTGTTATTAGGTTATAGCTTTTATATAAAAGGTATAAATTAGTTTCATAATAGGGTTGTGTACATTGGATACTTTATCTTCCATTCTTGTGATACTTTGCTAAGAAGAACATTTTCCAGCTCCATCCATGTGAACATGAAGGACGTAAAGTCTCCATCTTTCTTTATGGCTGCATAGTATTCCATGGTGTACATATACCACAGAAGAATATTTCTTATAATTCATCTGTCCATTGTACTTTTGGATTGGATTCTCAGTTTCCAATAGAAATCATGCCCATATTCCTTTCTAAAAATAATTTATTCAAGGAAATTTTGAAGACAAGAGTAAAACAATTAAGAAAAACTGAAGCAATAATAGCTTACAACCATAACTATACATGTTTGTGCATAAATAGTATTTGAGAGTTTAAACTTTATATAGCTCACTAGACCAAAGGACTAAAGAATGATTTTAGATATCTGTTATGGACAGCTGACATTTGCCGAAGATGTTCAACGCTGAAATTTGAAAACAGATCATAAACAATATCAAATTTACAATGCTTTAGAATTTTACTTCATTATGTATAAACTCCCTTGGATAAGAAATAGTTACAAAAAAAAAACCCTCAGGCAATAGGACACTGGTTACCTAATGATAACGTAACAATAAAATTAAGATAGTGGATCTTAATTTTAGCTTTACATGCCATTGCTGTCCAGCACAGTGGTGCCTTCCTGAGATTCAAACGTGCTTTGGAGAAAGGATCACTACATATCAAAGCCCTGCTCGTCAAAACTCCTTTTCCTTTCAATGAGATTTTCAAGCACACTAATGTCCACAGAATGGGAACATTTGTGTACGGTTCTAAGCCAATTATGCAGTTTAAATTTAAATAAGCTACTTTATCAAATTTTCTGCCTCTACATATGCATAAAGTTATTTGTCCATCTTAAGTTCCCAAAATCTATTTGGAAAATGCAGGAGAAGTTTTTTTGTATGTTTTAATTTGCTGTAGCCCATTCTAACACCAAGAGACGTCAACATGGTAGAAAATAAAAAATGGAGTCACTTGGCTTGTTCAGTGTGAAGAATGCCAAAAGAGTTGTTTGTGGGATTTTTTTCCCTTGAATTCCCTATCAAAATACTATTTGGTAAGGTTATATCAATATGTTTGTTGTTGTGGCCAACACGTTTTTGTTCAGTGTGATAGCTAGAAACAATTCATGTGTGACTTTCCACACTAAGGAATAAAGACAAGCAAAAACTCATTAGCCCAAAGAAAGATGAAAATACGAGTAGGAAAGCTAGATGCCTGATATCGTCACCTCCCAACTATTGCATAGTCTTATTTTTCCACCTCCCTGACACCAAGATGACCTAGCTACTTGAAAGAGAAAGGCCATGAGTCAGTGATAAATTTCTTTTCTCAAAAGAAGCTTCCAGGTATCTCCTGGTTGTCCCTAAAATGGATTGTAGGTGACTGTTACTTCAACCTTCCCCTCTTCAGCAATTTTCTTGAGTAACATTAAGGTTTGATATTCGCACCAGAAGGCAGCTGGTATTGAATATGCTAATGTGTCTTTGCCTTGAGAAAGAAGGAAAAGAATCAAATGTACATGTGTTACTGGAGGGGGATGCAGTCACACATGAACGTGAAAAGAGGATGTCCCGGTCTGTGGGGCCCTACAGTCATGGGTCGTGGCCCTCTGGAGTGTGCGAGTGTTGAGTGTGTGCATGTGTGTTAGACGTGCACGTGAACCCACGTGATGCAGAGGCAGCGACGGGTCAATTCCAAATCACAGTGACATATTCACTAGTCATACGAAAACACGGTGCATATTGTGAACCATTTAAATAGAACTATTTAGTCTTTAATACCCCTGCTGCATCATTGTACAAATAAAGAAACCAAACTTAGAGAACTAAGTGATTTACCCAAGGTCACATTGCGGACAAAGGTGAAAAGAGGATGTGCAAATCCTGAGACTGTGCTATTAACAACCATCTTAGACACTTATACTAGAAACCACACAAATGCCCGTTTAGACACAAGAGAGGCAATAACTGGGTCACATAAGACTGTACCAATATATTTACAAGTTCTCTTTCCCTTTCAGTTATCTTGACCATAGTTAGAAGTAGTCATGACAAACAGAAATTATTACTGGGGTCACACCTGGGTATAAGAGGGGTAGATGACTATTTGTAGTCTTAGAATCTTCCCAATGTCTCTTTCCTACACTGAGATGCTACTTAACATAAATTAATGTGCTACTTCTTTTGAAATAAAAATATCTATGAGGCTCCCAATTTCACTTAAGTATCCCTTTGTCCAGGGCAAATATAGATTCTCTGTAAATATTTGAATAAATATTTAGTGATTGAATAAACAAAATATTTAATTTAATTATATTGCTCTTTATAACTTCGGGGGGGGATGATGTCACTTAGGAGAATGGAATTTCTCTTGGATTTTTCATGGAGGAGCAGGAAAGGCAGCAGATGCAAAGAACCTGGGGAAAAGCAATTCTAGTGGAGGGGGATGCCAGAGGAAGCCCCCCAGGGTGGCGTGAAGGAACTGGGAACATGCAGTGAGGGAGGATGGAGACTGCAGTTTAAAAGAGAATAAGGAAATGCCAGTGGACTTTCTTTATCCTTCCTTCCCCCTCCCTCTATTTTTTCCTCTCTCACTCCCTTCCTTTCTTCCTCTCTTTCCCTTCCTTCCACTCCCTCCCTCCCTCCTTTCCTTCCTCCCTCCTTTCCTTCCTCCCTCTCTTCCTTCCTTCCTTCCTTCTTTTTTCTCCTCTTCTCCTCCTCTTTCTCCTTCTCTCTCTCCCTCTCCAGCTTTGCAATTTTGCTAAGGTTTTCTTGCCCTGATTGAGACTCTGGCAATGTTATTACAAATTCCAGAAAGAACTTTAACTTCTAACTAGTGTAACTAAAGTGGACTTGTCTAACACAGCTATCAACAAACAGCACAGGCTGCTGCACGGGCTGAACTCTACTTTTATATCCTCATTGTTCTCCCTTCTTCATTAAGTCAAGAAATATTCTGCCCTTTGTCTGAAGACTTTTTCACACAATTTCCAGTTTTCATGTGTTTTCCCCATAGTGTTTCACCCGTGTGCAATGTGAGAAGATATTATAACATCAACATTCCCACAACAGCATATGTTGTTTGCTTACTCTGTGCCAAGTGCTCTGCTAAATACTTCATATTTTATCTTCCAAGAAACCTAGAAGAGATTTTATTATCATCTCCATCTCATAAATAAAAAAGCTGAGGTTGAACTAATTAGCCCACAGTCAAATATCTAGCAAGCAGAACAACCAGAATTTGAATCCAAGTAGTGTGACTCCGGAACTACACTCAGGACTGGCCACAATGCCAGACCGTCTCCCCCTATGTTCACTACTAGATTAACTAATTGACTCATCAAAGCCATTAAACACTTAGCAAGCTCTCAGAAGTATGCTAAACCATGGAGAATACACAAAAGAATGGGCAATAGCTTTATAGCTTCAATTGTTTTCAAAGAGAAAACACCTGTTTTTTACTTCTGCTGGCTGGGGCACCTTTGTGGAGAAGGTACTTACATGAACCTTGAAGAATGAGGAAGAGATAGAACAGTGAGCAAAATGTAGGGCTGAGCACAAATCTGGACCAGCAAAATACCTCACAAAGGAAACAGCACAGCACGTCCCCTCCACCTCCAACCTGCCCTCCTGCAGGTAGGCCCTTTCCTTTGGTTGAAACTACTCATCCTTGACCACACATTTAAGCTTCTCTCACTTTCCTGAGAAGGTCTTTAAGATTCTTACTGCTGAGAATTCTCACCCTCTTGGAATCCTCTCCGGCCCTCACCATAGCCCAGCTGATCCAACTGATGGTATGATTACTTCTGGGTCTATTTCATCCCTGCTCCAAGCCACCCAAAGCATCACACAAGCAAGCATCCTTCTCACAGCCCTGCCTCTCAATACAGGTCACAACCTGCTATGCTTCTTTCCCAGCCTCAAGCATTTTGTTTTTTCTTTTTCCCTCAAGTTCTTCTTTTAGGAATCACTCCTTTTGGTAATCCTTCTCTAACTGCCCCCAATGAATCTGCAAGGTAATTCTCCTGTGTACTCCCATAGTATCCGTTTCAACCCCACTCCACCTGGGGAACACAGTGTGCCATAATGACCTGTTCACTAATCTGTATGCCCAACCAGACTGGCTGCTCAGACCTCAGGGCAGAAACAGTGTCAGTCACCCTCACATGAATGGTTGCAATACTATGGTCCCCACACCCTGAGCCACAGACTGGTACTGCTCAGTAGCCTGTTTGGACCAGGGCTGCACAGCGGGAGGAGAGGGGCAGTGAGCAAGCAAAGCTTCATCTGTATTTACAGCCACCCTCACCCCTTGCTTCACTGTGTGAGCTCTGTGTCCCCTCGGACGGTGGCAGCACTAGATTCTTAGAGGAGCATGAACCCCACTGTAAACTGTGCACGAGAGGGATCTAGGTTGGTCATTTCTTATAAAAATCTAACGTTTGAGGATCTGAGGTGGTGTGTATATTTGCACAGATGCAAATACAGATCATCCTTAGCAGAGAGGTTTGACTGCCCAGAGGCCATAGTTTGGTAAATCAATTGTTTGTAGACTCAAATCAAAACCATCCCCTGACCCACATATTTGTCCATAGAAAAACTGTTTTCCAAGAAACCAGTCCCTGCTACCAAAAATGTTGGGGACCTTTGGTATAATAGACATCAGTTGAATGAACAAATGAACAAGTGGTGTGCTGAATCTTCTGAGGCTGACTGCTCTCTTTTCCAAGTGGGGAGGCCCAGACAGAAGTGTATGAGTGATAAGCTTATGAGGGACAGAAGGTGGAGATGAGGAGCTATCAGATAAAATATACCATCAATATATAGAATTCTACTACGTTGGTATTATGTGTATATCCTCCATTTGTGACTATTTAATTAACCCTGATATTTAAGAAGGCCAGCCAGAGGCCAGTTGTGGTGGTTCACGCCTGTAATCCTAGCACTCCTAGAGGCTGGGTTGGGTGGATTGCTTGGGGTTGGAAGTTTGAGATGAGCCTGAGCAAGAATGAGTCCCCGTATCTACAAAAAATAGAAAAATTAATGGGGTATCGTGGTGGTGCATACCTGTAGTCCCAGCTTCTCAGGAGGCTGAGGCAAGAGGATCTCTTGAGCCTGAAAATTTGAGGTTGCTGTGAGCCATAATGACACTGTGGCACTTTAGCCTGGGCCACAGAGTTAGGTTCTCTCAGGAAAAAAAAAAAAAAATCCAAGGCCAGCCAAGACCCTGACTCATGGTATTTCTGAGATCTTTTAATACCTATCAGAAACTACAGACTGAATTTCCCATCCTCAGGTCTCAGTTTTGTCCCCTTCTTTTGCTAGGGAAGTGCCTATCTGACATTCTCTAATTACCGGAGGCAGAGTCACCCTGACTTAGTGCTCAAATGAGTAGTCTCAGTTCTCCCTGGTCTGAGGACCCCACAGAGCAAGCCAATCTCTTCAAATCTCACAGCTTGTAAACCAATTGCTATCTTGGTTTTATTATCTCTATAATATATCTATCATCTATCATTTTTGTCTATCCAACTTCATCCTGTATCATCCCCTTCTTGGGAAACTATTCATACCTTGGTTAAAGTCAGGGAGAAGACCTAAATTAGGTCCCTGATCTAAATTTAAGGAAAGTGTCATTAAAATAAAAACTTTTTGGAAGTCAGAGGAGCACAGAAGATAGCAGTGAGACTTTGGGTGAGGGTTAACCTCAGGGCCTCAATTTCTTCATGGTAATAATAATAATGAAACCTACCTTATTACATTGTGGTGCAGACTAAGGATAAAACAGGGCCGGGCACATAGGAAATGCTAAATACGAGTTACCAATAAATAACTGTTGGAGTTTTGAAGCTAATCTATTCCTGTCCACTATGAGGCCTAGCTGTACAATTTTCCTTCATATTTCTTGGTTACTCCAATTTCCTTCCAAAGAAAAAATGTTTTTTAGTTTAAACTGGCCAGAGTTGGTCTGTGTTGCTTGCTGCCAGAAAACCCTAATGGTTGTTTCTCTCTCACACTAGAGGCCTTTTTGCCCCAAAGTGTTTATTAGACCCTGGAGAGCAATAACCATGTATTATTAATGCGTACACCATCTAGAACACCAAGAGTGGTGCATTGTATGTAGAAATACTCATTACCGTGACTGGAAGACCAAAGACATGAACAATACCATTGACCTCCTTTTTAGAGCTTTACCACAGTTTTCTTAGCAGTAAAAATTAGTACTGAAAGTGTCACAATCTCCCTCAAAGGCAGAGCAGCAACCATCACCAGACATTTCCCTTCTCAGGGAGGCAGGGAGATGGGGGCTCACTTTTTCCCTAGCACAAAGGAAAGAAATCCCCAGAGTCCCAGCAGCCTGCACTCCAACCTACACCCCACCACTTACCACATGGTTGACCTCAGGTGGATAGCAGCCTCTCTGAGTCTCAGTTTCCTCATCTGTAAAATGGGATAATGAAATGCATCCCACAGGGGCTTAGAAACCAAAGAACAGGTTACATAGCCCATGCAGGATACTCTATTCAGTGACTAGTCTTATTTTTGGAAGTACTCTTTAAGAGTTCTAGTTCATCCACAGGAAGAAAAAGGAAATTAAACTTCTAATGACAATAAGTCATTTATAAGAGTGTGCTACATGACCAACAAGTGGAATTTAAACAGTGACTGCTAGTTAAAGGGAGAACAGTAAGTAAAAGGAATGGGAAAAGTCTAAGTTCTTTGGTTCAGGACTTTCAAATGGTACCATTTTACAATCAAAATCCAAAATGAACTGCACTTTTTTTTTTACCATCATTACTGATTCAGTACCTAAGAAGTTTCCTTATAATGTATATTTTGTACTAATATACAAAATATATTATTTGTACTAATAAGCAACTCATCTAAAATTTACTAAAAGATAAATATTATTTGTTGAGAATCTAATTCTTGTCTGGTGAGTTTTATGAATACCTTTTGATAACAGGGACTTTTTTAAAGCTACCTTTTCCTTTTGTTTGTTTACTTGTTTAATACTTTCAAGTTGTTTATTTTATTTCTAAGAGATAAAAATACTAGAACCACATGAAAAACAATACAAAAAATTTACAATATAAACAATGAACAATTTCACTGTTCTGATTTGTTTCCTCTCAGAGACTTTTTATTTTCTCATTTTATTTAGTAAAGTTGTATTCTGTCCTACTTTTTGATGTAGTGCCTGGCAAGCATTATCTGAGTCTCTGTGTTTTTCTAATAGTCATTTTCCTAATTATGGATTTTCATATTAAATAGATATTTGAACTATATTTATTTTTTAAAAAATCAATTTGTTTTTTCATTATTTTTATAAGTATGTTTACATTTTAATGCAACATAAGTCTTGTTTTGAAATTTAACAATATTTTAAAACTGATAAAAATATATGTCAAGTATATCGGAAAGTACTCTTATTTAAACCCAGAAGCAGTTTATGAAAAAATTTTATATTGTGTGTGATGGAGATCTTGGGAAGGAGAATAGTAAGTGCCTCTTTGATGATGGTGACCACAGCCAACTTTAAGACTCTAATAATTGCAGTATGTTGCTTTTCTATTTTCCTGAGTGTTTCTCCTAGTTCCTAATTTCTCTCCTGGTAAAGATGGAGCTGGGGAGGTAGTCTGGGGAAGCATATGCTGTAGAGATTCTGTCTTGAAGTTAGGTAATATCTAGCATCTAGCTTTTATTTAAAATGTCATTTAGCATGATTTGGAGGAAGGAGTTAGTAGAGATTTTGTTGTTCTAAAGCAATTCTCTAGGTGCTGTCCTCTAGACAGACAGGTGCCTTCTGTGATACCCAGGGTTACATACAGATGCAGAGTAGGAACCCATACATCAGAGGCATGGAAGAAGGGAGAGCCTCCTCAGCACAGCTTTAAATTAGGAAGAAATCAGGAGGGGACAGGAGAATGGAAGTGGAGAGATGGGAATATTCCAGCAAAAGGATATGGCAGGTGCAAAGGCCTAGAGGTAGAAGACAGCAGGGTCCTTTGAGAACTGCAAATACCACCTCAGCCCCAGCAAGACCTACAGGTATGGAGAGGGCAGGGATAAAAAGACAAGGGAGGCAAATTGAGGACAGACCTGAAGGACTTCATGCTTTTTTTATAGTTAGCTTTCAGGATGGCTCTGTGTTGGGTGCATAGTACATTTACTCTAGTTTATTTGTTCAGAAAATATTATTGATTACTTAGCCATATGCCGGGCCCACAAAAATAAACACGAGTTCTGTTCTTATAGAAATTAAAACTTGGTAAAGAAGGCAGACATTAGTAATAACTAATCAAATAAACATGAAATTACACATGTGGTACTCTAAAGGGGTATGAAAAGAGGACTCAACTGGTCTGAGAGTTCAGGAAGGTTTTCTTATGAAAGGATTAGTTAAGAATTGACTCAACCATGAGAAAAGGAAGAGCATCACAAAAGGATGAAAGTACATATGGAAAGATCCTGGGGAAAGCACAATGAATGAAGGGAGAAAAAAAGAGCCATTGAGCCCTAACAACAGAGAGGGGAATAGGGCAGAAGCATGAGATGGAATTATTGGAAGAGCTCTCAGAAAAAAAAAAAAATCAACTTCAGTTTGTTCATTATTTTGCATTTTAGAATGTGCACTACCTGGAATTATAATTTGGTAATTTGGAAAAAAAAAAAGAAATTTGTCACCATTCAAAAGCAATTGGAGATTGAGGCTCCCCAAACTGAGAGGTAACATGACCAGACCTGTGTTTTGTAAAGGTCACTCTGGCCACATTATAGAAAACAGACTTAGGTGGAAGAATGAAAAGTTGTTTAGCATATTGAATTTGGGAGGTAGAGATGGCTGTTAAGAAATTTGGATTTATGGAGATATTTAGAAGGTAAAATCTGCAGGACCTAATGGATTATATATGGAGGTTCGGGAGAAGTAGATAATTGGCCTCTTTATTATTTAATTTCATTTAGTTATTTTATTATAAGACTTTATATATGTGTGTGTGTGTGTGTATGTATATATATACACACAAATCAAAACATTAACACAACATGACCAAATTAGCTAATTCAAAAATAGGAGAAACAGGCAGGGGTGGTGGCTCAGGTATGTAAACCCAGCTTTCTGGGAGGCTGAGGCAGGAGGATCCTTTAAGCTCAGTAGTTGGATACCTGCCTGAACAAGACTGAGACCCCCATCTCTGCTAAAAATAGAAAAATTTCCTAGGCATCATGGCGGACATCTGTAGTCTTAGCTACTTGGGAGGTTGATGTAGGAGGATCACTTGAACCCAAGAGTTTGAAGTTGACATGAGGTAAGTTGACACCATGGCACTCTAGCCTGGGCAACAGAGAGAGATTCTGCTTAGAAAATATATATATATATATATTTAGTTTACTGTAAGAATTAAATAATCACATTATAATGATTCTATGTGTGAAACAAACTTTATTGTTATGCCTTTTCTTACTTGGAAATATGACTGCCGTATTTGTTCTCATTTATTTTTTCTTAACCTTCCAATTAAAATTCTATTTACTATATGCTAGTGGATAGCTACCTCAGTTTCCCTGTAATTGAACAGAACATCATAAATCCATAAACTATTGTGAAAAGAACGTGATATCTTTTGTGTCAAAGGAAGGTGCTTCAAACTCTGCAGGTCTCAATTGAACTAATTTACCTAAATGAATTAGAACAGCAGTTCTCAACCTGTGGGTTGCCACCCTTTTGGACTGTATTAAAGGTTCACAGCATTAGGAAGGTTGAGAACCACTGAATTAGAATCATTTAAAAAATAATAATGGCAAATATAGAATAATATTCCAACTCCACATTTACCATTTTTTAAGGAAGGAAATCTAGCCAGTTTGGTTGAAATTTGGGTAAAACAGAATCTGTCTAAATAAATTGATGGGCAAACTGAACATGTAATTAGTTGGAGACAAAGTACCAGATTCTTATTTTTATTTTACTTTCAAACATTTTATGACTTTCAAAATAGAATTCCATAAACTTATGCTTTCCTTTCCATTGGAATACAATAATTTATTTTGTATCTTAAATAATCCTATTTTAAGAAACTCAATATTTAACATTGAATTTCTAAATTGGAAAATATTAACTATTTAAAATACTTAATATTTAGGTTTTTGATTGTTTATGTGTTTATCAAAAAGGCTGCAAAAACATGCAAAAAAGCAGTGATCATTCATTTCTACTATGCTATTAATACATGCATATTTCTAATGTAACCATGGCATTAATCAATTAATTAATTAATCAATTTCAATTAAAGAACAATGAAATAGCTGAAAATATTTAAAATTTAAAAACAATTGACGTATTGTTAGACAAAACAAGTGATTTCTTGTTTCCATTGTTTTGTTAGTCATTCTATAACAGTGCTTGGTAAAAATGACCACAATATAACATATGTGGAATACACAGTATTATTTATGATTTATTTTCAAAATTAATTCGCTGTTTCCATATAGTAACTGCTAAATAAAATAGATATTTCTATATAATTATATAAAAATTAAACAGAACATGGAGGAAGATATTTTATAAGAAGATAATATTTTTGTAAAAAGTATGTGGAGACTTATAAACTGTTGGGCTTCATTCCTGTTGTTCACTTACACAAGGGCAAAATAAATGTGAGAAACAACAACAACAACAAATAAAATTAAATTAAATTAATTCTTTATGAGATTTATTTGAATCTTAGATCTTAGTTCAATCTTTTTGACAGAAGACTATTTATATGCTAAATTTAGGCCATTTGTGGACAAAAATATATTTAAGCATTGAAAATTGGACAGCCAATTTCCATTGAAAGAATAGAAGATACAAATTTTATTTGATCAAAAAATAACAGTGATAAAGTTGGGCTTTGATATCTAAGGCTAGAAAGGTTAACACTTTGCTTTGTATTAACATGCTAATTGTTACAAGAACTTGAAGGTGACAGACCAGTGCCAAGATACACGGTTGGTTGCATTGGTGCAAATGTTGAAGTAGCATTTCTTCCTATAGAAGATAAACTTTCTCAGGGCTACAATTGATTCAAATAAAGAAAAACTACGTATAATTTTAATATTTGCTTCTGAATTTTTTTGGGCAAACAACTATAAAATGAGTGTGTTCATGGTGTTAGTCCCTGGAACAGGAAATGAGGTTTTGTGCTATGACTAGAGAGAATTTGACATATTTGTCAAATTTGACTCCAACAGTACAGACCTTCAGATCTCTCTTTCTCTGGATACTTATGTTCACAACTATACTTTCAAAGTTTTTTGGTGTTTATGTGTTTGTTTAAAAAGACTGCAAAAACAGATGTGAACCAAGAAATAGTGATCATTTCAACTATGCTATTAATGCATACCTATTTTTAATGTAACCATTGCATTGGTACTATTGACTAAAATTGAATTTGAGTTAAAGAACAATGAAGTAGCTGAACTTTATGGATTCATTACTCAAGTATAACTTTATTTTGTCTCTTCCCTGACACTAGTTTCTTCACCAAATTCTCCTATAGATTGTGTCAACAGAGTCCTAACCAGCAATTCCTTACTTAATCCATCCCAACATTATTGCTGGATTCCTAAAATGCATCTCCAGCCACTTCACTCTCCTGCTCAAAACTCTTCAGTTTCTCTGCTGCATACTAACTTAGGAGCACGAATTAGGAGTACGCATTAGGCCCTTCGTGATTTGGCCTCAGAATCTTTCTGGCCTTAGCTTTTACCACGACCTCCTCACACACCCTAGGCTCCAGTTAAACCAGACTGCCACCCTGGGACTTTCTCCTATATTTTCTGCATTTGGATTTTTTTTTAGTTTCTTGCTTGTTTTTGTTGTTCATTCTTTTGTTTGAGATCACTCACATTTCTCTCTTGAAATCTTACATTTTCCTCAGGGGCCCATGTTAAAAGGTATTTTCTTCCATGGGTTTTTTCCCGATGTTTTCAACAAGATGTAGGATTCTTCTCTAATGACTTCAAATGCACATTTAGCTCCTGCTTAAAACACCTTCACTTGGCATTGTAACACATTGGCATGCCTTATCCCATGTCCATGTTTGTCTTTGCTCCCTGAAGTACTTGGCAGAATTATGATCATAGTAATATGCCAAATATATATTAATAAATATATATATTATATGTATATATATATATAAATTACAACTAAAACTCTGAATCACTAAAGTCCCTAGAGATTTCCTCAAGTTATAAAATTCCTCAAGTTCTGAAACCCAGAAGATTGGTTCCGGAACTTTCCCCTGGCCCCCAGACACCCCAATGTACACAGAACTTCAGTACCAAGGTCAGCCCTGTGAAACTGCATATGCAAAAAGCCAGCGTTCCGAACATGCATGTTTAACACAGCAAGAATATTGTATTTTCAATCTGAGTTTGTTTGAAAAAAAATCTGTGTATTAAATGAAACCATTCAGTTCAACCTTGTATTGTTCAAGGGGCAAGTGTACCACATTTTTTGACTTCCTTAAAACAAAGCAAGAAAAATGGTGTGAAAAACTACCCGAAATCAAATAATAAATAAATGTCAATTTTGTAGCTTGTAAGGTATCCAGAGTAGGGCAGTGGGACAAGGGACAATGGAACGGTCCTACGTGACATCCCAGCATTGCATGTATGTCCATTTGCATGTGTTATGTATGTATCTATCTACCTATTAATTGAAAATGTACTAGAAACAGTGCCATCACTTGATTTTAAAGTATATATTAAGTATATATTATTCTTATTATGTCATCTTGCACAAAATTTAATTATAAGATAAAAGAGAAGTATGTCTAGTTAGCCTTCATCTGTAAAACTGGGGTACGTGATGGGCTTATGTCACTATTGATATTAATCAATAGTTAGTTGTCATGCTTTTATTCTATGCCTTGAGATTCTGTCTATGAGGACCTATATTAAGAAAGAATAAATTATTGCTGTTTTCTCAATTATCCTTTTCAGACAGAACATAGTTTTTCCAGTAGTAGAAAGTACACAGCCATGTGCACACACACCCCCATTTACTAATCTGAAATCAGAGGGCAATGCCAGCAACAGCAAACAGCAAACCCCATTGCCCACCAGATATGATTTTAAATTATTTGTTTATTTATTTATTTTTTAAGACAGAGTCTCACTTTTTCACTCTCTGTAAAGTGCCGTGTCATCATTATAGCTCACAGCAACTTCAAACTCTCGGGCTCCAGCGACTTCAAACTCTCAGGCTCCAGCGACTTCCTTGCTTCAGCCTCCTGGGTAGCTGGGACTACAGGCAATACTAGCCAGTTAGTGTTTCTATTTTTAGTAGAGACAGAATCTCAGGGTCTGGTTCTTGCTCAGGCTGGTCTTGGAACTCCTGAGCTCAAGGGATCCACCTGCCTTGGCCTCCCAGAGCGCTAGGATTATACACACGAGCCATCGCACCAAGCCAGATACATATTTTTTAATTTAAGCGTAATAACTATGAGAATAGGCTACCTAGTATGACAAAAGTTGTTTATTTATGACTTTTTTTAAAGTTACAATAGAACTAGGGAAGAATAATATAAAATGAATATGTAGACACTGTTCACAAAAACTTTATTTTTGTCATATACTATTTCTAATCCCCAAACTAATAGATTTATGTGCAGTGGTCTGTTTTCCTGCAGATATGAACACACTTTCAGATTATTGTTTTGGATAAAGGAAACCAAAGCGGGAACTGTGGATTTGTTCCTTCTTTTGGCTCACTTGTCTGATCATCGATTTGTTCATTCTATCAATAGTGAGTGTCCAGTTCTTGCCCGGTGCTCTGGAGCACATAGGTCAGTAAATAACAGATAAGAAGGAATATGAAAGTGAGATACCATCCTGCTGCTTTAAGTATAACAGAGATACAGCCCAAGATCCCTTTCTGGTTGATAGTAAGCTGAGCAAAGTAGTCATAAGGCCTTATCTTGTAACATTGATAATATGGAATTCAGTAGTCATAGAGTCATAGTTCTATACATTTTGGAAAGTGTAGAGAAATTCAGTCATTGAGCCACGTTGCTGTAGGTTGGGTAAATATTTACAAAATAGCACACTCAGTCATTCACCCACTGCAAGATACCATTAACTGTCTGTTTGAGTGGTCTCACTGCCTCTTTCATGCAAGGAGGTTTTGGCAATCATAATTTTTCAAGCTATGCCAACACTGCCTCAAAGCAATTATTCGGCTTATATGGGGTGTCCATAAAGTCCTTGTGCAATTTAAACTATTTGACTACTTATGAGCTTTAAGGACACCCTGTACTTTAATCCATTTAAAATTGCCATTTTTTTGTGCATTTACATTATCTCCTTTGTTTCTTTCTGTCCTTGATAATAGAGGTCACTTTGTTCAGTTTGAACTTGCAGGATGCCAGATGGAGGCCAGTCATGGAGAATGAGTGCCACCTCCTTCATCTTGCTCACCTTTTAAAAAATGTGATTAAGACTGTGTTTTCTAGACAACTCTCCATAAATAGTTGGTAGAAGACCGTTGATGTTGCTTTGCTCACAATCCGGAAAACCCTGTAAATTCACAAGTGCTCACCGTAGTACAATGGAAGATCCCCTCCACTACATCAGGCGCTTTTAACAGGGTGATGTCTTTTCTTCCTTGGCCCATATGTGTGATATTTAGGAAGAAACCAAATCATGGTCCAATACACTAAAATAAACACAATATCAAAACAGAATTGGTAAAACATTGAGTAAATCCCCCAAAGTAAAAATCCCAGAGATCCACTTAATTTCCATAAAAATGAGTACTAAAAACTCCACAAAGAGAAAATATTCGTATGCATCTTTGACTGAAGCTTGTTTGCTGCCCTCATTACCTGCTTGGTAAGCCTGAGGACATCCCTTCTAAAATAGGAAAAGCGTAATCTGTATGCTAGGAAACTACAAAGAAGCAATAAATTATTGCTGTAATGACATGCTAATTAAAATTTTGCTTGTAACTCATGTAAGTGTTTGAAGACCAGCAAATTTCTCTTTTCATTTGTGAAGTGTGAAGGTAAATTGCCCAGTGACAGTGGGACATCGCTAACAAGTACAAATTGAATAACATGCTATCTTGCTCTATTAGCCCTGACTAGCATGTCTGAATTAGATATTCAGCACACTCCCCATTGTAGGCCTGATTGATAAATGCTAAGGAGAATTTGTCAAAACAACAGGGGCTACACCCAGTGGGACATCAATATGCTCCATTTAGTCACCCCCACAGCACTTCCTACATGGGATTGTCACATAAAATTAAGACTAGCCGCTAACCAGCCATCAAGCTTGTAGCAGACGTCAGGCAGCCTGTGCTCTGTATGCATATTAGTCACATGCTTAACAATTTGGGCTGTCAGGACAGAAGCATGCAGTGACCTCTGGAGCAGAGGTTGAATTTTCCAGCTATACCGAAACATCATGCTCAGCTGTTCAAGATTTTAGACCATTTCCTGCCAGATCTGTGCACAGATGCAGTGCCCTAAGCTATAATCTGTGGCAGCGTCCAAATGACAAATGGCACCAGGAAGATTATTGCATTATATATTAAGTACCACAAGTCTGTAAATTATAAGTAAACTACTGTTCAGACTGTCTCCTCCAGCTTTCGGGATACTTTCCCTCTCCATTCTTTTTTAAATAAACCTAATAAATATTGGGTGAACCAGAGATCAAAGCCCAGAGTTTGAATTAGCTATCTCCATTGCTAATTAGCTGCTTGAATATCAAACAGTTTTGGACCAGCTGTAATTTAATAAGCCATGATTGAGGTTGGCCTGATTTTGTTTTTCCCATTGAAAATTCTTCTCAGGTGCAAGTTGTATGATTTTAGAATTCTTGGTGACAAGTTGTGTTTGCCTCGTAAACATAATTAACCGTAAACACGGAGCAACAAAAATAAAAATCATTGAAAATTAACCGAATCTTTAATTGGATCTGGTCTCTTATTTCTATCGCATTGTATTTAAGCTCTTTTTACATAGGAGGCTCTCTACTCTTAGAACAAAGAATTAACTGAAGTATAAGAAAGTTACTAGCTTGAAATAAAATCTACTATATATAAAGTCTCTATATTTTTAAATCAGTATATAATGTGTAATTGAAAATCTTGTCATTCACTCATTTGATCCTACCAGTAGGCAAGGATAACTTTTGAAAATAAATTTTTTAAGCTTCCCTTAACAATTAGTATAAAGCATAGTTTATGATACATTAACGAGGATGCTGTGTATATCAAATATTTCTTATTATAAAAATCATAAATCAGTTAGAACTCAAGGAAAATTATTCTAACTTGAACTTTTAAACATTTAACACTGAGTGAACATTGTTCTCCATATATTTTGGGATTCTTACTTTTATTCCAAGAACCGAAGCGGACTTATCCAAAGAGCATTAAAAATATATTTCTTATGGCACCTCTCTAGAATGTAACTGCAAAAAATGTATGAATATGATGAAAATTTATTTAGACCTTTTATTTTCTAGCCGGGGAGAGCAGGGCTGCAGATGGCAGATTTCTTTCTTGTTTTCTTTCTTTTTTGTGAAATTTAAAAACTGTGTTATTGTTTGGGATTTGTACAAAGAATTAGGTTACACTGATTGCATTTGTTAGATAAGTTCCTCTTGTAATTGTGTCCCACCCCCAAGAGATGTGCCATACACAATGACCCCCCATTCTCCCTCCTCCCCTCTCCCCACCCCTCATTCCCTTGCCACCCTCTTGTACTAGCTCATGTACTGCCTTCATGTTATAATTGAGTACATTGGATTCTTGCTTCTCCGTTCTTGTGATGCCTTCCTAAGAAAAATGTGTTTCAACTCTATCCAGGTTAATACAAAAGATGTAAAGTCTCCATCATTTTTAATGTCTGATGAGTATTCCATGGTATACATAGACCACAGCTTATTAATCCATTCCTGGGTTGGTGGGCATTTAGGTTGTTTCCATGTTTTGGAGATTATAAATTGAGACACAATAAACAGTCTAGTGCAAATGTCCTTATGATAAAAGGATTTTCTTTCTTCCGGGTAAACACCCAGTAAGGGGATTGCAGGATCAAATGGGAGGTCTAATTTGAGTTCTTTGAGGATTCTCCATACTTCCTTCCAAAAAGATTGTATTAGTTTGCAGTCCCATCAGCAGGGTAAAAGTGTTCCCTTCTCTCCACATCCACGCCCGCATGTGCAGCTTTGAGACTTTGTGATGTGGGTCATTCTCACTGGGATTAGGTGATATCTAGGGTGGTTTTGATTTACATTTCTCTGGTGATCATGGATGATAAGCATTTTTTCAAAGGTTTGTTAGCCATTTGTCTGTCTTCATCACAGGAGGTTCTGTTCATATCTCTTGCCCAGAGGCACATGGGATTGTTTACTCTTTTTCTGTTAATTTGAGTTCTCTGTAGATTTTAGTCATCAATCCTTTGTCAGATCGATACCCTGCAAATAACTTTTCCCATTCTGAAGGTTGTTTTGAAGTATTTTTTCTTCCTAGGACATAAGGCAAATCATTTAACCCGCTACTAATATTGTATATTTTCTATTTCAGAGGCACCACATGAATAAAATCTTTCCCTCTGGTATCTTCTGGATTCCATACATCCTAGAGTTTAATATTTTTCAGCTTTTTTCTTTTTTGCAGTTTTTGGCCGGGGCTGGGTTTGAACCCGCCACCTCATGTATATGGCCCGGCGCCCTACTCCTTTGAGCCACAGGCACCACCCATATTTTTCAGCTTTTTGATAGATTTCAGTTGTACTACTGTTTATAACCATGTGATAAACTGAATCATAGGATTCCTTCCAGAAAATACTAATTTTCCAAGGAAATCAAAAACATTACGTTCTTAGCGTATATATAATTTAGTTTTTTAAAAAAGTCATTTAATTTCAAGAAAACATTTAATTTTAATTTTTAAAAATGGGTGAGCTGCAAAGTGCCTACTGATTTACATTAAACTACAGTAAACATGAGTGGGAAGGCTATCTATATACAGGACCTGAAACTACGTCTGTTCACTGTTGTTCAAATGACAACCACAACTCTAATGATGCTGAACAGTGGCTAGACAGCACTTCACTGCTGGAGATTATTATGGAGGCATGTTAGAGAAAGGAGGTAATACTTGGATACTTACTAGTGTCCATGTGATGGCTTCCTCTGAACAGGTATAAACCTTTATTCCTCAATTATTTTTTAATTGAGAACTACCTCAGTAATATAGATTATCTCATATTTTTTAAAGCTAGAGGCAACACCCTGCTCGACTTTGCTTTTAAGAAATTGCCACTTGAAAATTTTCAACATTTTTTTTAGCTTAAACATTTTAGGTTATGATGAATTTTATAAATTCTCCTTTCTCCGCCCCACCTTCCCCTGACTTCCAGTTTGAACAGAGAAACAAAGGACAGCAGGGTCCTTTTGCCTCCGGCAACAGTCTGCTGCTGGATATTGTCGCAGCTGAATTGCTCCCCATTCACAGGCGAAACCCTCTTTCCTCATTGTCATCAGTATCATCAGTGTCCCGACTGAGACCACTGCCACAATGCTGCAGCCCTTTGAAGCAATATTGCCTTGGCTTTTTCTCCTGGGGCTTGCTTCTTGCTCGGTGCAATCTGTGGAGCCACTTAGCACGGGATCTTTGTTGACTCATAACAGGTACCAGATGATGTGTCCAGACCTCTAGCCTAGTTTTATGCCCTCCCGGCTGGTGCGCCTGCCACTGGTGTGCGTGTGCACAGATGTCAGAGAACAGATGAGGCTGCCTCATCCATCATCTCGCATTTTCATGCAAGAGCTTCAGGTTGGTGGGAAGGAATTTAATAGTACATGAGAAAAATCCGATGTCTAAGAAAAACAGTGTTCTTGTTCTTTGTGTCTGGGTGAATTCTTTTTAAAAATCTAGCCCAAAATTCTGACTAAGTGCATTTATTTGTGTACAGCATTGTGACACTTGAAAATAGATGCAACTGTCTCCCTCTTTCCACTGATTTCCTTGATCTTTGACTATTCCACTTCGTCCTCACAATTTATAAAAATAAATTTAAGGAAAAATTATTCCCTTTAACAAGTTATTTACAGGAATTTCAAAAGAAACTATTCTCCCAAATGCTATTGTTTTGTAATAACAATTTCTATTCATGGCAAGAATATTCTCTCTGTAAAAAAGTATAATTTCTTTTCTCATAAATTCATACTATCTTTTCCTAAGGGTCAAATGTGTATTAAATTAAACACACATATGTAAGTATAACTTGGGAAAAAAGAATCAATTATTTGTCTAATTGCTATTGATATCTCCTAATAAATAAAAAGATTACATATATATAAATATAAATGTACTTGTTTTACCATACAGAACATAATGTACACAGGTCATGGTATATTTACATCTTCTAAAGCTGAACTCTGATGATTTTGGTTATCAGTTTATATTATTTACTGAGATTATTTTAGTAATTACTGTCTTCCCCCCATTACCTTGTTAATTTCATGAGAAAAGGGGTCATGTCCTTTTTTACTCACATTTTTATCCCCAGTGCCAAACAAATAAAAAAACAAAAAATGTCTCGTTTGTTATAAGAGTGTCCTGGGTATTGACTGACTTGATGTCTGATCGAATGAATAATGATTGTTTTAGTGAATGAATGAATATCAAAAAATTGCTGACATTACTGGAAACTTGTTAGCACTTGAAATGTAAGCATTGAACAGGAAGCTCAACACGCATGCAACTACCCCTAAGTGCTGATGTGGGCTGACAGTGCTGTCTAATTAACTGCAGTGTCACCCAGCCACTGTCCTCCTTTAGGTCTTTAAAGTGGTTCCAAAACTTGACTCCCATTGATTGCAGAGGAAACTCTCATTTCAGATGAGTTGTGTGAACCATAGAACAATATGAGAAAATTTCCAGGATGATTTCATTTCTTCTAGGGAGATTCTGATAACTCTCTCACGGTACCCAGGGAATGCCACTTCCACAGGATTATCTTTTAAGAGTTGGGCTTTTGTAAAATATTTATACTCTCAAAATATATACAAAAGCACGGCATATTCAATAAAATGAATACAGTGCAATAGCCTTACGCAGTAGTTTCCATATTTCTAAACAGAGTGTTACCGGTAATGGATTTACTTTCTTTCTCACATCGTGACTGAGGGTGGAGAACTCCACCATTTTTCTCTTTTCCCGATTCCATAATGATTTGCTGTATGGATTGGATTACAGCAATATTTTTGCTTAGGGTTTCCCCTGAGGACCACCCAAGAGCTTTCCTTGCTACAAATGGTAACAGTTGATGACTTTAGTGTGTTTTTGCTTAAAGCATATAAGTGCCTATAAAATATAAGGAATCTCTGTCCTGTAGTTCACATGGTTATGAAATAAATCATTTGAAATTATTTCAAAAGCTTTCTGAGCACAATTAATTATGATGATTTTGGTTTTTAATCATCAATGTTTAATGCTCATGAAATCTGTGAGTCTGTCTATATGTGTTTGTGCATGTGTATTTGTGTATTTAAAAATCTTCACTCTGGAAAATTGTGTAATTATGGTCCATCCTGGTTATTGTCCCATAAAAAGCAACACAAATGGTAAATGCCAATTTGTCTCATTCTACATGTAAGAGAGAACCTTCCTAGGGTCATGGTTCTACATTTGCTAGTGTGATAAGACATGTTATCTACTAATACATTCTTGGAGCATGAATTTGAAGTGGTTTTAGCCTTTAGCTAAAATTTCTGCAGAGTTAAAAAGCAATGTAATGTATAACCCAAAATAATGTTTTATTATATTTATACTAAGTTTGCTTTAGGTCATAATACAAGTTAACATTTATGACTACTAAACTTTTAATTTCAATTCAAATACACAAATATAAGCACACAAATTAATTCTATATGGGAAAGTATAGTGGAAAAATAACCTGAAATTACACTTTCTGCAATAGATAACACATTAAATAATTTGATTCCAAAAATGTAATCAAAATTGGAATGCATATTAGATTTCCACATTGATCAAAATAATTAAATAATTGTTCTAAATTCACATTACTTTGTGCATTTTTTATCAGTATAACTATGATAAAGGAAACATTCTGTATTTCCCAGTATGACTTTAAAATCACTATGTCTAAAATAAAATCTGTAGTTTCTTTTCTTAAAAAGTTTCCTCTTCTGGCTTCTTTGTTTCATCCAATATTGTATAATTTCAGTCCCCCTAAGAACCTAGAGTTAATTTTGGATACTTCTTCCTTCCTGATTGTTATAGGAATTGGTAACAGTCCATTAGTTATAGGTGAAACTCCGATATGCCTCTGGCCAAAAAAGTCGTTTGAGAGAGAGCAGTGAAAAGACTTCGTGTAGGTATACTTGTAAGAAACTGAGGTAGAATTCCATGTGGCCGGGTTGGTTGTGAGCCTAACATGACCAATGCTTCGGCTGGAATAGCATTTACTGTGTTAAGGAATTAAGGTTGACTTTATAAGGCCAATCAAAAAGCCCTTTGGAAAACTGGCCAGATACTCATCAGTAACCTGTCCTGATCTGTGGTAAGTAATGAAGGTCACTTGCTGACAGGTCTGGGAATGGAAATGTGCTCAGGACCTCAAGAGAAGAGGAATTTACCCAATGCAAACAGGTGTCTAATGGCACAGATGAAACTTGGGCTCATGAAAGGCTTTTGAGAAGTCCAGCCTGAAAATTCCTTATAAAAGGTTCCAGCAAAAACCCTCTGACTTAAGGCCTACGTGGGAGCAGAGGTTTACACACAAATTCCTGTATGCCCAAGAAGTTTTTTTATGCCTTATTTAAAGATCCCAAGTAACAGCCTCCAAATGGCAAGGCCAGCAAGGGCAGGTATTCAATCTACCTTGTTCCTCCATAGTGTCAGGCTTCATCAGATAAGAACAAAGAAGTAATGGCTAACAACATGTTCTCCATTAAATTATGTTAAGTTGGATTATGTTGAAAGGGTTATGTTAAAAGGTGTATGAATGATTATCGGAAGCTAATCACGAGGTAGTCACATGATGTTTAAGTGGATCAATGAGGTCATTGCTGTATTGTGCACATGTACAAAATTCCCTATATAAACCAACTGCAAATAAAGAAGCTCGTCATTTTGCCTGAACGAGCAAATGGTCACCTTTATTTAAAACACAATTATAATAAGTGTGCTTATTCTCTGTGACATCACTTTTCCGTGAGACCCTTATGGCAACAGTTAGTTAGAAACACTAGACAATTCTTCAAGCCCTTCCTTTCCTGCCAGTTCCCAATGTCACTACTTGATTCCAGGCCATTACCATGTATCACTCTCATGTAAATTCCTCGTCCAGCAATCTCCTAAACCATGTGTCCTCAAACTACGGCCCACAGGCCACGTGCAGCCCACTGAGGACATTTATCTGGCCCGCTGGGTGTTTTTGCCACCTGCTTAGCAGCAAAGTCATCCTGGGGCCAGCAGTCTGGCCCTCCAACTGACTGAGGGACAGTGAACTGGCCCCCTGTTTAAAAAGTTTGAGGACTCCTGTCCTAAACGTACTTTGTGTTTCTGTCTCCCAAATTTAGATGTTTATGCACAGTCATTAGATTACTGTTCATTTTATTACAGTTTCCTCAGAAATATTTGAAGCTTCCCATGGCTAATGGGGTCCCTCTGAACTGCTTTGCTAAAATCCTGGGGTCTCTATCATCTCACTTTAACCTCTCTTTCCATTATCATCTCCCACTCATTACTCCAGCTGGACTGCTCTACTTATAACACTCTGAATATTCCTACTTCATTATTTCTGCCTACTCTATCATTTCTTCTGACATTCAAAAAGATCTTCTCACTTTTAAACTCCTAGGAGCCATGGCTCCAAAGTCAACCTTTCTAATCTCTAACCCTCATTGTTCTTTCTCACCCCTCCTAATCCTTGTCAGGAATCACTTTGCCTTGTGCCATATTTCATTGCATTATTATCATGTTGAGGATTATATATGTTTTACCAGTTAGTCCTCATGGCTTTAAGAACAGGATGTTGATTTCCTCTTTCCTCACAGTGCCCATGATAGAGAGATGTCCCAAACCACTTATGGATAGGAAAGAAATTCCACACAAAGTTTAAACTCTTTTAAGTGAAAACAATTTACTTGATGGAAACATTTTCTAGCCTACTAGAAAAATATTACATTAAATGAATATTTTGTACAAGGTATACCTGCTTTATGTTGAGGATATAAAACTAGTGAAAATTAGGACAACTGATCAAAATTGACCCATTTCAGCTGGGTGTGGTTGCTCCCTCCTGTAATCCCAGTACTCTGGGAGGCCGAGGCAGGTGGATTGCTTAAACTCAAGATTTTGAGATCAGCCTAATTAAGAGCGAGATCCTGTCTCTACTAAAAATAGGAACTAGCCAGGCGTTATGGCAGTACCTGTAGTCCCAGCTACTCAGGAGTCTGAGGCAACAAGATCACTCCCACCCAGGAGTTTGAGGTTGCTGTGAGCCTTGACACCATGGCCTTCTACTCAGGGTGACATAGTGAGACTTCGTATCCAAAAAAAAAAAAAAAAACAACAAAAAACCTGATCTTTTCTTTCAGAAAAGCTCAAATTTATGTCTCTCATAACTAATAATTTTATTTCACAGCAGATATATAAATAATTATATGTGCATATGTATGAGAATTGTTGAGGAACGTGACCAGATAAATCTCATGTATTTTATTCAGAGGCTGTGGAATAACCTACATACAATGTAGGTTCAAAATAATACATATCTGGAAACAAATGACCAATTCTCACAAACCAAGAAGTTTGTCAAAAGTTCAGAATAGATGGGTAATTTAGCTCTTTTCAATATAACAGAATTTTAAAAGCCATTATCAATGTAATAATTATAATAATTGTAAAAATTTAAATATCACATCTGTCTCTGTGTGGAACGCTGCAAGAAACTTCATCTTCAAAAGCTTCTCTAGACAAAGCTTACTTGGGGATATTTTACTTGGCATTTTTGGCAATTTGAAAAATCTAAAGGTGCTTCTCATTTTGCAGATTTGTGCCGACAGTATCTGATTATTTAGTAGAAAATCACCAGAAAATTTATATTCTCAGAAAGAGGGATACTTGGAGATAAGGAATTTCCTTACATGATTTGAGCAAATTCATTTGATGGTGTTTAGCATTCTGGTTAGTGGAGAGCTATGATAATATTGGGTAAATATTTTTTAGTTACTCCTCAATTTCTAAAATTTTGTCTTAATCATACTATTGATTGATAGTTTGATTGATTTATTGATACAAAAATTAATATTCAAACATAAAATATATCTTTTTTAAGCCCTTACAAAAAGGCTTTCTATCTCAGGGGTAGATAGAAAAATTAACTGAAAGTAACAAGGGGGTCATATCTTTAAAAGACATATTACTGTTGATAAATACAGTCAAATCACACTGATTGACTTTTTCTGTAAATGGGTTAAAATTTACACCACGACTTGAGATCTGTTTAAAAGCATGTGGTTAAACACACTAAGTCTCCATCCCAAACACAGTAAGGCGGCTACAAGTCAAACATAATGACAGTGCTGATTAATTAGATACGCTTACTCCCCAGCACTTGAGAGTGATTTATGGAGACACATCTCTAGTCTGATCCATTGTGCTGACTGAATTAATGGAGTGAGCTAGAAAAATTCACTGGCAACAGTATCTGGCAGGCCCACAAAACATTAACCCATAGAGTTTTCTTATCTACCCTATGGACAGAATATTAATTATGACAAAACATACATGTCTCACCTAATTATCTTTTGATAGCTTGGTTTATATTTGATATATAAATATAGATGTACTTATTATGTTGAATATTTGGATATATTGAAATTCCTTGCATTAGAAAAAAATTGTACATAAACATTTAAGAAGAGAGTTAGACTAAACGGTGGATCCATTATGGGAAGGAAGCTTAGCAAGCCTGTCTATTTTCTCTTTACTTCATGCTTGGAAACATGTATTTGTTACAGAATGAAGAAAAGATAATTATTTTTCTTCCATTGCCTTAAGAAGTTACGAATATAGGCTGCCTGGTGTTACTGAATTCTGAAACAGAGCAATTATTTTGGGGGGAGAAAAAAGATGCTATTGATATAGAAGTAATTAAATTGGAAATATTCTGAAGTGCACCTAATCAAAGTGAGGGTATCAGTGCATAAATTATTTCTGGTGTGTATAAATAAAATATCATATATTATCTGAATCTTGAAATTAAAAGGCTTTATGGAGCTGTTTCAATACACAATTTAAAGCTATGTACAACTGAAATTGAACCTTCCCTAAACTGTCAAGAACAATTCTGGGACATCATGTAAGTTCTACTTTAATTGTTTGTTGTGGTGTTGAACGCATTTTAGTAACATTTTATAAATGTGTTATGTTAAACATACGAAAACATAATTTGTAAGGAGACATGATTAGAAGGTGTCAGGATAAAAATGTGTCTTTCACTTAGGAGAAAGATAGAACCAAGCAATAAACTCTTAGCAACTCTACCTTGCACTGAGACCAAATGAAAATCAACTGATTAAAATATTTCTGAAAATATTTTTATAGCGCAGTAAGTTTTAAGTGATATAAAAACTTACTATACTGGGATATATTAAAGATAATAACAGAACAGTTGCAAAAATTGTTGTAATCTAAAGAACACGCCTCTCTTCAGTGACTCAAGCATCCTACTTACAGGGATTAGATTGTTTGCTGTAGATTTTCTTCATTCTAATCACAGTACAGAAAAAAAAATGAAAGGTAAACTAACCAAGTCATAAGTTCCTGAATTTTTGTTGCTCAAGGCGCCAAAAAATGGAAATTTCAAATCAAGCTTTAATGCCTGTAGGTAAGTCTGGCCCATGACAGTAATTTATCAGATTAAAGCTGCTATCTTAAATCCACTAGGTTGGAGCATCTGATCATTCTACAAGGGAAGACCTGAGTCAATTGTTGTTAACTGGGGTGATTTTGCTCCACAGGGGAACATTCTCCATGTCCAGAGACCTTGTTGGTTGTCTAAAATAGGAATGTGCTTCTTGATACGAGTGCCCAGAGACCAGAGAAGCTGGTAAACATCCTAAAATGCCCATGCCAGCCCTCCCCCAACAGAATTACTCAGCTAAAATGTCAGTAAGGAAGTCTGAGAAACCCCGTCCTAGGTAGAACACATTTAAATCATTTCATCTGAGGTTTTCAAACAAACACAGTAATCTTGAGAAAATTCTGCAAATACAAGTTGAGGCTTGCCCATCAGTTATTACGAAAGGAAGTAGAACCTGCTCGGGAATGTGAGCGTACCCTGAAAGGTGGAGAAGTGAGCCTAAGACTGCGAATACACTAAAAGTGTGTCATCTTCACAGCAGCTCAGCACGCTAAGACATACTGGAAAGGAACCCAGAATAGTCATGTACATTCACTAACAGCGTTCTAGATGCAAAACTTTTGAATTTGAGTTATCTGTATTTCCAAGATCATATGTATTATCTAAAAACATTCTTAAGTCTCTGAAAAAATGCTGATGTCATTCACCAATGCTGAGGTTATGAATAGTACATTAAAGAGGAAATTACTAAGCCTTCTCATGTAAAGTATTATAAAAAATAAATCACACACTAATGGGGTAACTGTCTCATTAATACATGACTGGGGGTCACAAAATCATGTGCATGAGGCAAAAAAGTTTCAATTTCATTTTCCAATTAGCTAACCTATTTTCAAGGCAAATTTGTCATCTCTTATATCATTTAAGGGTTTTATTTAGCAGAAAATAGACTCCTAAGAAAATGACTTCTAATCATTACAGAACCAATTTGAAAAGTTTCCATGGCTTCTACCTATGCCTTTCAATTTCGACATGTAGGTTTTATTCCTTCCTAACCATTTATTAATGAGTTCTCAGTGGACAAGGCTGTTTTATGTTACTACATGCCAATCTATCAAAATTTTTCTGAGTTCCAATCTAGTCCCAATCCAGTCAAATCCAGCTTTTCCCAGTAAGGCCAGCTCAAAAATATCTTCCCACTTAAAACTCATGGACAACTGAGGCCTGCAGGTGCATCTTGGTCCTGAATGCCGTCCTGCCTCACTTTTGTGCTCCTTGACTTATTCTCATCTATTTACTGTTACATCTTTCTAGTTAGATTATAGACTCTCACCGGGTAGTGACCCTGTGCTAAATATATGCTGTAAGGATAAACACTTAGCAAATACTACAGGAATGAAAGAAAGAGGAAAATGAGCCTGGGGAAGAAGGGAAGGAGATAGAGAAAAAGTCCTGTGTCTCCCTTCTCATGCTGCTCAGGATTAAAATGTTTTCCTAACACTCCTTTAAAAGGAGAATGTTTTCATCTGGCTCTAACTCTCCCTCAGAGATTTTATAATTTACCAAACTTGGACCTAATTTCTCCCCTTTTTAGTCTTTAATTTAAACTCTGAGCTTCAACCAAGCCAAATTTGCCTCACTTTTCACTTGCTCCAGGACCGTCTTCTGTTCTGTGCATATGCCTCTTCACCTCAACCCGGTTCCTGAGCTGTGTACACACACATGCACTTGTTACCTGCTTCCTACTCCGGACTCAAACTCAGGTGTCACTTCCTGCAAGACTATTCCAGGGGCCTGTGGCCTCCGGGTCAGGGTCAGCTCTGTGTGTTCCTAGCAGTGTCCTGCACGTCCTCTCTCCTGACACCACCTGGAGTGAGATGGTGTGAGACACTGGAATGGAAACTCTGTAAAGACCTTTCTGCTCTCTCATCTTCACAGTATTCCTAGTACCTAGCACTGATTCAGCCATGTAATGTTTTCAATAAATATCTCTTAAAATGAACTAAAATGAACTGAATTGGATCAGATTGAATAAACGTAAATGCATTGCTGCAACTATCAAGATGATTTTTATTTTTATCAAAATGAGAGTTGAGTTTTTTTTGAAAGTTGATAAACACTTGTGCTCAAATCTCTCTAATTTCTCACACTTTTCTTCCATAAGGGAATTCAGATTATGTTTCACCTAGTTCTTTTTACTTGTAAGAGTTAGCTTAAGACAGATGTTAAAAACCCTGTGATCACTCACGATTTTTATATCTGCTACTTCATAAGTGACCCTTTTTCAATCTTAAGAAGATTTTCCTCTCTTAAATGATAATCTCTTCTGCTCCAAAAAATACTTGAGGTTAATCTATAATATGTTCTGTATTTCATACTATAGGCAACTTCATTATTCATAGCGTTCCTTAATCTAACTTTCCTCTTAATATAAATTTTCTTTTATTTTCTAAAATTGAATTGATAATCATTGACAGAAAATTTGAAAGCCAAAGAAAGGTAAATCAATAATGATTATACATAATTCTAATACCCAGGGATGACTCTTGATGGCATTTTGTTGAAATTTACTTTCCATTTATTTTCTTAGCATATATTTTTACACAGTCCAGGAGATACTGGGAAAACAAATTATTTACTGCATTAAAAAATAATTTTATATCATAACATTGTCCCATGCCATCATGCCATTATTTTTGTACACGTAATTTTAAATGACTACATACTGCTGTTATGCAAATATACTCCACTTTACTTTCCCCTTTCCCTATTAGTGGCCATTCAGATTTCTCTTTATTATAGTTGCTCCTTCTTTCAGGAAACAGAGGCTGCAGAGCCCCCTGTGTCATTGTGGTTGGGTGGGTTTCTTTTTCCCTTTCATTTTCAAGCAATTTTCCATACAGCAGTTGCTTCAATACAATGTCACTATTTAGAGAATCATCCCACAAGTGCATGAATAACATAATTGGGAACTTAAGGAAAGAACTATATCTTCGTCTGTCTTACATATTGCAGATAAATATAGTTAGGAGACAGGAAATAATAATTGAGTTGCTTAATTTGGTTAAAGAACTTCTCAGATCCAGTGAAATCGCAAGCCTAAAATTGCAGGCAGGTGAAGATGCCGCTGTAACTCTCTATATTTAAGGGAGTAGGAGAGCCTTCTGCACAGCTTGCTTAAGGATCGACCATTCCAGAAGCATGAAGGATATGATGACTCCATAGCAATAAGCTGGTGTGGCAGAAATACTAATAACTGTGTTAACTGAATAGGCTTCAGAGTTCCAAAGGTGTGCAGACATTGGGACAGGTTTTCCCACAACCTGGCAAATTACAGGAAAACCCATTAAAGTGTCTATACAATGAACTTTTCTAGATGGACATATTCTTGGCACAAAGGTCAGCAGCATGTCTGTTAAGAAAAGTCGTTTATGCCAACAGTTTGCTTCTGGTATGGATGAAAAAGAAAAAGCCAAATAACTGGATTAAATGGCTTTTGCAGTTTGACCTCCCAGGAGGAAAAGAAACTCAAGTGCTCTAAATGCTCAATTATAAAGTGCTTTGACGATGAAACACCCGTCCTCGGTCCCAGATACTGTACTCCCACTAAAAGAAGAGCTGCATAATTTCCATAATTAAGATACTTTTCTATGCTTTTCTGCCTGTTTTAGTAATATGGCATTTTCATCTACAAAAAGGATCCAGAAAAGGTTAAAAAGAGCTCCAAGTTTAATCATACAGTTAGACTAGAATTCAAGGATTCTATTTCTTTATTAGAGGAAGCAATGGACATCATTGCAAAACTGTTGTCTTAGATTTGAGCTTGGGGATTTTACACTCCGTGGCATGGATCGGAAGGTCTCTGAGTAGTTAGAAAACAACAGAAGAGAGAGAGAGAGAGAAAAAAAAGAGAAATCTATGTGGGAATGTCAGACAGAGGGAAAAGCACAGGAGAGCGTACAGACACCAGCTCTGGTCCCGATGGCAGGTGCCCCAGAGGAGGGAAGGCTGGGACGTGCCAGGGCTGGGCACTGTTGCCGACCAAGTGAGTGTTGACGGCTGTTTCTGTAGCAGATGGACAAACAGGCAGGTGGGCTTCTGAGAGGGTGCTCCTGGGCCTTTACCCACATTCTCTGCGTACCTGGGATCCCAGATGGTAGTACCAGCTGGCAAATGAAAACATGAAGTTTATATGTTTTATTTACTCTCATAAATTATAGAGAGCAAAGTCCGTCTTCCTATATGTGTAAAATTAGTACTCAACACTTCCACATACCACTTATAACCTCTAATGTATTTACTTAACTGTGGTAGAGATCATATATTTTATTCAAAAATGTGTGAGCAGTTTCAATTTTCTATATGTTTTGTGTAGACTATCCATGCTTTTGAGTGACATAAGGTTTTAATTTGGGCATTTGAGAGAATTCAAAATTTCCAAGAAAAAAAGAACAAAATCTCATTTTGTGTTTAAATTCTCTGTATTCATAAAAGGTAGTTCCCAACTGAAAATTTAGAAATTTTTAGAAATTCAAAAAGAAACTGTTTTCTATCTACTAATATTTGTGAAATATAGGGGTTGTTGTTCTCCATGTATTCAAAAATCATTTTAAATATTTAATATTATTTCAATATATGTTAGTTGCGTTCATGTTGCATGTAGAGATGAAGGAGAATGCCATCATAAAAGAATTTAATTTAGTTTTAATCAAAAATCTAAAGTATTTTTAGATGCAGCTTTTAGGAAATGTATATTTAGGCAAATGTGCTTTCAAATGTCTTACAATTTTATTTTCATAGAAATCCAGAGTTTATCATATCAAACTAAATACTATATAGAATTAATCATTAGCTATATTTGAAATAAAAAATACAAATATGTTAATGAGAGCCCCCCTTGTCAGTATAAACCATACCATGTACATTTCATGTGCCACGAAAATTCTTGTTACAAACAGAAATGCTTATAAGAGGTAAAGTAATTTTGCTCCCCCAGGGGACCTTTGGTAACAGCTGGAGATGCTCTCGATTGTACATGTGAAAAGAAGGGTACTACTGGAAGGTAGTCTATAGAGGCGAGGGTTGTTGCTACATAGCCTATAACGTACAAAACAGACTCCTGACTCCTGCAACGAAAGATTATCCATCCCAAAGTATCCATAAGGCCAAGACTGCGAAACCCAGTTATGTCCTCATAATCAGCTAAACATTTAATGGAGTCTAGAATACAAGAGATTAGCCTATTCTGTAATCACACGTACACTGTAGATGAATTTAAGTTACTTTTTAAAAAGTTCTCAAATTTCTTTTCAATTCACCTTCCCTATTTGAACCAGTGTTCAAGAACTTCCTCTGAACGTGCCTTTACTCCGGTCAGATGAGTCTCCTTAGCACCTTAACAAATGCAGTAACATCGGTATATAAAATGATGCCATTATGGCTGCTGTTCTTTAAAACTTCAGCAGTTTCTTGTCTCCTGTGTCTTTTCCTTCTATCTGAGTATTTTATGCCTTTTGGGAGTTGGGTAAAATGCTTAGAAATAAAACCCAACTTTTGCGTACCTACCGTCTCTGCCGCATCCCTCAGTGTTAATCGCGGCCCACTGTCATTTGCTGTTTCCTTTCTTGTTTTTTCTCCAGCATATGTGCACGTGTGCATGTGTCAGGGACTGGCAAAACCAAACCCCTAACTCCCCATCCTCATTGATGTGTGACTTTAATCTATATGCTCCTTTTCACATTTGACATAGACCAGCACATATAATAAGCATTAAATTCTTATTTCATTTATTTACTCCTTTATAGTAATAGGAAAACAATGGGGGGAGAAAGCTAAGGATAAAAGTAACAAAACCAAGGCAAGAACAGGCCCTGTACTAAGTTGAGTAGATGTTTTTCAGTGATCTTTGCTTATGGGAGTTTCATCTTGCTTAGAATTTAATCTAATTAACTTTTAGATCAAATGTTTTAACTAAGATGTTTGTCCTATCTCAACATTCATATCTGACAATGTTAAGTTACCATTTATAAAAAATGCCAATCTACTAAGAGTTTCTATATAATCTCTATCCACAGGGCTACCTGGGGTTGACTCTGGATCTACCCATTTGTTAATTTTGTGACACTGGGGAAGTTTCCTGACTTGGAATGTTTCATCTGGTGTGTGGGAAGATCAACAGTACCCAGTTCAGATGGTCGTTATGATGACTAAATGAGATCATCGATGTGGAGGGCTTAGAATAGTGCCAGGCAAAGAATGAGGGCTCGGGGAATGGTAGCTAGCCTCCTTCCTAGAAACATAACTTAATCCTGTGATCCCTCAAGATCTTATCTGTTAACATGAACTTGGATCTAAAATCTTCAAATCATCTCAGCATTTCAAACATGTGTTATCATGGCCTGTAAATGAAATTATTTTATTTCTAAGTTACTCAAGAAGTAACATTTTACAGTTCCCTGTCTTTTACTTCGGACAGACTGACAGCATTTCCAAATGTGTTTTACGTTTTCTTATTCTATCTAACTTCAAAATCTAAAATAAAGAATAAAAATGTTCTTAATCTCACATACTATAAATCTGCTTTTGCGTGTTCGTAAACACTGGGTTCATGGTGAAATAAATTAGCGCTGTAAAGTACACATATGTCAACAATTACGGAGTGCAGTAATTTAAGGCCTGATCCGCCAAACTTCCCTTTGGCCAATGGGCACTCTTGCACAAGATTTAGGGGCCGAAAAGAACGGAAATATAACTGAGGCACTGACTCCATCTTTCATATCCAAAGTGCTATAACTTTCAGAGTATTTCCTACGCTCACGACATACCCAATCAGCTCCCTCCCACCGACATTTATTAATGTCATCATTTTCTCTGGATTAGTTCTGATTTATAATAAGCATGCTTGTTGAAAGCAAAGTAAAAGTGTGATTTAGACTAGGTTTGGTTTATCGAAACTTGTTATAGGCATAGGTGAAAAAATTTCATCTACACAACGAATGGCAAAAGGTTGAGGCTTTACCTCTTGATTTAGAAGGGCAATTAATTCAGAATCCATTCTTCTCTTTTTCAATATAAAACTTTAATTGACAAATACTGGCTTTCAGTGGTGTAATGCGAGACTTCTCAACATGGCTGGAATATCCAACTTCCTAATATTTCACCCAGATTGACTTTTTTTTAATTTATGGGAACTATTTCAAAAGTACCACACTCCCAGAAAGTATTTATACATTAGAGGCAAACGGCACATGTGCATGTCTGTATTTTATAAAAGAGAGAAGAGGGTAATTCTGCATTCTAGGCCAAAATATCCTTATAGGCTTGGAAACAACTTAGATAATGGATTCTTCATAGGCACACTTCTAGCCTCACCACAAAAATAAACCACCATATAAACGTATGAGAGCAACTGAGGCAAAAATCCAGAAATCATAGCGGTTAGAACCTTGTGAAACTGGGTGCAGTAAAGAACTGGTAATTGGAGTCTAGCTTGGTACTCCAGGCGGACCAGCAAATACATGTTAATTCATGTCTGCTGTTAATGAATAAATTCTTGCAGTGGCCTCTTTATTTGTAGTCTTTCCCTACTTCTAGTCTGTGCAGTGTTTTTACCCTGAATTATTTTCCCTGGAAATACTAATTCGATTTCATTCTCTCTTCTCCTTCTAAGCATTCGGTTTTTTTAAGGCTTATTGCCTGCATGATCTTAAACAAGTTATCTTTCCTGATTCTCAGTTTTCTGAAAGTGAAATCTCTCTTAAAGGTTTAATGAGATAGAGTATGTGCACATAACAGAACCTAGGTAAATGTGAGCATAACATGGATTTGACATATTTCTGTTTTGGCTTGGCGCCTGTGGCTCAAGCAGCTAAGGCGCCAGACACATACACCTAAGGTGGCAGGTTCGAATCCAGCCCGGGCCC
>NW_003852400.1:45456320-45458812 GCF_000181295.1 Otolemur garnettii | reverse complement strand
AAAAAAAAAAAAGAAAGAAATATTTCTGTTTTAAGAAGGATGTTATCCTGGCTCATCAGCATTCAAGCAGGCAGGAATTCAGTGGAGTTTGATCAAAGTGTATTGAATTGTATTAGAATGGCTTCTTACAGATCTGTCCCCCAGTTTCTTTGAACTTCATAACTATTTGCAAATTAATTTTCTTGTGTCTAAGGCTATCACTCCTGTGTGTAAAAACCTTACACAGTTTTAAATTGTTTCAGAAGCGAAGACAAGCACATCCGTTATTCAAGGCCTTCCGTGATGACACGTATAACCCAGCCTCCACACTCTCTACCGTGTCCAATACTTACTGCCAAACTGGACCATGGACTGTCCTCAGACATCTCCAGTGCTTTCCTGCCTTTGTTTATGTTCTTCTCTTTCTGCCATATGGACTTGGGGAAATTCTGCTGAAGTAATTTCTCAAAAACTATTTAATGCATTGAATGAAATTAACAAATTAATTGTATGCTATTTTCTAAGTCTCTAAGACGAGTTATTATATTTTCTAAAGATATAGAATTAATCGAATATAAATTAAAATAAAAATTAGTTTAATATTAAAAAAATAGTTCAGGGTAGCGCCTGTGGGTGGCTCAGTGGGTAAGGTGCCGGTCCCCTATATCAAGAGTGGCAGGTTGGAACCTGGCCCCAGCCAGCTAAAACAGCAGTGGCAACTGCAACAAAAATAGCTGGGTGTTGTGGTGGGCACCTGTAGTCCCAGCTACTCGGGAGGCTGAGGCAAGAGAATTGCTTAAGCCTAAGAGTTGGAGGTTGCTGTGAGCTGTGATGCCACAGCACTCTACCAAGGACTACTGAATGAAGGAGACTCTGTCTCAAGAAAAAAAAAAAAAAAAGTCCGAAGTTTATCTTTGGGTTAATTCACTGAATATCTTTTTCAATCAATTGAGCTGCTGAGTCAGAAATATATGCCAAGTTCCAAATGTGTAACTTCATGCTTTTTTAGAATCATTTAAGAGATCATTTACTGCTATTAATAAACATGAAATATGCACACACATATGCATCCCTTCTAATCAAACTAGTAATCATATTAGTGCAAATATACTCCTTTCCAAATCCGGGTGCTCAAATGAGTAAGGTAAATAAAGAAAACAATTTCTTTTTAAATCCATAATGAGATTGGCAAGGCAAAAAGTGTCATGTGAAGGTCAAATCTGGGCACTACTGTGTCATGTGAAGGTCAAATCTGGGCAGTCGCACTGCTGTGCTCTGACATGATTTGTCTGCAGAGACCAAAAATTAAAAATTGAGTTTACAATGAAAATAAAAACGAAAAATTGAGTTTAAAAATTTGAGTTTAAACTAAAAGTGCAACACAGTAATTCACAGGCAGGAATAGTTTGAATATTCACAGATATTCAGAAATCTTGCATGTGCAAGAATGTCTGATCACACATTTAATAATGGTTATTTAGATGAAGTCAATTCAACTCATTCTTATGAAGTCCCAATTACCCCTTGACAAGTCCCTCACATGTAAAAGTTCTGAGTATGCTTGTTGAGTGCATGAAGAGTGGCTTAGCATTCTGAACAGTAGTCATTTGATTATCTTTCTCTTCCATATAGCTGAAGATTATTTGTATTTAGACCCCAAACTTTCTCTTTTCTATTGTTTTCAGGGACTAGATTTATTTATCCACCCCCATCAGGTGCCACAGCTCAGGGACTGGGGACAAAAAAGGGAAAATAAGCCCAAATCCTTGTCTTACAGCACTTACAGTCAAGTGAAAAGGAAAATGCAGACGGTAATATTTACCAGAGAGTAGCCTGAGGAAGTAATCAATCAAAGATGTTCTGTGGAAGTTTGGAAGACAGAGAAAGAGTATTGTTTGGAGAAATTAAAGAACCTGGCCCGGTTCAAGAATTATAATATAATAACATTGTAATTATAAAAAACATTACTATGTAATTGTCACATAATTATAATAACATTACCTTTTTTGTTTGCAATTTTTAATTTTTCCCTCAAAGCAGAATTTGGCAAGCTAAGTGGCTAAGTGATTATTATAACCATGACACTATAATTTCTGGCTTTCTACCAACAAATCAGTAGGACAACAATATCAAAATTGTTCTTATTCCCACTTCCTTTTCCTGGAAACTTACCTACATAGGAAAGCATCAAATCTTTATTTTAGAGGTATCATTTTCTCCATCTTAACCTATGATATGATACTGATGATATGATATTACATTAAATGAGATCTTAAAATTTTGTGGTTATTTTTCATATTGTAAGGTATTGTTTGTCAAAAATGTTCCTAATAAAAAATATTCCAGATTGGAAGAAATTGTTCCCTCAGGGGGATTTAAGGTAATAAAAAGAAGAGAAAGCAGCTCAGCACCTGTGGCTCAAGCGGCTAAGGCGCCAGCCACATACACCTGAGCTGGGGGGTTGGAATCCAGCCTGGGCCTGCCAAACAACAATGATGGCTGCAACCAAAAAA
>NW_003852400.1:45403511-45456263 GCF_000181295.1 Otolemur garnettii | reverse complement strand
GAGAATCGCTTGAGCCCAGGAGTTGGAGGTTGCTGTGAGGTGTGATGCCATAGCACTCTACCCTGGGCGACAGCTTGAGGCTCTCTCTCAAAAAAAAAAAAAAAAAAAAGAAGAAGAAGAAGAAGGGAAAACACAGTTTGTATTTTACCTATTTTTTTATTTTATAAAAATTATGTAAACATTAATGATTTTTAAAAATCAGAAATTAGGTATAACACAAAAGAGTGTGAATTTTTTGTTTTGAGACAATTTTCAGAAAACTAAACCAACCACCAAGACTGATAGTAACTTCTTTGATCTGAAAGTAGAATGGTCATGATACCTTTGTAAATATGGAGAGATAGAATAGGAACTTACAGTCAAGTAATGGATTGTATGGAAGAAATGGCTAAGAGAGGTCCACACAACCAATTATAAAAACTCCATCAGAATAACCTAGTGATTAACTAAATATACTTCTGTTATCTCCATGTTTGCACATATAAGACATACCTTACATGTTTTCATTCACATGTTTAGAGAACTATAGGAGAAGAGAATGTATGATGCTGTGTGTCATTATTCTTTTCAGACTCACAGCATAGTCACTCTACCTAAATATAATATGGCCATTACTCATTCATAATATAGAATACACTTACAGGAATTTAACATAATTCTTCGTTCATAAACTATATTATCTATTTTTTGTGCATTTAAAATATTTTAAGTAGTTACCTAGAAGATAACACAGATTATCTATAATGCAATTATTATTAAGAGAAAAAGAAAAACTAAAGCAATATATGCAGACCCTGCATTTTCCTTAGCCTTTCAAAACATAAACCTCTGTCTACAGTCGAATTAGCTTAAATGTTAAAGTTGGAGGTCAAGGTCTAGGAATGTGGAAGAGGTGGGCAGGAGTTACTCCCTCCTCCACGTGGCTCCAAGTTTATCTGTCAAACAAAAGCTGCCTCTCTAAAACTGCTACCAGTAGTTCAGCATTTATTGAGTGGCTACAATGTCTAAGGCACAGAGGGAGATGTGGGAAGACACACATAGTCATGGCAACCTAGGAACTTGCACATGCTAACAAAGTGAATCTTCCAGTCTTTTTTTCTTTGGAGATTCTTTCATAGATGTGGCTTAACAACCAGATTTCTCGATCTTTGGCTTTTAACATTAACATTCTTCTTCTCCTCTACATCTTATTTTCCTAATCCTCTATGAGCATTCTCCTTCAATATTTTCTCTCAAAGGTCAATTTTTTTATTGCTGGGCACCTTGTCTTTTTGCTTTGCTCTTTTTTAAAGCACTTTAGAGAGAAATAAAAATAAAATCCTAATCTCCCCTTCAAGTAACTTAGTGGATCCCCTCCTTAACAAGAGGACACCAGAGACCGTAAAGACTGCGTTCCTGGCCTGGAGAGGACGTCTCTTGTTACACCCCCTCTCTACCTGTTTCCTTAGGATAGGTAGGATACATAGGATTACTTGAGGCCAGGAGTTCAAGACCAGCCTGAGCAAGAGTAAGATCCCATCTCAACAAAAAACAGAAAAACTAACCAGGGATGGTGGCAAGTGCCTATAGTCTCAGCTACTTGGGAGGCTGAAGATGGAGGATCACTTGAGCCCTGGAGTTTGAGGTTATAGTGAGTTAAAATGAGACCACTGTGCTCTAGCCTGAGACAGAGCAAGACCTTCTCTCTCTCTCTGACACATACACACACACATCATTTATTACAAAGTAGTTACCAGCATTTTCTCATGGCACTATAGAAGTGCTTTTTTCATATATCATTTGCCAATATATATGCCAATCTGTCTTGTTAAATCTCTTTCAATGACGGGGATTTGCATATTTTTCTTTTAAAGTTTATGCTTTACATGTTGAAGGTTTCATTAGGTATGTTCCTATTTAAAGTTGTTGTGTCTGACTGGTGATTGATTCTTTTAGTCCATGCTTCTATCTCTAGCAATCCTTCTTGCCTTCAAAACTGCTTTGCTGTTTGAGCAGCTACAGACATTTTCTTTTGGGTGGCGTTTTCATGCTATATTTTACTTTTGTCATATCTTAGACAATGCAAAGAACTTAGCGTCATTATAATAGAGATAATTCTTTTCATGGCTCACCTGCTCTTACAATACTATTGTCCAGCATTTTAATTCCATGGGTATTTGAATCCAATAAAAACTATTATTACTGTGTTATACTGTAAATATCAAATTTGTGTTGACTCACAGATTTAGTTATGTTAATACTCCTTATTTCATTTGTTGAATACCTGCGCCCTTCTCTGATCATTTCCTTCTCCCTGAAAAACTCCCTTCTGTATTGCCTGTAGTGTGGATTTATGGGTAATATATTTCTTCAGCTTTTTGTTCTTTACCATCTTTATTTCACTTTAATTTTTGAAGTTTTTTCTGTTGGTGGTGGTGGTGGTCTTTCAGCACCTTAAAAATGTCATTCTATCATCTCTGGCTTCCCTTTGTTCTGTTGAGAGGCTTATTGTCAATCTCGTAAATCCTCTGAAGGTTACATGCTTTTTTCCTGACTGCTGAGGCTTCTGTTAGATTATGGTCTCCAGCGGTTTGGTAGATGTGCCTGGGTGACTTCATATGTCTCCCATCGTGTGTTTCCGGAATGTGTGACTTTATGAATTTAGTAGTCTCAGGAAGTTCTACTTTATTTACTTATTTTTCACTTTCTGGGATTCTAATTCTGTCATCATTAGAATTTCCCACCTGACTTGACTTATCTTTTATGTACATTTATGTATCTCCTTTGTACATTTTTCATCATTTTTTCCTCTCTGGCTTGATCACATATAATTTTATCTTGTCCATCTTTCTGTTCTTTAAGACTCTCTCCTGCTTGATCTAATCTACTATTATACTATCCATTAAATTGTAAATTTTAGACATGACTTTTTTAGTTGTCTAGAATTTTATTTATTTGTTTACTTATTTATTTGGTTCAGGGCTTTGGCAATAATTTCAATTTTGGCATTTTTTAAAAGCATACTGTTTACAGTTATTTTAAAGCAGTATCTGATAACTTCAAATATCTGGATTACAAATTTTTACCCTTCCAGTGAATGCTGAGTTATTTCATCATTTCTCATTAAATGGGTTACTTCTACTTTCTTATAACAACGATGTCACAATAAACATCTTGGTGCACGTATACTTGTGCTCAAATATCATAGTTTAAAATGAGTATAAGCACAGTTGAATTACTGGGTAAATAGACTGTGCACATGGTAGGTTCTAGAAACTAATGAGTTGTTTTCTAAAGGCATTATATCAAATTATATTCCCACCAACTATATAGTATTTCCTATTTTTCCATAATCTTGGCAATATTTGCTATTGCCAGACTTTTAAGTTTTCTAACTGAAATGCGTAATACATTTTTATTATAATTTTCCCCAAGTGTCATTGTACTTTTGATAATTATCTTTAAATAGGTTGTGTTTCTGTTTTGTAATTGAAGATAAGGTCATCTTGGCTATTAAGTAGCTAGATAAGTAACAATCATGTAAACTAATATATTTTTGTGCTGTTCATTGGTGGTGGTATAGATTTCATTAAATTTGATCCTTTTGGGCAGCACCTGTGGCTCAAAGGAGTAGGGCGCTGGCCCCATATGCCGGAGGTGGAGGGTTCAAACCCAGCCCCGGCCAAAAACTGAAAAAAAAAAAAAAAAAAGAATAAATAAAAATAAAATAAATACGTAAAAAAAATTGATCCTTTTGTTTTTATTATTGAGTTGTAAAATTTCCCTGATCACCAACATGAATTCAGTGGCTAAAAAATAGTTCCTTGGAGGGTAAAGTAACACCTAAAATCATTTTAAAAAATACTATTTAAGCTACCTTAAAAATACACATAGACAAGAGATACATAGTATGAATGTATCTAGTGAGCGTATGACTCAGTATGTGCTGGAGCAAGGAAATCCACAAAGAAATAATTTACAGGAGTGAACAGAAAAGGCGAAAAGCACACCAGGAAGAATCCGAACTCTGAACGCTGGCGTCTATTGCGTCACGTTCCATTTTCTGCTTTTCCCCATTGCCTTGTCTGTTCAGAAACATTGGGATTTTTGAGAAGTGGTACAAATTGATAGTCAGGAATTGGACTTTTCCCCTAATATTGTTTATTCTTTTTTTCCACTTTTCCTTACCAGACTCTAAAGTGGTGATACAGTGTTGACAGTTAGCCCTTACCAATACTTTGAGACTATGGTTATTGCTAAGATTGTCAACCAAGAGAACACAATGAGTTTCGATCTGTTTTCCTTCTTCCTGAGTTATTATACCCCAGGAATTATCAAGTCTAATCCCCCCAAATGATTAAGTTACTTTGATGGAAGTAAAAAAGTTACACCATTTATGTTTTTTTCTATCTGCACCTTTCCAAGATTACTTATACAGAGACAAAGGGATGTATTGTGGAAGTATTTCATCTAAATTTATTCCAAGGACTCTCATGGGATACAACGTGGAAAAACATAGTTATGCAGTTTTCTTTTTAAGATTATTTTAGGTAGGCTCAGCGCCCATAGCACTGTGGTTATGGTGCCAACCATATACACCAAGGGTGGTGGGTGCAAACAAAGCCCAAGCCAGCTAAACAACAATGATAACTGCAACAAAAAATAGCTGGGCATTGTGGCAGGTGCCTGTAGTCCCAGCTACTTGGAAGGCTGAGGCAATAGAATCACATAAGCCCAAGAATTTGAGGTTGCTGTGAACTGTGATGCCACAGCACTCTACCTAGGGTGACATGGTAAGACTCTGTCTCAAAAAAAAAAAAAAAAAAGATTATTTTAGGTGATTACCTTATACTGGGCAGTTTTAAATACTTGTAACCAGTACATGGTCATTGTCCTTCCCCTTCCACGCCAGTCTGTACTGAGGAAGGTATTTTTTCATGCTGAAATCTACCTCTTGTTTTCAAGAATCCTGATTTTGCCCAAAGTGTTCCTTGGCCTTCTGTTCAAGCACATTTGTGTTGGGTGAGAAGCCAGAGGTATTAGCGCGTGGAAACCAGTTAGCTGCAGGAGGATTGTGGCAGCATGTCTAATTTTGCTGTATTAAACCTGTCACAAAACGTTAAGTAAGAGATTACAGGAAGTATGCATAGAATACATGGCTTTCACTTAATAAACTTGTAGTGTTAGGAACAAGCTAAACCTCCTCTCTTTTATCTTCATTTCCATTTGGTTGCAAAAATCTCTTTAAACCACCAGTAGAAGAATGGGTGAAACTATAAAAGTTTTTCATGACCACAAAAAAGTGCCTTCCCAGGTAATAACCATACCAATAGTTAGGCAGAAATACTTGGAAAGCTAGCAAGGATTTTCTTTTCAAGCCACACAAATACCTATTTCTCATGTCATGAAAATATGATGAGTCCTTATAATTGCTGATGTCCAAATATATTTTGAACTCTCTGAAATTCTGATTAATTCATAATGTAGCTATCAGTTTATGTTACGGAAACCAAAAGACATCCAATAAAACTTTTTTTTTTTTTAAGAAAAGAAGCTCTTAATCTGAGAACTAAGTAAAAATATTTGCTGAATATTTTTCCTTAAGGTTGCAAAGCAATGGGGAGGGGCAGGGACATTTGAAAACCAACTGTCCCCGACCCCCCACACCTCCACAGTAGTGTGTGACTGTTTTGATTAACTTAGGTAGATCCATCTTTTGTGATGTTCTATATGTAGATAATTTGCTGGGCACTTTTTAAGAAATGGAGTAAAAAATGTATGATTTCAAAATTAGTTACAAGAGTTAATATGTACTTTGAGTATGAAAAATCAAACCAACTTACAAAATATAATACAATCACCACAAGAAATTGCAAAACAACATAGTTTGATTATGTCACTACCTCATACACTGTTGACCATGTACTTTGGTACCTGCTGTGTGGTGGGGTCTGTAGTATGGCCTGTGAGTGGCTCAGGTTCACACTGCTTCCTACATTCTTTTCAGAGGTCTTTTTCACCCTTTACTGTCTATCAAGAAACATTATGGAACTAAAGTGGTCTAGGAAATAAATCTGAATTTAAAAAGTGATTCTTTCTGCCCTACGCCCTCATCTCACAAATTCATGGGTTTGTCAAGGCCAAAAGATAACTAAAATAACAAAAGTATTGTAAGTTGGATTAATGAATGACATTTTGTATGATATGAGGAAGAATTTTTCTGCACTAGGAAAACATAACTGAATTAAGACACCATTATTTAAGCCTTTTACAGTAATTTAGTTTCTGAAGGGGAAAAAAATGCCAAATGATTGTATGATCTCCTTTTCAATAAATCTATTTGCTTTCTAAGAATGTCAGTGGGGGTCAGAGCCTCTATCCTCCACAGGGGAAATTGTAGAAGCAAATGTCAGATCAAGCAAATCGAAGCTGGTATCGGCTTCTTCAGAAAGCAGGTAGGTATTGAAATAAAATGTTCAAGTGTGGAAAACAAAGTTAAAATGTCGTCATACCTGCTGGAACCCAAGCAGTTCACATAGGCTGCCTAAAAATTATCCAGAAGGTCAAAGACAAAAATGGACCAATGTCAGGTTTGGTTGAAATTAAAGAAGCAAAGGCAGCAAGTGTGGCATAGGAAGGGGTGTGTAACAGTGTAGCTCTAGCCAGAGAGGTCTGTGCTGGAGATATGTATCTTTTAGGAAGCTGACATCTTCTGGAATGGTCTGAAATGAAATGGGAGTCAGGGAAGTCCAGTCTCCAAATTGTAGATGTTACAGAGTGTTTAGTTCAGGAATATTGTGGGGAGATGCTTCATCTTTGGAGTAACTCAGGAGTCTTCTAGAAGTCCAAAATGGTCTGAACGTTTTTCTCAGTACTGCATTCTATTATTGTTTAAGTCACTCCACTTTTTCAAACCCTCCCCATTCCAGCCTAACACTCGGGTCTCACTCATCGTTCTCAGCGTCCCCACCTTTTATAGTGTGACCGACTGTTGCCGATTGTCAGGGATTGCCAGGGTTCCTCAAATGCAGGACTTTCAGCTTTAAAATTAGGACAATCCCAGTCAAACAAAGATGAGCTGATAACCCTAACTTCCAGCCAAATAATCTTATAACTCATCTCCAATTTCATGATGGATTAGCAATAGGAGCCACTTGTGCTCTGAACACTAAACTTCCAACTCCATGCACCTTTCATTACAATTTGCTCTTAAACCATGGTTATAAAGTCCTTTCTTAAAAGCTATTAGTCTAGTAAATGTGCTGGAATTTATTTCTACAATTACACCAGCAATGTATATACAAAGTCTTCAGCTGATATGTTGCTTTACAAAGGAAAGATTGGGGGTGCTAATACAGAAGTTTTAGTTTTTATTCCACAATTGAACTCTATGTATTGTGTGTGCATGCATGTGTGTGTGTGTAAATTACAGTGCTCTAACTGGAAAAGGATAAAATTTATCACTAGATACTCAGACAACATGGAACACAAATCCTCTTTCTGATAGCTATTCAATTTTCTTGGAGTGGCACTCCCATGGAAATCGAGCCATTGAGTTACTGAGAAAAGCCATTTCCTGAGCTCTAAAGTAAAGTAGATCTTGTGCAACCCATAAATTAACATTTGGAATCAGATTAATGCATCATAATCTCATTCCATTTTATAAATTCAATCCTCTATTTCATATACAGACAAACTGAAATAACGAAGACCCTCAAACAGCCCATCTCACCTTAGAAAAGCTAAGTACATAGAGTTGTTTATTATTGCATGCCAACATTTACGAGTGTATCTGTGTGATGAGCTGGGAGCTGGGAGTTGTGTATATGTCAGCTTGGCCCTCTTAAAGGGTGAAGACCAAATTATGTATTCTGAATCTACTTGGATACCTGCAACTGATGGAGCTCAGCGTTTGTAGATCTTAGCATTTCAAATGTGAATACTTTGTGTTGAGATTTCATTGAGCAAATGCTCTTATGTTTCTGTGTCAATCACATTTAACATTGGAAAAAATGCACAGAGAAAATGGCTATGGTAATTCTAAGGAAATGTGAGTTGTGAAGTAATCATGAAAAATTGATGGTGATAACCCACAGCCCAATGAATGGAGCTAGGAAAATTAGGTCATATATTGACCATTTTGTGGACTCCTCAGCATGACATAGAGAGAGGGGCACTGTTTGGGGCACTGTTTCCTGACTGCTAGTTTGTTGATAGTGATCAAGATCTTACTAGATTTGAGATATTGAACTAAATGCTTTGATGTGAATTATTTTAATGAATTCTCACAACTCCATGAGGATGTATTTCCACACTTACAGAAGGACACTGAATGTTAAAGAATTTAAACAATTTGTCCATATTTACACAATGGCCAAGCCTGAATTCCATCTCACCTGAAAAGTCAACAGTAACACTTTCTCTGTACATAAACACTTAACACATAATATGGGGCTAAATGTTAGCATACCTGTCTCATCCTATGTAAAGATTATATATGCTAATACTGTAAGTTTGATGGGAGTAAAATTTAAATGCTGTATCTAATAGAAAAAAATTTTTTTGAGACAGAGTCTTACTATATCGCCCTCAATAGAGTGCTGTGGTGTCACAGCTCACAGCAACTTCAAACTCTTGGGCTTAAGCAATTCTCTTGCTCAGTCTCCCAAGTAGCTGGGACTACAGGTACTGGCCACAACACTTGGCTATTTTTTTTGTTGTTGTAGTTGTCATTATTGTTCAGCACACCCAGGCTAGGTTCAAACCCACTAGCCCAGGTGTATGTGGCCAGTGCCCTCACCACTGAGCTATGGGCACCAAGCCATCTAATAGAAAATTTAAAAGGCATTATAATGATTGGTTGGGGAGACAATACTGTTTTCACCAAGATGAGCAACAAGAGGAGTATGCAAATGTATTTTTATGCTGTGACTAAAATGAAATAAAATAATGTATTTGTACAAATGGAAACCAGAAATGTAAAATACCAACATTGTAACAGGGGCCACTTAAGAGTGGTACACTTATGAATGCGTTTTCTAAATTTTCTATAACATGATATTATTTTAATAATAAAAATTTAGGAAATTTATAAATTTTTAAAACATTATGGAGTGAGTGAACATGGAGGGACAAAATCTACTTTTAGGAACATCTTAGAAATATAAAGTAGGACTACTATAACTTAAAGAGTGCTATTAAAAATTAAATCTATACCAGAGTCCTAAATTTCTGAAATGAAGTCTATTTAAGGTGTTAGATGAGTTATAGAAGTATGTATTTCAGTCCATGGATTAAAAAAAAGTTTTTGTTAGCCCCTCTTAGTTTTACTAGTGAAAAATATTAAAGGATGTGAACCATTGGTGCATGAAGAAGTGGAACCTCCACAAATATTAATGACTGATGGGCCACTTTTCTTTCCTTTTCCAAATCACGCATCTGCCACCTATTTTCTCATAACCTTGGTCGGACCCTAGGGCACTTAATGACTCTGTGTGAGATTATGATTTGCTCCCTGAAGAAATTGTATTCAATCATGTGTGTTTAATATTTTATGGTTTCTCATAGACTATCCTCTGGGGATAGTGGCAGGCCCCCTATAGTGTGGCCATAGAAGACTCTTCATTAACATCTGAAATTTAGTTTGATTTCACAGAAGGAGTCTTCTGACACTTTGTTAACTACGACTTATTAGGCTAATATCATTTTCTAGTAACAAGTCTGCCATAAAAATAAAACTCTGATAAAATGTGTTGAATGTTAAGTAGACCTGTTAAATGATGTTAACAGTCACATTATGACAATCACACCTAAAAGGAGATAGGCTTGACAACAGATATGAGGTGAGATAACAGGGTAATAGATATTCTAAAACTCCACCAGTTCTTAACTCTAAATGAATGGTGCTCTTGCATAATATAATTGACAATAACTAACAGTATGGTGGGAATAATTATCCTCATCTAAAGATGAGAAAAATTCTGTTCATTAAAGTCAAGCAACCCAGGTCAATGGATCATTAGGAAAGTTTTAAGATACGCAAAAATCAAAAAACATAGAATCCATGTTGCCAGGAACAAATGAAGCCCTCCCAGCAACACCAATAAGCCAAGCAAACTGAAACTTGGATGGATGGATCAGAAAGGTCACTGTCTGATGGGAGTGAAATCATGGACCATAACTCAGTCTGTCTGAAGACTTTCATCACGACCTAGTACGTCTGGCTCCACTGTTAACTTTCCTGCTGTGGCTCAGTACTGCCTCCGAAGAGGTTACCTAGGGACACTGGTGAAATTATGATGCCATTGCTCAAAATATCGCTTTTATGTGAGTTACTGAGTAGAACCTAAGGAAGAACAGTAAAAATTAAATCCCGTCACTTTACGGCACACTTCTTTATTTTAGTAGCTTTTCTCAAAACTTTGGCTATTCTCCCAAATCCAATTTACCTATGAAGAATAGAGGATAAAAATCTTATCATTTTTAACAACTTGGAGGATATTGTGCTTAGTGAAATAAGCCAGGCACAGAAAGAAAAGTGTAGCATGATCTCACTTACATGGATACTCTTAAAAAAAGTCCAATGAAGGGTAAAATGGTGGTTGGATTTAGTCTTTCCACACGGTCAACATTTTTCAAAACACCATGTTATGCACCATAAAAATGTACAACTTTTATTTGTCAATATAAATAATTCAATTCATTCATTTAAAGATTAGATCCTGACTCACTGGCTAGGTCTCCCCTCTGCAATTTGATTCAGAAGAGTAATGATGTCTGGACATTTTGAACAATGTTAAAAGTTGTGGTACATCCTTCAAGGAGGATCATTGTGATGGTAACAAAACTTTCCATTTGGAATTCTGTGTTTGTCTTGCAGGGTGGCCAAATAATTGGCATAAATGTTTTAAAAAGTTTTTGGTACTTACATGACAGCTAGTGAACTACTTTTACATATGTGGATACTAAGATCCCATTCAATTAAATACTTATTGAGATTAACTCTGATTAAGAATGTTATGGAGTGAATGAAATAATTGCTTCACATTTAAAATAAACATGCGATTCAGTCCCTGCCTCCCTGAGATATACTGTGAACTAGTAGGAAAGTACCTTACATCTCAATGTGTTTCTGTCACAATACACCAGGTATACGATGCATGAAAAACACAGTAGATGAGATATCTTATGGTCCATGATTTTCATTCATGTGTTTTCATTTCCTTTGTTGTAACAAAGATCATTAATCACAGGAAATGAGAATTGTTAAAACACGTAACATTACAATTGACAAAATTCATAGCTTGTGGGTATAGTTGCTTTGAGAGTAATTATTTCTTAGAGTTATGCATGTGATTGAGTTATTTTAATACTCTTTGCTACTTCTCTGAATTTCCATCTGGTAGTAATTTCTAGTTATTGGTTGAAATCTGGTTCATCATGGAATATTTTGAGTACAGAGAGGAAGAAACATTGAGGCAGTTTAGGTAACGTAGCACATGCCGTTTCATTTTGAGTAAGGCTCATACAGGTGTCCACAGAGCACTGTTTTATTTTTTCCACCTAAACTACATAATAAGACATTGGAAATCAGTAAAAATATAATGACTAATTGTAGGATAATGCTGTGTTCTCTACTTTGTTGAGTTTAGAAATATTCTAGTTTTGAAAATAGGACTAGGACAACCCACAGAAATCATCTCATAACACAAAATCATTGCATTTCTTATTTATTTACGGCGTTCCTTCTACAAGCTCCCTTAAAAAGGGTATAGCATCATGGAATAGTGGCAACATTGTGTGTCTCTTAATCATAAAAGTCTCCATTTACGTAGTCATCTCTGCCATATAACAACTACATGAAATGGCCAAGTTACTTAATCACTGAGGCTCAATTCTTTATCTGATAAGTTAGTATATAAATAATGACCTCACAGGGCTATTGTGAGAAACAAATGATATCAGGTACGTACAATTCTAGGTACCAGAGGAGCTTGGTTGATAATAAGTTTACAGTTCCCTTTCTGCTTACTGTGGAAGGAGGATTGTTCTCTCTCTCCATTTCTTTACTCCCTTTCTAAGTCCTAGCCTTTCATTTGTTTATTTGGGAAACAGGACGAGGTCAGGATATGTTAAAAACTAGAGTGGAGACCGGGTGCAGTGACTCATGCCTGTAATCCAAGCACTCTGGGAGGCCGAGGCAGGTGGATTACATGAGCTCACAGGTTCCAGATGAGTCTGAGCAAGACCCCACCTCCAAAAATAGCCAGGCATTGTGGAGGGCACCTGTAGTGCTAGCTACTTGGGAGGCTGAGACAAGAGAATTGCTTCAGCCCAGGAGTTTGAGGCTGTGAGATATGATGACATGGCACTCTACCAAGGTGACCAAGTGAGATTCTGTGTCAAAAAAAAAAAAAAAAAAAAGATTAGAGTGGAGGTGTGATGACTATTTGAGAGAGCAAATTGAGTAGACTGTTGATTTTGAGCTCTTCTCCTATCGTAGGGTCTTTCTTGTGCCAGCCAAATGCAAATCCCTATATAAATTGGCAACACTTGACTCTGGTGCCTCTGGTCTCCTTCTGTAAACCAGGGACTCTCCACAGAACCCTACTCTACAAATTAAGCATCAGAGGTTTGTTTCTCTGTATTTGCACACCTCTTCATCTTGAGCTTAGAAAAGTACAAATTATGTGACTTTAAATTATATCGGGGCCGGCATGGTGGTTCAGTTCTGTAATTCCCGCACTCTGGGAGGCCAAGGCAGGTGGATTGCTTGAGCTCAGGAGTTCAAGACCAGGCTGAGTAAGGCAACTCACTATCACTAGTAAAAATAGAATAAAACTAATTGGTCACTGAGGCAGACACCTGTAGTCCCAGCTACACAGGAGGCTGAAACAAGAGGATCCCTTGAGCCCAAGAGTTTGAAGTTGCTGTGAGCTGTGATGCCACAGCACTCTACCCAGGGTGACAGAGTGAGACTCTACCTCAATGAATAAATATATGAATAAATAATAAATTAATATCCACTTATACTACAGATAGATGGATACAATGCTGTTTTTTTATGACGGGATAAACTGCTCTGTTTTCTGATGAGGTATAAATCAAAGCAGAGGATTGTTCCAGACGTCACAACTCCGAAGTAAAAAACCACCCCCACCTGCACGTGTGTCCCCTGCCTTCATTCTTGGACGTGATGCTGGCCATGGTCCACTCCTCCCGAGTCAGCTGTACAGGCAACCATCTGAGAATCCTGGAGTATATACATGTAAGTTAACACGGATAGATGCTTCAGGGAGGAGGCACCCCAGAGTTCTGTAAATGAAGTGCACCTTTCTCTTGTTGCAAGAATATTTATTACATAGGAAAAAAGAGTATGAAAGAATCCCACGCCAAAGCCCCTTGCTGCACAAGACTCCTAACAGTGGACCTGAATTGTGCCAGTTTTTCGCCACTATCCAGTTTTCACTTAGGTTGATATCCTATTCAATTGATTCAAAATCATGTGCTGTGTGTCTGCTTGGCGTAAAGCACCCTGCTCTGTGCTATAAGCAAAGCAGAGAGTTCACAACCTGATTAAACGTGGAGAGTTAGTATTGTTAAGTTGTTAAAGAGATGGGACATGGAGTACGGGACAAAGTGATTGATATATATATTTCATATAATCAAGGACTCAATGCTATGGAATTGCTGATTCATAGAAGCCGAAGATGGAGATTTAACTTCTGGACCTCAAACCCCATGCTGGCAGCAATGATCAGATTCCCTGTTTAAAAGGCATACTGGATGATTAACAAATCTCTCTTTTTTTTCCCTTCCCATTATAGAAGACTTCCTATAGAAGTCCAAAGAACTCTAATAATTTTTAAAAGTTATTTCTTATATTGCACCAAAATAGCACTCTCTGACACACACACACCAATTCTGAATTTGGAAACATGCGGGAAACATCTACACATCCAGATAATGTTTTTTTTTTTTTTTTTTAAGAGAGAAGTTACAATATTTAAGGATATATATCTTATTCTATGAGTTTTAGCTTCGTCACTCTAAATGTAGCAAGTCCCTTCAACCCTTCCTAAATGGCATGGTATCTGGTGTCCTCCTGTCCCGATCATCCACCAGTGAACATGTTTCCATTTGTATGTATATGGTCCTTCTAAAGTGTGTCATAAAACTTTAAATAGACTAATTAGTGCAGGGTTCTTATTACTCCTCAGGTCTGGAGACCTGTGTTTTTATTCATCAAATGTACATTAAGATCATAATGACAAGAATGGAAAAATAAAGAGCACATGTCCTCACTATTAACTTGGAACTAACGGGCCCAAACTTACACGCACATATGGAAATTCCGCTCTTCAGACATTAAGTCGGTCGGAGTGAAGAGGTGGCAATGGTTAAATGCACACCTAACAGGCACTGTGCACAATATCCGGATGGTGGGCACACTTATAACTTTGACTCAAACTGTACAAAAGTGAATTATGTAATCAAAACATTTATTCCCTTATAATATTCTGAAATTTTAAAAAATCACAAAGAGGTCATAATCACTTTTTTTGTGATTGCGTCAGACTTGAAGTGCTTTACACCAAGTGTTTTTTTAAAAACTGCTATTAAACCTGCAAATGACACCACTACATCAAAATGTCATGAAATACATAATACATTCAGATAATATTTAAAGAGTCTTGGATACAAGTGTATGACTTTGTTTCCTTATTGAACCAAAATACATATTAAAATCCCTTTGTACTATATATATGTACATATACTCCAACCCTAATGCCAATCATTAAATAACCTGATAAACAAGTCATCAATGCACATATTTAATAAACTGTGAATAGGTAGAATTGAGATCAGTCCTGTGACAACGTGCTACTGTCCTCTCTCCATGCTGGCACTGACCTGTCGATATATATGCCAGCGATCACTCCACTATGAATTTATTTCTCTGTACTATTGTTCTCTTCAAATTTCTCTATGCTGTCTTCAAAGATTTTATGAGATACTTAGGAAAATACCTACCTGAGATCTGGAAGGATTCTCTTTTCAGAATACATCCGACACATCCCTGTGTAAAATTAGTTTACACACAAAGTCGTAGGAGTATTTAGGAAAGGAAAGGAATAATAGTAACTAAAGGTATTTTGAACAAATGGACTTAAATTGAACTTTAGAGGCTTTGAAAGACTAAAAAATTGTGAATTACTGGTAGGAGAGGCAAAGCATGTTTTGTAATCCATCTATAATACCGTGCATATAAAATTGTGGGTGAATTTATAGAGATTTATCTTCAATATACATACTAATCTTTAAACCTCTGACCAAGAAAGTAAAACATATCCAATCCGGGCCAGCCATCAGGGCCCGCCTTAGTTAGCAGTATCTCAGTAAGCATTTTCCCAACTAAAGCAACTGTAAATGACTTTATTTTTTTCTAAGTACCTAATGTAACAGATTGTTTGACGTTCTCATTTTGCCATTTTATCAAGCATGATCTTTATTTTATAATGTCATTAAAAACTTTACTATATTTTTTATATCCTCAAGATAGAATGTAAACTTCTAGAGAAAAGTGACCATATCTCCTACGTTTTGGGTTCCTGTACAGTAGCTAGCACAGCAATAGGCTGAACACTGGCTAAAAGCAGAGCCCGCAGGGTTAGTTGTTGACTATCCCAAAGATTTTTGTATGTCTATTTAAATGTAGGTGTGTGCATGTATTTAAATTTATATTTTCCCAGTATAGTTTCTAAACAATGAAAATGCAGAAACAAAAGCTTTACTGATATAATACAGCATCTGTGATACCTTCTAAACCATCAGCTTCACTTGTGCAATGCTGTGTCATCAAATTAATGTCATTAAATTAATGGGATTCTGTGGGATCCCGTTCCTGTAACAAGGTACAGAGTTATTGAAGACAAAAGTTAGTCTTCCCTATACAGGTAATTGCTCAAAAAATGCAACAAAGTTATACACTTTCAAAGTGTCCTGAAAGTACATGTACTTGAGTCACTGCTGTGATCGTGAAACTTAAATAGAAAAGTTGATTTTTCCAGGGACAAAAATCCACCTGGAATCCAATCATGTTCTACTTTGTACGATAGAGTTTATTGATTCATCAGCTTTTTCATTTGTCTGTTTAAGCAATGGTCACTGATGTCAGTGATATGATTTGGATATTTGTCCTCTCCAAATCTCATGTTGAAATTTGAATTGCAGTGTTAGAGGTGGGGCCCCATGGGAAGTGTTTGCATCATGCAGGCAGACACTTGAGTGGATCAGTCCCTTCCCTGAACTAATGAGTGAGCTCTCATTCTTTCAGTTCACAGGAGAGCTGGTTGTTTAACAAAGCACGGGCACCTCCTCCTCTCTCTCCTGCTCCTTCTCTTACCATATGGCACAACTATTCTCCTGTTCCTTTCCACCTTGACTAGAAGCTTCCAGAGGGCCCTCACCAGAAGCAGATGCTGGTGCTTTGCTTCTCCTACAGCCTTCAGAACCAGAGTCTTTTCTTTATAAATCATCCAGGCTCAGATATTTCCTTTGTAGCAATGCAACATGGACTAAAACAGCCAATGTTCCCTCTTTTTTTTTTTTTAAATTGTACCCACAGTCCTTTAATGGAAATATCAGCAAGAGGAAAAGCTGTGGTCAAGGAGACGGATTCTCCATAGTGAACTGATGAAATGATGCTATGACTTCCTACTGCTGAAGCAAGACTTTCCCAGGTATCCTGGTCGGTCAAAAGAACAGAACTTCTTACATTGGGAGCTGATAGACCCGCTCCTATCCCCGGCTCTACCATCTATCAATGTGTGCCCTTGGATGAGTCTCTGCACGGCTAGTTTTAGTTTAGCATTTTATAAAGTTGGAGGATTGGATTGGATTGTCTTTAAAGTCCAGTCCAGGTCTCAAGCTCTAAGAAGCTGATTCATGAGTGAAATTTCTCCTGGCGGCCACTAAGGTAGACTCTCATAAGAAAATCTTCATGATGCATGAAAAATCAGCGATGCTTCCCTTTGTGAATGGTGTAAGACCTGCCTGCCACCTCTGATTTTCAAATATCCCTTTTTGAAAATGGCAAGCTTGAGAACTTTTAGGAAAGAAACAGCTTATGGTCTCCCTCCATAACAATGAATATTGGTATAAGAATTCACTTAGAATATGGTTTATTTCTCTAGAATTACCAGTTACAGAAGAATAATAAATCCTTAGTTCACATGAAAAGATGAAGATTTAATCTTTGATTTTGCTACTAAAAATTAAAATATTTGAATGGTACAAAATTGTACCAGAGATTTTAGGACTTCTCCAGAGCTGACTCTAAACACATCTGTAAAATGCATTTTTATATTTAAAAAGTGTGCTCATGATTAGGGCGTGTCACACATTTTGACTGCCAGGACAAGTTCTGCACCTGTGAAAGGCAGAATGCACCCAAACTGTCACACAGAATGTCATCTTGCTTCTCCGCAGAGGGTGTTACTTCTGACACACTGGAAAAAATTCCCTGTGAAAAAGGATGCTCTCCAAGATTGTAATGCAATGTGACTTTTTTTGGTTTTGTTTGTTTCTGTTTCTACTGCTCATCTCCCCCCCACATTTGTCAGAAATATCTCCATTTGCTGATTTCCTGAGTTTGGTCAGCTGCATAAAGGGCAAGGAGCACAAAATCATCAGAATCATTTCAACTGCTGGGAAAACCGGAGCAGCGCTGGTTGTTAAAAGCTGTTAATTGCAGTTTACAAAAGAGAAATCCCTTATCTTTGAAAGTTCACTTGCTTGAGTGACTCATTCTTCCTGGGAGGGATTAATGCTTAATTAGAAAAAGATGCTAAACAATCTGATGTGCTTCCTGAATGGAAACCTCACCTTAGTTTTAAAGATTCTTAACAAAGTAACATGCTAATTATTTAATGAATGATTTGCGCTGAGCACTAGAGATACGTGTTAAAATAGCAGCGCTTATCGCGTTTGGCACAGCTCCCAGAAATCAGTCCTCTGAGTGTTGTAGGATCTGCTGCCAAGCCTGTTTTTTGTTGTGCTTGGTGCTTGGTTTTGTTTTCCCACCTTTGAGTATAAACATGTTTGTCCAGGTACACAGTTGGGAGGGGAAGCCGAGAGGGTCGGGAAGGGGAAGCCTGGCGGTCAAGCAGGTGATGATGGGGAAGGAAGAGGAGAGGAAAAAAGAAAAGAAAGGCAGTCGGAACTGTCTTACCTTTATGACTGCATTCTACTGGCAAATATCTTGAAATACCTGTACTCTAAACTTGCTGTGAGATATAAGGAAGTTGGAGAGAGTAGCACGCACACTTCAGCAAAGGGTGCAAGGCCTTGCAAGCCCACCTTCACACTTTGCGTGGCTGTCAGGGGGCTTTCTCCTGCACAATACCCCAATGTTTTGGTAGGCCGACTCCAGTTCACTTTACTAAGTGGGGAGGCATGGGTGGAATGCCAGGTATGTCTACAGAGCAAAGCAGTGCAGGCAGGCTGACGCCAGGAGAGAATAGGCAGGTACCTATTGAGTTACAGGATTTCTACAAATCTAATCCTCATGTAATGTGAGACTTATTACAGAGCCAGCCTCTGTTGCACTGTGAAGTCTGAGGATATGAACAGTCTCAGAAGCAAAGATCCCAGTTAACCCATTGAAACCCAGCTTCAGTTGACCAAAACTAATAGCTTCTTATCCTTGTAATGCTATTGAAGGGTGAGTGAGATTAGAAGTTGCTTGCTAATTGTATGAAATAAACTCAGAGTAAGATATTATTGAACAGAGATATTTAATATGTCTACAATACCGTGAACACACAATACAGCCACAGCAAGTAGGGCTGTTTCAAGTACTCTCTATTTAATATGGTGACACTGGATAGTCTATACATTACTAATGATGAGTATCTATAATTTATGGTACATTTTTGCATGTGATAAGTTTGTTAGGAAAATTTAAAATGGCAAGTTATTTGTTGGTATTTAAAAAGCTTCTACTTAAAAGAAACATTTGTTTTCCGGGACAACTTCATTACTTCTCAAAATATATTGATGATAACTTTATTAAAGAAAGGAAATCAGAATTGTCAACACAAATAGAGAAAAGGCCCAAGTACCACAGTCTCAAACATTGATAATGTACACCATACACTTTTCTTGATGGTCAACTAACAAACCTCTTAGGGAAGTAGGAAAGGAAATTAAGGTGTTGCTTAAATACTCAATATACGATTGCAAGAATTTTCTAAATTAGATTTGATAAGTTAAACATGATCAGTCTTTAAGCTATCCTATAATTATACAAAGATAAGAAAATTAGGGCTGTTGTTCTTACGTTATCAATGTAATTGTGATAAAGCTCAAACTATAACCCAAAAGCCCATATCAAAAAATAATCTGAAAACCAACACTAACAACATCTGACCTCAGAAATATTGTGTACGTATGAGGCAAGCATGGCATGGCTCCAGTTACCTCTGTGTGTTTCTTTTCTCTCTTTCTTTTTTTATTGTTGGGGATTCCTTGAGGGTATACAGAACCAGGTTACATTGCTTGCTTTTGTTGGATAAGGACCCTCTTAATTATTTGTGTCCCACCTCCAAAAGGTGAACCCTATCCCTTGGCCCCCCATCCCCCCTCCTTCCCTTTCTCAGCTTTCTTATATGTTAATGTCCCTTCCACAGGTATTTACATTCATTATCATAGTTAGACACCTTGGAAAGATCATCTACTTCTAGAATTTTGTTCATTGACATGAAAATACCAACATCAAAAATTTTAAAGTCTTCCGTGGCTCACATATTCTAAAAGATATTTCAAGTATATTACTTTATTTAAACACTTTAATGTTTCCTAGTTTTCAGATGAAGAAACTGGGGCCCATATCAAGTAACCAGTGAGTAGCAAATGCAGAATTTAACCCAGGACTGGTTGACTAGATTCTGTTTAGAGGGGTGTTAAATGTGGGAGACAATATGGCGTTACCCCCAAAATGACAAACGGTTGAAGATGAAAAGGACATTTATTAGGCATTATCTGGAGGGTTGAAAAGTGGCTCTGTTACTTTTTAGTTTCTGAATGGGCAAGTTGCTGAGTTTCTATGTTCCTCAGTATTTTTGTCTTTAAATAAGGATTTAAAAATTAGATAACAATGCTTTGTGAGGATGTAGACATAGTGGGTTGGAACATGGTGATGTTAGCTCAGCTGTGTAAGTTTCTCTATGTATTTTGAAGTGGGTGCTGTTCTGATATACACATACTACATCCCTGAAGTTATTCTCTGTTTTAAATATGGGAGGGGAGAAAAAACACAGGGTATTTCCTGGCTCCTGGCTGAACTGCACAGCTCATGCAGAATTTACTGAAGGAGGTTGTCTCTGATCCTGTAACAAGGAATTTGCAAGTTAGCTTTAAAGTTGATTTGTGACATTAAAGTCAATCCAAGCCTAAATTTGTTCACTCCTCCACTCTGCTTGTTACTTTCAAGCTATTGCCAATTTCATCCCTGTGTAACCTTTGTGGTAGATAAGAAGATGCTATTAAATCTTGTACTACTGAGCAGTCCTCTTGAGAGCAGCAGGCAGTATCTGACAAAAGAATGTGGAGAGATATTTCTAAGCAGTTTTTTTTTTTAAAAAACAGAAACGTTGATTAAAACTAATAAATTAAGGACATTGTAAAAATAGCATCTGTTTAATGGTGCTTCTAATCCCTAAGTTATTGATATTGTCAACATTTGGTAAAGATAAGAATTCTCCAAACTTCCTGAGGGATTTTGCTGGGTGATAATATTCTATGTTAAACACTGCTTTCACTATGGTTTTGATATAGCATGAAACACTTTTCTTTTTCTTTAGGACAGACACATATTTGAAATACCAAATGTATCTCTGTATACAGTTTTTTCCCGTATTTTATTGATGCTACATTTAAAATTCCCAAAGAAAATGTAGTTTAGAAGAGTTCATTTCTGTAATAAACAAAGTGGAATAAAGTCTTACAAATTTGTCTTTTAAATAATTGCTATAAAGATTTAAAAGTGAAGATTAAACCACCTTAGTGATAAATGGAATCTATGTCTATCTTGTTTAAGATTTCATTTCTTGATAAATGTTTAATACATACTTGAAAAAATGTGTATTCTATTATTATTGGGTAGAGCATTTTATAAATATTAACTAAGTTGAGAGATAGTATTGTTCAAAATTACCATGTACCTGACTTCCTGTCCACTTGTTCTATCAATTACTAAGCGAGGGGTATTGAAACACATTCCTATAACTATAAATTTATCTATTTCTTTTTGCTGTTGTATCAGTTTTTGCTGTACATACTAGGTGCATAAGTATTAAGGATTGCAATGAATTGATCCTCTTTTTATTATGAAATGATTGTTTTAATCCTGCTAATGTTCTTTGGTCTAAAATCTACTTGGTCCTATATTATTACAGACATACTTTCTTTTTATTAGTGTAGGCATGGATGTCAATGTTTCCCATTCTTTACTATGAATTTATTTCTGCCTATAGATTTAAAGTGCATTTCTTATAGGCTTCAAGCATATGGTTGAGTCTTTTTTTTATTCAATCTGACAATATCTGCCTTTAAATGATTTCAACTATTTGTAACTAATGTGATTATTAGTATAATTACTTTTGCAGATGCCATGCTCCTCTTAATGTTTACTATGTTCCATTTCTCCTTTGTCCTTTCTTCTCTTTTTCTGAATTCTTCTAGATTACATGTTTTTATGCTGTTGTATGTCCTTGGTTGATTTATTAACTATAACTCAGTTAGATTTGTTAGTCTGTATATTATGCACATTTAACTTACAGTCGACCTTCCACTGATATTCTGCTACTTTATGTGTAATAAGCTCTGATTTCTCCTCTCCCAGTCTTTACTATGACAAGTTCTTCTTGTCATACTTTGCATTTTACCTATATCACACACTCCAAAATATTTTCTTTTAATTAAACAATTACTTGCATATTAAAACGATTTCAGTAATAGTAAAATAATCATATTATGATCATCTAGTTATCATTTACAATATTCATCATTTTTTTGCGTGTATTTGCAAAGGATTTCATCTGGTATCATTGGTCCATATTTCATCTAGTATTATTTTTGTTTTGCTTAGAGAACTTGGAGATTGTTTTTTTTTTCCCCTGTATATATGTACTTAAGGTAAATTTTAATTTATAAACTAAGCACAGTAAGAACTTAACAACAATAACTAATAATAAAATAGACCAAATTTAATATTATACTAAAAAGTTGTGTGGATGTGATTTTCTCACTCTCTTTCTTCTTCTGTTTCTAAAAATATCTTAATATTTTCAGACCATGGTTGGCTATCAGCAACTGTAACTATAAAAGTAAAACCACAGACAAGCAGCATCTACTGTACAGGTTTATTGGCGATTGCATGTAATTCTTTTCACTTTCATATGTCTTTATTTTGCTTTAGTATTGCAAGATAGTTTTGCTGAATAAAGAATTCTAGGTTGACATATTTTACAGTGTCTCACTCTCTGGCCTCAAACTCAAACTCTGGGCTCAAGTGATCTTCCTACCTAAGTCGATTGAATAGCTGGGACAACAGGTATGCACAGTGATGACCAGCTAGTTTTCTTAATCTTTCTAGACATAGATATCACTTTGTCTCCCAGGCTGATATTGAACTCCAAGCGTTAAGCAGTACTCTTGCCTCAGCCTTCCAACTTGCTGGGATTATAGATGTGAGCCACATTTTCTTTTAGTACTTTGAAAATTTTGCTCCACTAGTTTCTTCTTTTTACTATTTTTAATGAGAACATTGCTTTAATCCTTATTTCTGTATGTGTGTGTGTGTAATAAAGCACCGATTTATTTCATAGGTTTTTGTCTTTCCTCTGGTTGCTTTTATGGTGTTCTCTTTACAATGTTGTCGATCAATTTGGTTATGCGATGCATTGATGTTTCTTTGTGTTTTGAATTCATTAAGCATCTAAGCTCTAAAGATTTATTGTTTTCTTTTGACTTGGAATAGATTGAGCATTATTTCTTCAAACATTTTTCCTGCACTCCCTCTCTTCTTAAAGGACTCCAGACATGTTCCATTAAGTCACTTCAAGTTATCCTCCAGGACACTGAGGCTCTGTTTATTTAAAATATTAATTTCTTTTTTCTCTTTGCTTCATTTTGGATAGTTACTATTGCCATATTTTCAAGTTCATAAACCTTGTTTTCTGCTGTTAATCCTATCCAATATATTTTTTCATCTCATACCTTGTAATTTTCATCTCAAAAATTTCATGTAGGTCTCTTTATATCCTCTTAACTTACTTATCTTCTATACTTACCTTTTTGAACATCTGCAAGATATTTTTCCATATTTTTGTTTCTTTGCATTTCAGGATATCCTTGACTAGAGGCCAGTCCTGGTGAAAATTTTGCCTTATATTAGGTAAGGAATATTTTGATTTCAATAAATATTTTTGAAATTTGTTCTTGGATACTGTTACTTGAAAATAGTTTAATCATCTTGTGTCATAGTCTATGCATTTTTATGCGAGTTTTGAATAGTGCTCATTCCAGGGATAATTGTTTTTCACTTCTTAGTAAGACCTGACTCTGTCTCTACCTAATACTTCTTGAAGTATGAATATTTTCAGACTGGCAGAAACAAGAGGAGTAGGCAGTTTTCTCTAGCAGCATTTCAGTGATTCTTTTTCTATTTTCATGTAGTTTCTTCACATGCATGTGCAGATCAGTGCTTTGCTGAATATTTACATGAGTTTCTGAGTTTCTCTTTGGGGTAACATTCTCCTCTCCAGGACTCCTGTGAACTCTTTTCACCTTTGTCTTCCCAATTCAGGGACACCCCCAGACTCCTAGTGGGTTGCCTTTTCCTGTTCTATAGACTGGAATCTCTCTCAGTGTACACAGCTGGCACAATCATAAAGTTTATTAATCTTGTTCCTTGTCTCCAGGAATTACTGCTTTATGTTGGATAGTGTCCTGTGTCTTGTAAATCACTGATTTATTTCATATGTTTTGGGTTTTTTGTTGTTGTTTCAGTTTGGAAAGTAAATCTACCACCTGCTGATTCATTTTGGCCAGCAGCAGGTATAGTTTAACTTCTAAACTGGACAGAAAAATGCATAAATTTTAGGAACTAGAAATATTTTGCCACATACTAGCACCTCACTGTATAGTTGAGGACATTAATAAATGAAAAATTAAGTAATTTTCATAATATTACATATAATTACTTATGTTGTTATTATATCATTATGTGTTAGTATTAAAAATTTATCTTTTGGGCAGTGGGTAGGGCACTGGCTCCACATACCGAGGGTGGTGGGTTCAAACCCGACCCCAGCCAAACTGCAACAAAAAAATGCCAGGCGTTGTGGTGGGCACCTGTAGTCCCAGCTACTCTGGAGGCTGAGGCAAGAGAATCACCTAAGTCCAGGAGTTGGAGGTTGCTGTGAGCTGTGTGACTGCCATCACACTCTACCGAGACACTACCTCTACAAAAAAAATATATATATATGTATATGTATTTGTCTTTGTGTCCTAGAATTTATTCGTGTATGATTTATTCCTAGATAAACTTGAAAGAATTTTTTTTGTCACCTCCAACTCGTCAATTTTCATATAATTAAACTGAGAACAGAAAGTCTATCATATTTTGTGGAACCCACAGGCCACTATGGATCTGGACAAAGACACAGAACTGAGTAGCACTACAGAGAGGTCCTCTTGAAAGCTGCAATTTGAAAGGGAACTGGTTTGACTGTGTGTTGTTTTCTTCTTCTGGTCCTTGACTTGCTCAAAACTGAAAGCAGAATACTAGACATCAGCCTTCAGAAATAGACCTAAAGTGCAAATTCCAGTTTAATCATACTTAAAAACTAACCCCCAAACAAGAAATTTGTCAAGTGAGGAGAAATCTTGTGAGTCTATTTTAGCCCAAGGGACTTAAGAATTTATAGAGTCAATGTGTATTTGCAAAAGAGCAGATCAGTCATCAATGGTATTGCCTGAGATAATCAATAAGCTTAAGCATAGACCCATGCTAATTATAAGAAAAATGTTAAGGGTAGAATGAAATGGAACAAATGAATAATGAATTTTGCACAATATTCATGCTCTGAAACTACTCATTTTTATTACTGCACCATTTCTTTCATTTTTCCTCTAGGAAATCACCTATTAAAGAAACCCAGAGACTGGTTCATATGACAGGTTAAATCTCTGGTAGACAAACACTAGTATTATCCAACCCAAGGTCTTTATTTAAAGGAAAAGTCTTGATCATTCGAAGGTAGCACTTCTGAACATGTATTCATGATGGTGGCCATGAGATAAACTTTCTGAGTCAAATATTTGGCTTCTCAAAGGTAAGCCGCATTCATTACTGTGGGTGGTTTAGTCTTTAAATCATTGGTTGACAGATGCTGTGCATTTCTAAGATAGGGAATAAAATATGCATTTTCACCAAATTTGACTGTGGGCCCATTGTCTCAAGACTAATATTCTATGAAAAAAATGAGAGAAAAATGAGAAAAGTTAACCTGTGAAATAAAATCTATGGTTTAATTATCAGGTGTTACAGGAGTTTGGTGGAAAAGCATTTTTGAAGCTAAAAACTATTTTTGAGACCTAAGGGAGTTAACAACTTCAGTCCTTGCAAATGATGGACCTATGGATTTGTCAAATTAATAGTTTGAACACTATCTTTCTAAAAGGACTTTGTAAGCCCTACACTTGAATAAGAGAAATTAGTGGAAATTTTTTACCCATAAAGGAGGACAAAGAGGAAAAGCCTTAGATGGGTGGCGTAAGAAGGAATTAGGGGTTCGTTTTCATTTCCTTGAAAACTAAATGCCTAAAGGAGTGTTTTATTTCATCAGGAAGTACACTAACAAATGGCCTTCTTGACTTTTCCTAATCACTTTATTAATGCTTTAACCAGATTTTAAAATATGCAGTAGTATTAATATCTGAGGAGAAAAACCTTTTTGTGCATAAATTACAAATTTACTATCTCAGTTGCTGTTGAGTTTTAATGTTTCCTTTCCAGAAAATCTCTAGTACATATTCTTCAGGGAGTAATTCTGCACTCTTAAGGGAATGAACTGAATGACCTAATGGGTCCCTTCCATCTTTAATTTCTCTAATTCAGGAAAGCCTCATAAAACACAAGCTTCCTTTGTGAATTAACTTTTCTCTGAAAGTATTGAAACCACTTTCTTGCTCTCTTTGGAAGTACTTAAAAATGTTTAACAATATTAGAAATATTTACTGGACCCTCACTGAAAAATATCAGTTAAATTGTACTTAATGATTGAAGTACAATTCTTTCGAAAGATTGACCACTTCACTTTCTTTCCACTTATAGGAAGCTATCCTTTCACAGCACCAAGAAATATAACTTTAGGAAGAAAGCATCTTGAAACAAAAATTTAAATCAAGCTAATAACTGATTAGGAAATTTTTTTCTGTATAAAGTATTGTGGTAAACTATCATTGTAAAAAGAGCAAAACTGTTTATTAAAAACTCAGAAATGTGTTATAATCCTGTTTTGAGCATGCTAGTGAATGTAATGATGTATAAGAATTTTCATTAAAAATTTAATATGTTCTCGAAGCCATGAAAAATTGAGCAGAAATATGTGCCATAGCTGTTTACCATAAAAGTTTTCTATTTAGAGGGAACACATGGGATATAGACCATAGTGTATCATGAATTTAAGCATAGGGAGTTCCATTGGAGTTACAAAGTGAGAGTATAAATAAAGGAGAAGTTGAGGAATCATTTGAATCTCCTAGCTCTACCTTCCAGAACTGCCCATTAAATACCAATTCAGATTAGAATTCTCTGTCTAGGCTCTTGTAAGAACTTAGGAGTTCCATAAACCACAGTATTATTTGCAAAATGGTATATGTCTGCCTTTGTGTTTTTCCTAGGGATTGAGTAAGTTAAATGACACTGGTATTTGTGACCCTAACAGGTTTCTGGAAAGTAAGCATTATCTTTGTATGGTTATGATTCTAAAGCATCATGAAAATTCATTTAAATCACTGATTTCACAACTCTAAAAATAAAAATTATTTAGGATAGATTTTATTTTTTAGAGATGAGGGTCTCACTGTGTTGCCCAGGCTGGAATACAGTGGCTATTCACAGGTGTAATCATAATACTCTATCGCCTTCGACTCCTGGGCTCAAGTGATCTTTCCCCTCTCAGCCTTCCAAATAGTTGGGACTAAAGTCATAGGCAAACTTAATGAATGAATAGTAGCTCTGTTTTGTGACATAATGGAAACTATGAAGTAATTTCTAATTGCATGTTATTGAATAATATTTAATACCATTTGATAATAGTAGAGAATAAAATAACTTAACTTTTTAGCATATATTTTCCCAAAGTTCAAATATAATGCTACATCAAATAGACAATACCTTTCATGTGAGCTTTGGAAGTAGATAATCAGAGAATGACATTTCCAGATTTTAAAATAATAATCAAATCCAGTAATATATGACTAGATAAACAAATGTGGTATGTAGATAAAATGGAATCGTATTTAGCAATAAAAAGGAATGAAGTTTTGATACCTGCTACAACATGGATGAACTTTGAAAAAATTCTGCCAATGAAGTAAACCAGAAACAAAAGGACACATGATATGATTCCATTTATGTAAATATGTAGAACTGAAAATTCATGGAGACAAGAAATAGATAGGGCTGAAGAAAGTGGGAAAAGTGGAGTTATTACTTAATGGGTACAGAGTTTCTCTTTGAAATGATTAAAGTGTTTTGGAGATAGTGGTGATGGTTGTACAACATTATGAATGTAATTAATCCCTCTGAATTTTAAAATGGTTGAAATGACAATTTTTATGTACACTTTTGTGCAATAAAAATATTTTAAGTACTAAAGAAACCGTTTTTGCTTTGTCTTGTGTAAGATGGTTATAACTTATTTTGTCTTAATAATATAGGTGATTATAAAACATTTAAAAATCAATATGCTCTGTAAACAGTGACCTTGAGGGTGATTTTCTTTGATCAGTAGCCTATATTTAAGAAAGATTAGAAGAAATAATGAACAAGGTATGAGTATTGATGGAAATGAAATAGAAAACAAGCATGCAAAAGACTGTAACATGTCAACGGTGAATTAAGGCAGTGTGGGGTAGCACTTTGTGGAGCATTAAGCTCTTTGGTGGAAAGGAAAGAAATGATGTAGCTGAAGGAGAAGAAAGGGATAAGAATAAAATCTATATTCTAGCATTTAACTTGTTGCTTTGAACATCTAGTAATTCTAGAAATTCACCTCTCTCAGTCTCCGGTCTCCCCTTTCTCACTTGTAAAATAAAAGGGCTAGATGCGTATTTTTAGGTTTTATCCCAGTTGTGAGATTACATGGATAGTCAATTCAAAGACTTTTAATTCAACGATAGATGACTCATTGAAGATAAATACCTGGTTTAAATCAAATCTTGGCAATTTTGATAAAATTCTAATATTTTATTAATTTGTTGTCAGCCAATAAGTTTACAGTCTAAAAAAGATGACACTTTTTTATTTGACCACAGCAAGTGAATATTTTCATGTAGATTTATTTTGGAATTTAAAACTACATGAATTGATAATTATTTCAATGTGCTGCATCAGCAACATAGTCTTCTAAGAATAGGGTATGGCATTAAGGCTGGGACATGACAGATTAAAACCAAACGATATGTCATATGCTCAATTTGCATTTTTACCATATTAATAATAAATCTGAAAAATAATAATTGATTTACAAACTCATTAGCAATTATTATGGCCTGATGAGGTTACAGATTCCTTTCATGCAACATCTCCAGTGTCATCTTATTCTTTCTCATAAAAGGATCACAAAGATATCTTGGACTTTACAAATATTTTCTTTGACTAGATAATATATCCTGCATACCTGCTATGCCTCATATTCTACCAGATCCATCAAAATCCTTTCTCAAAATGTTTTCAAAATTCTTACCAGACCAGACACTTGTACCCATATCCCCAGCAAAAGATAGCTAACAGAAGGTTAAAGCCAGGATGTATTATCAGGTCCACCTCTATTTCACAGGGAGAGTCCATGAGTCATGTAGTTTTGAAGTTGAAAGTAAAAATGGCAATAACCCCATGCCATTCTAAACACAATTGTTAAAATTTGCCCTGTAAATGTATATCTCTAATGCCTAAAACTTCGTATAACCATTTTGAATGTTGCATCTTTTTTTGAATGGGTTGACATTTTTAGGTATAGGATCCCTAAACAATATTCCTAAAAGAAGAAAATAAGGTCTTCAGATATTATTTTGATCTCCCCTAATTTAGTAGTCATAACATCACATTGTGGGTAGTAATTTTATTGATGCCTCTATTTTTTTCTAGTACTTTTATTTTGTCTAGTATCTTGTAGCTAGTTCTTATAAGAAACCTCAGTGGAAAATCTGGTTATGATGTACACAAATTATATCAGCAAACTCTCAGAAACTAAGAGTTATAGCTTGACTTTTTCTCATATTACTTCAACCCCATGATCTGAGTTCTTAACATCCATAAATCTACTACACCACCAACTGGACCTGGGATAGAATATGTCCAAATAGCCTTTTAATCATGGCATAGGGTAGTATTTGGGCTCAGATGGCCTAGTCCATAATCTCCAGTAATTTACTATGTACTGTTCTAGAATTACTTGATTATCTTCAGGACCAGAAATTTCCAATTTACTGTCCCTAAGGGTCTTAGAGCATTGCTAGGTCCTGCCATATTCTCTCATGTTGGATTCCACTAGCTATCTTTTCCCAGGGGGACCCTACAGTAATATGGGCAGATCTTCCAGTGAGAAAACCCTTATTTATGTACTATTTTTCCAAACTAGAGGACTTAATTATATCGCTCACTACCGTACCTCATCTACCAAGTTAGGCCTCCTAGAATATATATGTAATTGGTGCAAAAGTTGCTCAGTAAACCTCTATTTGATGACAATAAGTGGATATGTCTTAAATTAGTATTCCCTGTGAACATAGGGCTTCTGGAAAGGGCTTATTTCTCTCTGACTTTTGCCTCCACACTTCTATCTTCCTATGAATAACAGGAGTGAAGAAGAAGATGGTTTTCTCTCATAGAAATTCCCTGACCTAATTCATAGAGTCTAATAAAGAAGCAATGAACAAATTATGTAATCATTATTGTAGTTATTACCACCATCATCATGGTCATTGTTATGAATGTCAGGAGCCTACAGAAACCAAGTTAACATATATTTTGCACCAACAAAGTGTTAGAAATTTTGCCTTGTACTTAATACACGTTATTTTCTTTTCGCAGGACCATGTCATAAAAGGTTATCTTATAAATGAGGATTCTGAGTGCTGGGCAAGTAAGTAAAATGTAGAGTAGTAAGGATAGAGTACTGAATGCAAGAACCAGAGTTTGCACGTTGGCTTCCTTTGAAGGCCTTCCTTGAACAAGGGAGATGCAGGGGAAGGAGTTGAGGCTTTCCACCATTTTCCTGCCAGTAAAAGGAGCTTAGGGTTATGGGAGAATTGAGGGGCTTCTCAGAGGCTCTTGCTGGGCTTCCAGGACAAGATCACCTGCGTGAAAGGTGAAGGAAGCTGCTGGATCTTGTGCAGTACCACACCAGTGTGGCATTATGAGGATCAGGAGGTTAGGAAAGTGAGAAAGAAAGCAGAAAGGTTGCGTCCTTGCCGTGTCAGTAGCAAATGGAGCAACAGAGGAAGCACAGACAAATGGAATCTGAGCTAAACAGCATACAGGGCAGATGGAAGAAGGTGCTGGATTTTATTTGTTTGTATTTAGATTAATATGAGGGCACAAATGATTAGGTTACATTGTTTCATTTATTAGGTAGACTTCAAGTTGTAGTTGTGCCCCTCCCCCAGGAGAGGCACACCAATCCCCTTCCTCCTCGCCTCAGCCCCCTTCCTCCTCCCCACCCAACCTGACTTAAGTTTAATTGTGTTTTTCTCTGTGTGGGCTTGTATTTTGTTCATTTACTGGTTTTATAGTACTATTGAGAACATTGGATACTTGCTTTTTCATTCTTGTTGATGTTTTAGTAGGTAGAATGTTCTCCATTTCCATCCAGGTTAATACAAATGATGTAAAGTTATAAATTCTTTTATGGCTGAATAGTATTTCAAGGTATGCATACACCACTGTTTATTAATACATTCATGTTTTGATGGACATTTAGGTTGATTCCACATCTTGGTGATTGTGATATTAGAAATGAACAAATATCTAAGAGAAATCTGTTTTCTCAGCGATTTTTATGAAGTATACTTAGAAACAATGAATTTTGTTGTCACTGTTGGGGAGAGTGAAGAGCCAACCACTCTTAACCCCACAAAGGCCTTTGTGTTCCATAGACTGTTATTACAAACAACTTGCAGACAACTCTGAAGAAGAAGCCTGTCAGGAAGGACCACCTTCCTCCTGGTAAGAGGTAAACTTCTATTTGCAAACATGTTGCCTGCTGGCTGCAGGGCAGACTGGACTCTGTACCCAGTTTATCTTCACTTCTCATTTGTGTTATCATTCTCTAGTATTTACTGCATGCCTACCTTGTGCAGCTACAGTGATTATTGAAACAAACATTGGAATAGCACAGGAATTACAGAAAACTGATACATTAATACCTTGTCATTCATCCACCACACAATAAGCAATACAACTACAAATGTATCTATAATCTTTCAACTTTCGTCCATATAGATGTTTTTTAGGTGATACAAGAAAAGGCTGCATAATATTCCATGGTGTACATATACCACAATTTATTAATCCATTCCTGGGTTGATGGGCACTTGGGCTTCTTCCATGACTTAGCAATTATGAAGTGGGCTGCAATAAACATTCTGGTGCATATATCTTTGTTATAATGTAATTTTTGGTCTTCCAGATATATACCTAGTAGAATTGTAGGATTGAATGGCAGGCCTATTTATAGACATCTAAGTGTTCTCCAAACATCTTTCCAAAAGGAATGTATTAGTTTGCATTCCCACCAGCAGTGTAGAAGTGTTCCCTTTTCTCCACATCTACGCCAACATCTCTGGTTTTGGGATTTTGTGATGTGGGCTAATCTTACTGGAGTTAGATGATATCTCAAAGTAATTTTGATTTGCATTTCTCTGATGATTAAGGATGATGAGCATGTTTTCATGTGTCTGTAGGCTGTGCACCTGTCTTCTTCAGAGAAGTTTCTCTTCAAGTCCCTTTCTTATTCTTAAGATCACTTGTTCATGTACTCAGCCCTACTATGAAACCAATTTATAGCTTTCATATGAAAGCTATAAACCAATTATAGTCCAAGGATGTGGGGAAAGGGAGAGGAGGGGATGGGGATGGGTGGGTGGAGGGAGGGTAATTGGTAGGACCACACTTATGGTACATCTTACAAGGGTACATGTGAAATTTACTAAATGTAGAATATAAATGTCTTAATACAATAACTAAGAGGGTGCCGTGAAGGCTATGTTAACCAGTTTGGTGAAAGTATTTCAGATTGCATATAAAACCAGCATGTTATACTCCATTATTGCATTAATGTACACAGCTATGATTTAATAAATAAATAAATAAAAAGAAAAAGGATTATTGTTCCCATTGGTACAAAAAGGGTATATGACAACTTAGAATTTACAATGTAGAATTAAATATTTTAAAAGGCAAAAATGCATAAAAAGCAAGATATTTAAATAAGTCAGCAATATATTATTTGAAAAATGTCTCAGTCATTTAGACACATGATGCCATTAGAGGACCTTTCCACTTAACAGATAAATTAATCATAGAGAAACCATATTTCTAGGGATGTTATCTGCAAATGTTTCCCAGAAAGAGATGAAGACAGCTATTTATTTTTAAAATAAATATGGCTTCTTACCGATCCTCTGTAGAACCTTAAATTAGAGCATCAACAACTGTGTAAAATTCCAGATTTATCTTAAAAATGAAATGCTCAACAGTATTCTGCTTGCAAAATGATTTATAAGCCTCAAGAGGGGAGAGGAAGAGAGGAGAAGAAAACATATTCAGCTTGCCCTGAATAGCCTATGTCATCCTATCCAGCTTTCTCAAACAGCCTTCATCCTTAAAAGTGCAAAAGCCCAATCTGGGAAGTCTTCCAAATGCGTTTTTATAAGGAGGAAGCACTTGTCGGGACACAGGAAGCACTAAGTAGAGTTCTTATAGTTCTTCAGTGTTGTTTTGCCAAAAACTGCCAGAAATGGCATCCAGGAAGTTTCGAATAATTAGGCTGATGATGGAAAATTAAAAATTTGAGATATGACCCTAGCCTAATGCCTGTGAGCGGATTTTCTCTGGAGACTAATAGTTCTTTTGTCAAGTATAAAATGAAGAGTTTTTAAGAAAACAAGGGTATTCACAGAGATGAGATCTGACCCTGAGAGGTCTAACACACACATTGATTTGTTTGAAATTTCTTGATTAGTTTCCACAATGTAACTGGAATAACAGCTGTTATGAAAAATTTGAAATTAGGGTGTTGTGTTTTAATCTAGATTTAGCCATTTGTTAGATTTGAAACGTTAAAGACAGTTCACCTTCTCTGAAGCCCAAATTTTTGTCTGTTGTTGAGCATTGCCCTAAATCATTTATAAAGTTATATTCAATTGTCCAAGATTTTAGATATACTGAATCCATCATCTTGAACTGGAAACATGACTCAATTAATTTTGAGAAATTAAAAGAATTAATTACTATACAATATTTTTGGATACAGTACATGTATATCATTGATGCCCCTAATAATCCTATGAACTATCACTTTAGTTTTATTTTATATATAAATTATCTGAAGCTCTGAGATTAAAAAAGTATCTTTTCTATGGCCATGCTCAATTCCCTTAGCCTTTGAATCTTATTAATGATCATTACAATAAACTTTACCATTTTATCTAAATACTTTTTACGTTCACTGCTATGCTATCAACTCTATCAGGAAAGGTTATTCATTTTTGCATACACATAGCACTTGTGAAAATTTCTTACACATTTTAAATGTTGAATCAAGAAGAAACAGAGCTAAGAGCTTATTAGGGGACCCTGATGAGGCCCAGCATTGCTCACTCCACTTCTATCTGCACTTGGATCGCCTGGCCTCCACCATCATGTGCTTTTTTTTTTAAAATCTTGTAATACTTAGCTTAAGTGTCTTGTGTTACTGATTGATGATATTATTTCTAAATTACTGGAGACTCGGGTCAATGAATGCACTCTGGTCAATAGCTAGCCATCACATGACTTTTCCCTGAAATTTTATGTTCAAAAGGACTATTCCATTTTTGAAGATATGATTACAGAAATTGTCATTTATAGTTATTCTATAGTTTGATGTGCATTGTTTTTTAATGGAGAAATTATCCTACATATGGATCTGGTAATAATTTAATAAAGCTTTGACTATATCCTTTCAAATATTTTGTTCATTTTTCATCAGCTACTGTTTTAGTTGGCTGTCCTGGGTATATATGTATGTATTTCTATATGAGTGTATACATCTACATGCATAATGTACATACATATATTATACTACTATTAGCTAATAACATAAAATAATTTTATGTATTATATAAAATGTGATAAAACCATATTTATTAAAGTTTCAAAAGTCTCTGAATTCCTCTCCAACTCTGTTACTCTCTCTAGTCATTCTAACTTTTTATTTTGTGTTGTTATGGTATGATTGTTGGATAATTTGAGTCATTAAGTTTCTGTGGATGAGAATGAATTAATATATGAATTAATATTGCAACTCATACTGGATGGTATAGTGATTTATTCATTACTGAATTATGCTAAGCATTAGTAAATACTTATATGTAATAACAACAGACGTTTGTTGAATAAATGTATGAATGCAAGAATGAAAAATCAGTTTAAATTCATTTATTTTGCTGATCACCAGCCAAAAATGCAACCTGTTAAGGCACTTGGTTTTTCTAATCATGTGTACATCATGGCAAAATATTACCTCTTACTGCTCTATTTTATAAACTGCATCAGAGATCCCCATTTTGTTTTGCCAACATGCAAGGGCTTTCTATTCTTTTAAGATATATTTTATTGGAAGTTTCCAGTGTAACAATCACAACTACTAATTGTAAAAACATATATTGAAGGTTAATCATTATTTTAAGTAGGGTAAATTAGGATGATGAGTTCTCATACCATGGGCCTATGATACAGACAGTAATATTTGGATCCTAACCTGTGAATTGATAATCCATGCTGCATAAACCAACTCAGCTTTTCACTGCCTTGGAGAAGTATCCTTCACTAAAAATCAAAATATGTAAATCCAATATGGTTTTAGAACATGTTAGTTAATTGATCTCATGATCCAATTATTTTATTATTTTGACAAAGATTTATAAATATTGCATCCATACTAACATACTAAATATTGTTCCATAATTAGGGAACCAAAAAATTAAATAAGATGGCGTCTTGTTTTTGAAATATTTGTATCCCCTCCATTTTTTCTTTGAGAAAAAAAAAAGTTTGACTTATCTGAAGAAAATCATAATATACTTTTTCTCTTTTTGCTATTTCCTTCGATAGTAAAGCCTAATGAAGCAAGAATATGCAGGTCAGGGGGTTAAAAGGGAGGTAAGGTCATATCACCCCATTGGGTTTGATGATCTAATTTTTGTCTCTTTGTAAGCCCTATGGTAAGTGTAGCTTTAATCTATACAATTACACGATCAATATTTCTGTAGTCAATGTGGCTTCCTGAACAAAGCCAAAGATTGCAGGCAAAACAAATTAGGTAATCATTTCTGTTGAATTTTTCCTGATATCTTATGGATTTGGAAAATTGTTCCAGAATATTACATTCACACAGCATTGTTGAGAAAAGAGTAAAATCATATATGCTGAAAACAAATTAACAGTAATGAAAAGTCTACATGGATTCACTAGAGTATTAATAGGATGTGAAATTAAAGCCATCTTCATCTGCTTAGATTTAATTAATTCTTTTATAACTTTTTGCTTATTTGCAGCTTTCTTCTCATTCAACCTCCCTGAGTAACTAGACCAGTTCAGACCCTCGTTAGATCATGTGAAGAATGTCACCACAGCCCTAGCTTTTACCATCTTGCCCTGTGCCTTTCGAGTAAACACCCATATCACAAAGGTCCTCGTCACACTCTGACTCAAAACTATTCAATTATGTACCTATTAATTTGATTCCAGTTGATCTTATTAAATACTTTTTACTCATTTTTAAAAATAAAATTCTATTTCACACTGATCTATCAGTTTCTATTCCCTGATCACTTTTGATATTTATACTTACTCTTATGCCCTGGTATTTAGCTTCCTTTTTAATATGCCTTTTACTCTCCAAATAACAAGTAAAATAACAATGACAATAACACTAACACTAATAAAATACAAGGGGTTTTTAAAACATTTGTGAAGAATACATACTATGAAAAAGTTAAGCATGAATTTCAAAATTTGTTTGCACCAAAACAGACATCTATTACCCTCTTATAACATGTCAGAACAAAATCGAGTTTGACGCACTAACAAGGATAAGAGGTCAGTTTGAAAAGACCCCCTGTCAGAGTAACCTGGATTCTATTAAAATTGAAGCATAAACAAACATAAATTTTATAGTGAAGCTGGAGGGGAAGAACAGTGAACTCACTGATGCTTTATGAAAATTTATGGGGATGATGCCCCGAAGAAATCAGCAGTTTACAAATGGATAACTCATTTTAAGAAGGGAAGAGATGATGTTTGAAGATGGAGGCCACAGTGGCAGGCCATGCACGTCAGTTTTTTGAGGAAAAATCTTCACCTTATCTGTGCCTGAACTGAAGCAGAGTGATGACTGATAGTAGAAACAACAGCCAACAAATTGACCCAACACTCAACTTGTTTAGCGTACATGATTCTGACTGAAAAGTTAAACTCTCCACTTGAGGAGAACTACGACTGTAGCACCAGATCAGCTGCCAACAAAAGCAGCAAGTAAGATCAAGATTCTGTGTTTCTTCAAAGAATTGTATTAGTACAGCCCTGACGGTAAGTGCAATCAAAGCAATGGCCACCAAGAGGTAGAGTCGTCCAGTCGAAGCAAAGGAGACCCATCAAGAATAAAGCTTGTGGCAATAGTTTTGGGGTAGCCTGAAGGCATTTTTCTTGTTGTCTAGGAGGGACAGCTAACAAAAACATCTGCTTATTGTGAGAGCATTTTGAGAAAGTTATTCAGAGACAGCAGGAACACGCTCAGGAAAGCCTTAGGAGAGAGTCTTTTAGCCCATCACAGTACTCCTTCCCCTCATCCAACAAGGGCAATTTTGTGAGAATTTTGATGAGAAATCATTAGGCATCTATCTTATAGCCCTGATTTTATTCCTTCTGACTTTTTTTGTTTTCTAATTTGTAAAAATATCTGCAAGATGCCCATTTTTCTTCAGCTAATAATAATGTAAAAAAGACTGCATTAACACAGTTAAATTCCCAGGACTCTGAGTTCTTTGAGATGGACTAAATGGCTGTCGTCATTGCTCACAAAGTGTCTCAAACTTGATGGAACTTACATTGAGAAATAAAGTTTTTATTTTTAATTTTTATCTTCAAATTCCATTTTTCGACAAACATGTCTTCTCATATACCTCTTGCAGGCTTTACTTCAAATGTTATCTATTTTGCAGAGATCTTTGATCAACTCTACTGGGGTTAGTCTTTTCTCCCTCTAATCTTCTGTAAGCACTTAATTTCTATAATGATCCTGGGCACCAATGATAAGCTGAAACTTTATCTGTCCTGGAAAAAGGGACCTGTTTAAACTGTCTCTTGGCATTTCTGCCTCTGAATCAGGTTAAACAGAATGGCTGATCACAGACGTGTTGAAATGTAGCCTCATTCCCTGTAGTTGAGCAATGAAGAGCTGCCTCTTTGATTCCTATTTGGACACAAACAAGTGGGAAGCCAAAAATGTCCTCCAAGTATCTTCTGTAGAACTCGAAGGAATCTATAAAGACATTCGAAAGGGCTTAAAGTTAAATCCTTTCATAAGCAATTTACATGAACAGGAAAATTTGACTCCAGCAGATCTCAGTAGAAAATGTTCATTATTCCTTAGAACCAAAAATGGTTTTAGGTTATAGGGGCTCATAGTGTGGAATCACTGAGGAAAACTTGAGGGGTGTAAATTACTTTGTGATGCTGTGAGTTATTTCCTTCATTTAATGGTTCCCTGTGTTAGTCAGCAAAGTGAGGGGCAATCACTGGGGAGATTTTAATAAACAGACTATTTGCAAATTTAAGGGGAACATTTACAAGAAAAACAGCAGAGAAGAGTGAGACACTCCCAAGGTAGCAATAGAAAGCCTGTCCATCTCCAGGCCCTGACAGCAGTTACAATCTGGCAAGAGTGGTTGCTGAAGCTGTGAAATAAAAGGGGCTACGTTCTCAGGAGCTGTGGTCTATGGGAGAGGAACACGTCACCGCCGCGTGGACTATAAGAGGGGATCGCGCTGGAAGAGTACAAGCCCTGACCACTCTGCTTCCACCTCCATCTCTGCCCAAGAATGACCCAAACTGATGAGGGTTGTAGAGGTCAACCTCGGGGGCACAGAAAGAGTGGAGAATGGATCTGGAAAGGTGGACATAAAATAGCCAGCACACCACCCCAAAGTCACAGCACATGGGAAACAGTTACCCCAGTCATATGTCACATCCCATTAATCACTGTACACTGAGCCAAAGACCCTCAGCAGAAATCTACTGAAGCCATTTTAAATATTTTCTGAGATATGGATACTCATAATCTTCATGCCTCTTTTCAAGAATCTTTCCATAAGGTCTTTCAAAATGGACTCAAAACATGAGCTTTCAAAAGTTAGTGTATAGAATTTTACTGAAAAGGATCACAAAAATCTACTTCAGAGTTCTCTTCAGTGAACGATCTTTTAATTCAAATGTCTCTATGATTATTAAATTTTATAAACGGTAGATTGTAAACCTATTGCTGTATTACTGTATTGGGTTATCCCTCAGTAAGAAAACAATTTCATATTTTTGGAGCATTGGTTGAACTACCAGACTGATTCCCTAATTTTTGTATACAACTTCTATCCTTGAAATCAGTGGGATGAGCTCAGTGTGGGCTATAGGTTTTGTGAAATTTTGGAAACTTACAAAGTACATTTGCTCATCGTACTTACTCATGGCTCACTATATGCCAAGCATTCTTCTAACTGCTGGACGAATAACATTATCAGAGTAAAGAGGAATGGAATTTTGATATATTCTTTAATATTATGAATTTTTTAGAAATTCAGACTTTTTTCTATTGTACAGGGTATGACTACAACTTTCCAGTATTGACTTCCAACATTATCCATGGTTAGGCAATATTCCAGAAGCGAGGAATTCTGGCCCGTGGAGCTCTCAATGAATCAGTATAGACTGATAATCCTCTGACAAAATGTAGACATGAGCCAGATCATGGAGATTCTTGTAAGTTTTTAAAAGGAGCTCAATACTAAATGACAATGGGAAACCACTGATAAGCATGAAGTGGCAGAGTCATATTTATGTTTTAGAAAGAGCTCCCAAGTTATAGCATCAAAAATGGATGAGAAATAGCCAAGAGTCATGTATAATGATAATTGTATGTGTAATGACATGAGTTGAAGACTATTTAAGGGACCAGAATGGAAGATAGCAATGGCCTATCTTAGGGAACAAAATAGAGAGAAATAAACTAACTCTAGAGTTACCTAGAAAGCAGAATTTTGGGGTCTTGGTTTTATTTTATATTCTTATGTTATTAACCCCCCCCAAAAAAAAGAAAAGAAAGGAAAAATAACTATACACCTATGCAAGAGGAAAACACATGTATATTGAAGTGGGGGGAGGGAGGAGGAGGGAAAGGAGGATGGGGAAAGGGAGGAGGGGGGTGGATAAGCTCTCACCTAAAGTGCACTATGTAAAGATACACACCACACCCCCTGGATGAAGGGCTCAACTACAGCTTGAACTTTACCTTAGAAACACAAACAATATAACCTAATCATTTATACGCTTATATTAATCTGAAATTTAAAAAAATACATGAATTCCATGGTCAGGTAGAGATTTGGGCTTGTTTTGTTCTGAATACCAATCCCTGAGACTACTTATACACGCACAGCAAGTATTTGTGGAATAAATTAATAAAATGTATATGAGATGTTAATCTCCTATAGTTAAGCATTTTAGGTATGAGGATTAAGTAATAAATGGTTTCAAAACTCAGGTAGCCCACTGTTTTTCCTTCCTCAAATTGTCTTCCAAACAAACCTGCATATTCCTAGCAAACCTATAATCACACAGCGTGACAGTATAATAAAGGCTAGAAAGGATCTACGTCCAGTTGACATCCAGTGTCGCCACTCTATGGAACGAAATACTTTTAGTAAGAATTACACTAAAATGTACTTATTTTATTTTGGAAGTTTTAATTTTAATTAGGAACATAAAATTCCAGCCCCAAATGAGAAATTACAAGATACCTTGGGTCAGTTAGATTACTGAGGAATTGTAGTTCCTACCTGGAATCATCAATAGTACACTTGCTTTAAACTCTTAACACATTCTTTCAGAATTTGCTTAGGTAATTGATCATCTATCAAGAAGTTTGTTTTCACACTAATTAAAAAGTCTCATTACAGGAGTCCCCCTTTATCTGCAGTTTCACTTTCCACAGTTTCACTTACCTGTGGTCAACAGCAGTCAAAAAACAGGTGAATACAATGAAGTACAAAAAGATGTATTGAGAGAGGGGGGTTACATTCACTTAACTTTTTTTTTTTTTTTTACAGTTATAGACATTATGTTTTACTATTAGCAGTTAATCTCTTACTATGCCCGATTAATAAATTAAACCTTTTTATAACTTCATTGGTATAGGAAAAAGACACAGTATATACAAGGTTTGGTATTATCTGTGGTTTCAGTTATTCACTGGCAGACTTAAAACATAACCCCTGGGGAAAAGGAGGACCTGATGTGTAGGAAACTATGTATTTTTTTTAAATAAAACTAACATCAATGTATATAAATGAATAAACAATTTAGGAGTGTTTATAATTGGCTTACCAGGAAGACTATTATTTTCTTGTTTACATGGTAGATTACTATGTAATTTACCCCAGTGCACCAATTGCCTAAAAGAGCAAATACATCTCACAACTCATAAGACAGACTCTGACATGAGAGATTTAATGTACTACTTACAAATAGAAAATTTTTCTCAATTGTTACTTTTCACCTACATGTGATAGCACAATTTCTCATATAATAAAGTTCTCTATGGAGTTTTATTAAGTTTAAAACTCTTCAAAATCATGTTCTCAGCCAACCACATCTCTGAGATGTTAAATTCATGGTATGTCTACTACCTATTTGAGTCACTGAATGATAAAATTTGTAGACTTTCTCACCCAGACTTAAGTAACAGTCTTCTGATTGGTTCTTAAAATCTTCAGGATGTGTAAAAATTAAGCAATAAAAGTGCCATTTGTTATGTCTGGAAGGTCAAAGAAGGATAAAACAGTACTATTGTATTTATAATTGAAAATAGCCAGTACTTTCATATTAAAGTAATATTTTACAGTCTAAATCATGGAAGGAAAAAATTTAGTTTCTGTATGCTCTGTTCATAAAAGTTGAGTATCTTTACACATTTGAAGAGTCCACTTTAAAATCAAGGGTGATGGGTGGTGCCTGTGGCTCAAGGAGTAAGGCGCCAGCCCCATATACTTGGGGTGGCCAAAAAACTGCAAAAAAAAAAAAAAAAAATCAAGGGTGCATTTTCTTTCTTTCTTTCTTTCTTTATTATTTTTTTGCAGTTTCTCACCAGGGCTGGGTTTGAACCCACCACCTCTGGCATATGAGGCCGGCACCCTACCCTTTGAGCCATAGGTGCCGCCCGCATTTTATTTTTTATGTACAGGTCCCCAAAGGAGGTTTGGGTTCTTGATTTGTGGAAGAATACAAGTATAGAGTTCCAAAACCGCTTTTACTACTCAACATCTGAAACCCCCTTGTCTCGAGTTAGGGAGTTAACCAGCCCTTTTCCTGTATTGTCTGCAGCTTTTGTCCAGCCCTTGTAAATGTAAGCAAATACTAACTATTTACTTTGTGCTAGGCCTATAATCCTTTGCATCCAAGAATAGGATTGCTGACACAGTCTGCTTACAAATCCTTTTTTGTGTGTGGTGCTGCGTCTGAAATGACCATATATGAGCCGCAGTCCGCATCCTCCTGATGATCCGAATTTTCTCATCTTTGGTTAGTAGGAGATGCTTGTTTCTGCTTTCTCCTGGAGAGCTCAGGAATCAAAGGGAAACTACATTGGGAAATTGGAATTAACAATTACATAGTTGGAAATTTTTAAAGAAAACTATTTGTATCATTTTAAACTCAATATTTAAAAAATAGTCTGATTTGATTGAGCCCTGGAGATGTTTACATGCAAATATTCTTCCTGTGCCCCTTCCCTGCCTTCTGTTCTGCAGCCTGTTTAATTTTTGTTGTTTGTCATTCTTCTCATGGAATGAGCTCTGCTGAACTGAGCTTCATAGGATAAGACTTTGTGTCCATGCTTAATAACTGTTCTATAAGTCTTTACTATGGGAAGTTTTTCTCCTTATGCTGCTATTCCTGAAACGTATTTAAAGACAAAACATGTCAGTAAAAACAGATGTCCCCCCTGAACTTTCTATTTTGCCCCACTTCTCATTATGAGGGCCTAACAGAGCCACCCCCAATTTAGATTTTTGTTTTGTTTGTTTTTTGTTTTACTTTTTATTAAATCATAGCAGTATACATTAATACTATCATGGGGTACAGAGTGCTGTTTCTCTATACAATTTGAAATACTTTCATCCAACTGGTTAACATAGCCTTCATGTCATTTTCTTAGTTAATTGTGTTAAGACATTTATAGTCTACATTTAGACAGATTCACATGTACCCTTATAGGATGAACCCAGACATCTTGAATTCACTGCTATAGTGGATGGTTATGGTGGACTTGCAAAGAGCATTACCTTGTTCTTTCTGATGTGGCTTCTAACCTGGGCCTTCCATTGAAAGGTAACAGAAATCTTTATTCTACAATAATCAAATAAATTAACTTTCCTAACAGCCTTATCTAAAACATTTAGCAGTTTAAAAATACAAATTTTCCTTTCAGAAGGCAGCATCTGGGGGGATTTAGGGCTCCCAACACTTCACTCAGAACCTGAAAAACAACCAAAATTAGAATAACTTCATTATTAACGCACTCTAAATATTTTTTCGGTGTTATTACCACATGTGGTCATCTTTTCTCCTGCCCTCTAGTTTTTTATGATTTCATAGGGAATTTGGGCTATCCAATCCCCAACATGGATCACATTGGAGATTTGGGATAGCCAAAAGTAATTTTCATGAAAATGTGAAGTTCTCAGAGAATGAGCCCTTTTAGAGGAAAATTTGAAATATTAAAGAGAAACTTTCATTTCTAATTTCTCAAATGCCCTTATAAAGATTGGTGTTAGCTAGCTAGCTACAAAGCTGAATGGATAAAAAGACAGATAAATAGATATGTAGATAAACATCTTCTTGATGCCTCTGTGTACTCACATTATTTCCCCAAACTAAAGAGACAGAGATCACAGGGATCAACAATGTGCCTTCCATTTATGAAAGCTCACTCAAATCTGCTCATAATAATTCATTATCATATAAATAAAAGCTGAAGAAGCAGCCAGTCTACTTATGCACAGTGCAGGGATAATATTGTGAATATTAACTCTTTAAAGGCCTGTTGTTAGAATATATTTTAAATAAAAAATGTGATTTTTAAGATTTTTCTCCGTAGTGGTATTATCTGACCACCATTAGCAATACAGAGTACTGATGCAACAGGCTTTCATCTTTATGTCTGTTCTGCACTGAAATGATCACTAGATGAACACCCAAGCATATCCTGAAATGTTTCTACATTCTTTGTGATGACATTAACATTTATTGTTCTGTTTGGGGAGAGGACCAAGGATCTTGCTGAACTTCACAAAGGGCGCCATTCCACTGATGCTGTACTACAGGGCAGGAAAACATAGGGATGGTTTCTTTAATTTCTCCAACAGGGTATGACTTTCCAGTTGTCTCTTTCTATTATCCTGTAAGAATCTCTTCTTTATGTTAATAGTGGGTACTATTGTTGGTAAGCTACTTGTAACGAATGAGTCAAACAAAAAGGCATGCCTTCTGCAGATGGTGGCATAATTCAGTGGGATAATCTGCCTAAGCAGATTCATATTTTCATAGAAAACATTTTAATTTAATGTTTGGCTTTGATCACTGGCTTACCGAACATCCTTAATTTTTTTCATCTAGTTCCCACCTTCTTTTTAATTAAAATTTGTCCTGTGATTAATGATTAATCTTTTCCCAAACGGCACCATGATTATTTTCTGCTGGGTTATGGTACAGACTTGCCATTGTTGTAATTTCAGTCTGATATATGGCTCTATGTCACCAGCTTCCTTAGTTAAATGCTGCTCAAAGTGAAGGAAAACCAAACAATTCAATGTTAGCTTGTATTTTATTCACCTCTTAAAGAAAAAGAAAAGAATGTCAAATTCTATCAGACCACACATATTTGGTTGGTTGGTTTTGTAGAAGAAAAATACCTGGTGCTCATAATCTGGGTTTCTTGAAGATGTGTTCACCCACTCAGTAACTAATATTTTCTTTGGATGACAATCTTTATATACAAGTCCTCTAACTTAATAGAAATAACTATCAAAGGACTCTTTCTCTCGCATTATTTTTCACATCCTGTTGGTGATAGAGCATCCAGGAGAATTCCCAAGCCTCTGAGTTCCCTTAAATAGAAGCTGAGCCAAATAAGGATGAGGTGAGAAAAATCTCTGCTCCTGAGATCAGGCTGCCAAGTCAGGCTGGTTTAACTCATAACATCTTGTGAGAAAAGTTTTTGAACAATAGTTTGAGTCTGACTCTCCAAGGTTTTCATGTCCTCCATTCCCATTAAGTAGTTGTTATAGGTTATTGGTTAAAAAGTAACTATCTTCCTTGACGTTGTTATTTGCATTTAGTATTTCGGAAATTTAATTCTTATTTTGTATTTGTTTGTTCTCTGTTTAATTTTAGCTTCCAGAATTAAATTAATTAGCAAAAAGCATAAAATTATTTCATGTTCCTGTGGGGGAGGTGAGAAATAATAGGGGACTATATGGTGGAGACTTTTCCAAAATTGTTTTCACATTAGCAAGCAAGATAAAGAATACATTAAAGGAAAATGAAACCTATTATTTGACCTGGAAGCAATAGCCAGGACCTAGACCAGCCAGAGGGAAGCTGCTAGTATTTCAAGCAAGAAAGCTGTCTTTTGATCTCTGTAGGTGGTTTATCTTTTGACCCCAATAGGAAGATGTTTCAGCACAAAGATTCAAACAGGTAGGTGCTTAGATTTGAATAGCAAGCTATTTATCTTTTCCCAGTTTATTGGATAGAACTGTGGTTCTCAAATTTTAAATGCACATCAGACTAGCCCGGGGTGGGGTTGGGGGTTATTAAAACCAGATTGTTGCTCCCCAACCCCAGAAATCCTGACATGGAAAGTCTTGGGTGAAGTTCAAGAATTTGCCTTTCTAACAAATTTCCAGGAAATGCTAATGCTGCTAATCATGGAGAACCATCAGCGTAAAATATATGATCACTTCTTGAATGTGAATGTATCCTTATAAGGCACTCACTTTTTTATTTTCTATGCCAATAGAGACCCTATTGATGTCTCTATAGAAACAGCTCTTCAAGTGTGAATCAATTTTTAGAAAATAGACCTGCCCTGTTGGGCAGTAACTGTTGTCTGAGAAAGAATATAAAGAAGAACCCTGAATCTGAAGAAAGAAAATTTGAGTCTCAGCATTTTTTCTTTTCTATGCTCAGTGGCTTCAGATGATCAATTACTGTTAGAGGCTCACTCTCTGTCTCTGTAAAATGGGTATGACGCTCTTCTAATACAGATCGATAAGAATTTAATATCTCATTTCCAACATTCTAAAAATCCATTGTATATGTAATACCTGGGCAAATGAAAGACAAGAATGATGCATGTGGAATAGTTGGTAGAGGTTACCTTGGAGGGAAAGAATAGAGAGGAAATAGAACATCTACTTGGTGCGTTTCTGCACTGGTTGTATCTTACAAAGCAATAATCATTTAGATAGGGATTTTACCCTTAAAACAATTAGAAAACAAATGAGATATTTTTTATCAGCAGCACACAGACAGGAAGCTTCTATTTGGAAAGCAGTAATCTCCCATATAATAAGGTTATATTTCCATTCAAAAAAATCAGCCCGTGAGTGAATCGTTAGGCTCTCTGTCCTTGCTGAAATAGAATCCCAATGCAGTTGCTGGAACTGGTTATTTTTTCCTTCAGCCCTGACTTCCGTGGTTCCTGTGCTCTGTGTCAAAATGTGCCACTGCTGAGAACCGAGCTCCCTTGCAGTGGTCAGTGAAAGTGATGTCTAATCAAGAATAACTTTCCCTGCAGGTTTCTTTTCTGTAATTTACTTCCCACTGATTCTCAGGGAGGTGATGCCACAGTAAAAATACAGTCACTGTTTAATCAGTTCCCTTGATTTCTTTCTGAAATCCCGAAGAAGATAGCATTGCAGTCACACTCTGTCTCTTGGGTGGCTCTGGAGACCTTGGATGCTTTCTCAGCAAGCCTTCTCTGCGCAGAAGCACACACCAGGCACCAGAGCTGGGTAGAGCATAGAGCAGAGGAAGTTTATTTTAGGTAGAGAATAAGTGACGTGATGTACACTCTGTCCCCAGCCTAGAACATAAAGCCAGAAAGAGAGAATGAGAGAGAATAAGATGAGAAATCAGAATTGTGTGAAAGGCAGCTAGAAAAATGAGTATATGAAGCAAGAAATGTTAAGAAGAAGAAAATTAACTGGATCTCATTTTGTAGAAAAGGAAGATTGAGAGATTTGAGGGCTAATGAACCTAGCTTTAAAATTGCAAAATTTAAAAGGTTCCAATAATTTCTTAAAGACACCCCATTGGCAGGATTACAGGAAAGTTTGTTATTCCCCAGAAAAAATGTAAGCAGATCTGACTTCCCCTGCCCTCCCTTCCACCTTGGAAATGCCTCATGATAGGCCAGTGATGGTTGCTCCGAATGTCTGTCTGTTTTCTATACCATAAGCTATTCAAAGGCAGCAATTCAGTTCTTTACCTTAGTTTTGCAATGAGGGCTGTATTGCCCAGATGCCATAAATATGTTGAATAAATGAGAATTTTTTTTTGATAAGTAATTTCCTGAAACATAATTTGATACCAAAAGTTTTTCAAAGTTCTTTTTAAAAAACCAATCTTAGGTGCTGCTACTTAGGCCCTACATTTGGCAGTTGGTATTATTTTGAATTCTATATATTCTAGTATTAACACAATTCCATTTTTTTTTCTTTTTATGGAATCTACAACATTCTCCCTTTTCATTTTTCCTTCAGATTGGCTTCCAGTCTAACCTTCTGACTCTGAAGCTGTGCCTTCTAGTTGTCATGCAATAAAGCTTCTTCACTTCATTTTGTTCCTGAATTATTTCAAACAAAAAATAAAAAATAAATTGGAAGGCAATTTGTCAAGGTAGCTGTTGAGCATGAAGAATGGAACTCTGAAAGAAGATTACCGCCATGAGATTCTTTTTTCAAGCCAGAGAAAATCACTATGATTTTGGGTTTTTTCTGTGTGTGAGACTCCTTTCCTACACATTGATTGTGCAGTAATAGAAGGGAAGAGAGAAGCCAGTTTAGGACGATTCTGGCAGCATGCCAGTGATTTGGAGGCACACAGGAATTCCAGACCCTCCCACCATAATAGAAGTAATGAAACCAGGAAGCCAGGAAGAGACAAGGAAAGAAAATCATTGAAGATCATTCGAGCAAAAGATCAGGCCTAATAAGCAGATGCCAGAGGGAAGTCCCATTAATTCAGAATAGAATCTGGGGCAAGAAGAAAAAGCTGTCACAATAAATGAATTTATTATATAGAGAATAATAATGCCATAAACATCCATATTTATAATCTTGATATGAACTAGCAATCATTCTTCAAGCCTAAATCACACCTCCTTCTGGAATTCTTTCTGACAGCTCCAAAGTGACCTGTTTTCTTCTGGATATGTTTAGTCCTCAGGGTTATAGTTCCTATTAGGGAGCCAGTCTTCTGCTGGTTACTTTTTACACTTGACGCGGATGAGCAATCGCTCCTGTTGGAATGTAAATTTCTTTTTTGAAGCTTCAACATTGTCCACCTTTTACATAATAAATATTTCATTACAGTGGTGATAATCATATCGTATGATCATCTGATGACATCAAAATGCTTCATATGAATAACACTGTTCCCATCTCAAATCAAGTTCAAAAGACAAAGCCTCCATCCTCTAGCCCCTTGCAGCATGTGCACGATTGGTAAGTACTGATGCCGTGTCATTGGCATTCAGAAGGCGTTAATGATGAGCAAATGGTCAGCCAGCCCCAAACAACCTTAGATCACTGTTTTATTTTCTTCATATTCTTCTCACTATCCACAATTTTTGTGTTCTCTTCTTTCAGATGCTTTCTTCCCATTAAACTGCAAGCTCTGTGTACAGAGGGAGACTTTCTGCCTTGCTCACTGCCAACTCTTCAGAACCTAGAAAAGTGGCCTTATGAAGTACTCAGTAGATATCTACCTAATGGTAAGAGTGCTGTTGATTCTGACCATATCCTAAAGTGTGACAGAGCTTATAAAATCTGGACCTTAGTGTAAGAAATTAGGTAAGATCTCTATTAATACAGAAAGATACTAAAAGATGCAAAAGCAAATATGCCACAGACCTGTCTGTAAAAAAGAAGAAATGCTTTTAGGAAGTCTCCTCAAAGACCAACATGAAGATTCTGGCTTGCTCTTACCCAGTCTTTATGATCATCAGTTTTGTGGCCTCTACTGTGTTTTATGCCTGCAAACACGGATGCTTAACAGTGTCTTTGCAATTAGGTTTCAACTCCTGCAATGCTCCATGGCAGAACTGTAGCCATCTGTCTGGCCTTCTGAAGTCCATCCTTCCATGCTATCTCCTGTAATGCGCTTGGCTTAGGGGCATTTACAGGAGTAACTCAGAAAGGACAAAGTACTTACATACTGATCTCTCTTCCCCACTGCACTTCCAAGGTAGGAGAGCAAATCAGCAACCCACACTGAACAGCAACATGACACCAGTACAGACGGGATAGTCACATCCCACGCTTTGGCGTCCCCTACCTGAGCATGACAAGGCACACACACGAAAGTTCTTTTCAGTCTTGTCAAAAAAAGCACAAAAATTAGACATAATCTCACATTTTATTAACTTGAAAATGGATAAATACACTGTGATGTATTCACACAGGGGAATATTTCACAGCAGTCAAAACAATGAATTACAGCTATATCTGTCAACATGGATAAATCTAAAAACATAATGCTGAGTGAAAAAGTTAGATATAATATGCTTTATATGTAGTTTAAAACCTGCAGAAAGCACTATTAAATTTACATATGCATAAATATATAGCAAATGTGTAAGAGAGAATAAGTTGTGATTTAATAATAGTGCTTACTTCCACGGATAGAAGAAAAGGGTGGGTAAAATTAAGAAAAACATGGGCCCAGAAATATATCTGCAGAGTTTAATTGATTTCTTTTGAATGTTAAAGCAAAAATATTGCACAGTATTAAAGTAGTTATGCACAAGAGTATTATGTTACTTCCTGTATTTGGTGTATATTTGAAACATTGAAATAATCAAATAATTTTGGGGGCTGGACATGGTGGCTCACCCCTGTAATCCTAGCACACTGGGAGGCCAAGTTAGCTGGATTTTCTGAGCTCAGGAGTTTGAGACCAGCCTGAGAGAGAGTGTGATCATGCTTTCTCTAAAACAGCCGGGCATTGTGGAGGGCACCTGTAGTCCCAACGACTTGGGAGGCTGAGGCAAGAGAATTGCTTGAGCCGAAGAATTTGAGGTTGCTGTGAGGCCATGGCACTCTAGCAAGGGTGACAAAATGAGACTCTATCTCAAAAAAAAATTTTTTTTCAAAGAACATTTAAAAGCCCAAAGGAAAAAATGTACTCACAAAGGGTGAGTTTTATACATTGTTGAAATTAAAATAAGACTGGCACTTTGTAAAGACATATTTTGGAGCTCATCATTTCTTTTCTGATGTGAATTTAGCTATGAAATAAACTATCTGAAAGTTGACTCCACGACCACCACAACAATAAAAGACTGGCAGAAGGAAAGGAAATGAAAAGTGGGGCTAAACAAGGCAGGCAAGATAGAGAGGGGAGAGTAAAAAACAGATCCCAGGAAACAGACCAGACATGAAATACAGTCTGAGAAAACCACTGTGATGTAGGGTGAGGATGGAGAAGTTACACCAGCTCAAGGCCAGTGGCTCATGAGATGCATTTGGAGAAAAATGGGGAAAAGAGCTGGAACCATCTGCAGAACACAATAGACCTATCAGAAAAGAGCTATATTTATCCCTGCACAGCAAGCGCAGGGAAACATAATTAGTTTCCCCACTAGGCGCCGCTGTGCTAGGATAAGTTGAGAATGCCCTCCAAGCTGATTGGTAAAATATACAATTAGGGATAAGGGTGGCTGAAGAAAATGTAAGGTGATCTGACATTCCGCTTTTGGCAGGACAGTCCCGATTTTTAACAATTTGTCCCGTGTCTCGTGGTGTTTTAAAAAAGTTCCGATTTTGGGAAAGAATGCACGACAAGCTAGGGAATGGCAGGAGAATGGGAAGGGAATATACGGTTTCTGGCTGCCATGTGGCTATTTCACCGGGATATGAGTTTTATATTATTTTTGTTAATTTTATAATGTTAAACTTTAATAATAACAAATAATCGTTGAGAACTGATTATTGAGAACTGCTTATCAAAGTTTGCATTGTTCATCAGTTGTTAGAATTCGACCACCATTGTTTGGATTTAATGAACAATGGCATTTTTTGGCATTGGCAACTACAAAAACATTTTGTAACTATCTCTCAGATTATACACATCATACTGCATGCTAGTGCTAGTTAAACAAGTGATGTCAACAAATCAGCTATTCAGATAATTTAGGTAAGTAATTTATTTATTTATTTCATGCATTCAGCAGATAGTACTCATATTATTTATATTTTATAGTGGTGGCAAAAAGTCTAGCACCAGCCTTGAAATTGACACTTACGACTTACGAGTTATCATTATTAAAAATATATACTGATAAGGAAAAGGTTAAATCTTGGGCATCAGCAAAAATCACAATAGAGAACAAATGGTTAGAAATATTTCATCATTTTGAAACAAACCATGTTCCATACAATAATGCACTAAAAATTGTGGGATATGCACTGTCCTTACCAGGAACTAATGCTGCAACTAAACACATTTTTTTCTACGGTAAATAAAGTGTGGACATCAGAAAATCACAATTAAGTATTGAGACTTTGAAAGCCATTTTATGTGTGAAATATAATTTAACAAATTCTTGTGAAAAATTTCATGACCTTTTAAACAACAACAGCAATCTACTAAAAAATTTCACTCAAATGAAAAATATTGCAAAGAATAAAATAATGCTATACATAATTTTTAAAAATGTATTTGTATTTGCAAATTGTACTCATGTTGAAATTTAAAAAAATATTACAATACTATTTTTGCATTCTATGAAAATTTTTGTTGCTCCATATAGACTAAAGTTTTAATTAAGGACCCCCCTCCCCATCAATGGTGTCCTGCTTTACCAATGTTAAAATCTGGTCACCTTAAAATAGTGTTCTGATTGTTTCTCAAGTCTAGTTGAATGTAAAATGGTCCAATGAAATGTGAACTGCAGTGATGGCTCACCCTCTCCCACCCTTCCTAGGTGGGACGTGGTAGAGACCAAGCCAGTTGTCTGTCCATGAAAACTGTGAAAAAAGGCAAAGTGGCACAGTAATGTGCCAGCATCTGTATGGGAAACATGCCAGAAGATTCCATGGCAGCACAAAACAACAGCAGCTCCTCTTGCCAAGGAAATGGGTCTTTATTGACATTCAGATTACAATAATTGATTTCAAATCTATGACTACCAAAACATAGGAAATCTTATCTATTAATTTCCTGGAAGAGAGGAATACTGAAGTGAACCTGTTTGCCATTTATCAAACACCCTTGTTTTTGGCTAGGGAAGAAGAAATTAAATATCCTTTTATTGAATGGTTTCTCTCTTTTAAGTAACCTAGAAGGCAAAGTAAAAACACAGACAAAGGTATAGAAAGTGATATTGAAACAGATAATGAGAGGCAGGGAAATTAAAAAAATAAGTGTTTCCAACCAGAATCAAGTCCACTGAGAAAATGTCAAAAATAATTTTTCATTAAGTAAAACATAGAAGCTCTTAATGTACAGACTCTGTTAACTAAAAATCAACTCTGTCCTTCCTTCCATCTTATTCTGAAGCAGCACTAAAAGATAAGAACTGCTTTCATGAGTAGGGTGCTGGCCCCATATGCTGAAGGTGGTGGGTTCAAACCCAGGACCGGCCAAAAACTGCAAAAAAAAAA
>NW_003852400.1:45395397-45403092 GCF_000181295.1 Otolemur garnettii | reverse complement strand
CTAGTACAACATTCTGTCTCCTGGTTCATTTGCTTATTACATAGGAAATGGATGAGATGGAACGGTGATGGGGGTTAAGCAGTGCAATTGACTCTTAAAATTTTGTATTTGGAATGGAAGTTAGCACACTTGTTTTCACATTACAATAAAGGGGTCTATTTATGGTCCACCATAACATTTAAGCTGGAGGATGACAAAGCGACAAGTCCAACGGCTCCTCCAAAGGCCTCATTTTAGAGAAGCAGAGGGCTTGGGAAGTCAGTCTGGTGGTCCCACTCCCACACAGTGGGAGATGATATCCTAGACTGAAAACGTGAGGGAATTGTGGCAGAATTTTCCTTTTTAGAAGCAGTTGACTCCATTACTAAAAAAAGTCTTATTGTCCTAAAACTCTTCTTTACATCAAGCTTCAATTAGGTATAAGTTCAAAACAACTAATGCTTCTAAGGACTTCACAGCTCTCAAAACAATCCACGGCGGCTTTCTTTTCTGTCTCAGTCTTCTCTACACCACAATACTTACTGCCAATTTTTGTCAACAACACTTCATGGACACAAAACACAGAACTTCTATTACCCGAGTTGCTCAGGTGCCCGACCCCTTTTGGCTAACCTTCAGGATGGAGATTAAAATCCCTGAGTTGTAGGGTCAGAGAGAGCTTGGTTGGACAATGGTAGGACAATGTGGGTGCCCCAGACCTTCACTGAACTTCCTTTCCCAATTATCCTCATCTACTCCTCTCCAGGAGTGTCCTCAGACTTCAGAAGCTTTCTCTGCTTTTCAGCACAAAGATTAGGAAGTACTGGGCAGTGGGTGTGGGAGTAAGGTGCCAGCCCTATATGCCGGAGGTGGTGGGTTCAAGCCAGCCCCAGCCAAAAACTGAAAAAAAAAAAAAAAAGACAAAGAGTAGGAAGTACCTATGAATTTACATGCCCCCAGAGTGAGCCTTAACAAAATGACAATCATGAGGGTGTTTCCTTGTTCTAATTCTGCACAACCCTGAACCCCACTCTGCACTCCAGAGCACCTCAGTGCTACAGGCTAAAGCTCCACTCTGGGCAGCGCCTGTGACTCAAAGAGTAAGGCGCCAGCCTCATATGCATATGCTGGAGGTGGTGGGTTCAAACCCAGCCCCAGCCAAAAACTGCCAAAACAAAAAAAAACAAACAAAGCTCCACTCTGAGACTGAGAAGTTTCTTCCTTACTCCTGCCCCTCCCACCTTACACTCTTTACTGTGTTCTTAGTTTCTCCTGGAAGTCCTTTCATAATAACGTATTGCCCCAGAATACCCATCTTTATTTCTGTTTCAGAGAAAACTGGCTGAAGTAAGAAATTATTATATTCTCTAAAAGTCATTTTCCACATCTGCTAGAGTTAACGTAGGGAGTAAATGAGCAAAACTATAGCAATACTATAGTTTCTGGCAGGATGTGAATGTTTATTAAACAGTAACTGTTACTATTACATTCTCTGTGCACAAAGTTCAGGGCCTTTGGGGAAGTTTGTGAGCCATATTTCTACTAAGGAAGCCCAAGGATGCTGGGTTTCCTTGAGAGGGTGTGACAATGACGCCTGCCATGGAATGTAAGCATCCTGAGAAGGTGCTGAAGACTCGTGCACGGCTGCGTAGGCTGCTCGGCAGCCTCTGCTGTGCTCCTTTCTGTTGGCAGATAGCCGAAAGCCCAGGTTACCAGCAGTATTACACTGCTGTCCTTTTGGGGGTCACGAGAGGCGAAGAATGTTTCCTAGGTAGAACAGACAAAGTTGAAATCCAGAATACTTGGCCTAAATTTAAATTTCCAAGAGCTTATGAAAAGGTTAAATGTGATATAAATCTGCATGCCAAAATAGTATAGAGGGAAAAAATGAGGTTTTCTGTTTTCTGTTTGGTTCATAGCGTGGCATATTTGAGAGGCAGAACATTGTGCAGCCAATTATAACATGAGATTGATATTCGAGGGTTGCGCTCACCCAGCTGCAGGGCTCAGTGTGGGTGATCCACGCAGCTGAAGGGAACTGGGCAGCAGCTTTAATTAATTAGCAATTTTGAGCTTCTCACACTAAAAGCTATCTTAATGATAAAAAGAGGAATGATAGGGGAAGGCAATAGAGTTTGAAACATGCAGCCTGAAACAACTGATAGATCACCCACGCTGAGCTTTTAAGCTTCAACCTGTCTTCTATGTAACCATTACATGCTAAATATTTTATAGTTATAAAATTGTAAACAAATGAAAGTCATCTTAAAATTTTGAGTTTGTTAAGAGTGTTTTGGCTTCTGAAAAAAATATATATTAACTGGACTCTAACGTTGTTTGCTCTTGAGTGAAAACAACAAATAGCCTATTTATTTGCATAATGTTACACGAGGGCTCAGAAAAACACCACCATAAAGTACTTTAAATTGAAGAAGCCGGGGAGGATTTCAGAACAAGAAGGTCACTCTGACCTTCCCCATCTTTCTGTTGAGAGCTGGCTATGAAGAAATTCTCTGCCTTAGCTCACCTGAAAGAAGGTCCTAAGGCCCTTGTTGCTGAGGAGTCCTGCCCTATTCCTGGGCAGAAAGAAGGCCATGCAGAGAAGGCAATGGGGCTCTGCTGGGTTCTCCTCTCAGTCTGTTGCCAATAGAGCACAGCCTCTTGTCCAGTCACACGTCTCCACGGCTCTCCTTTCTTCACTGAACCTGAGCATACAAATGGAGAACTTTTCCTGGGTCTTTGGGTCTTCATTTCTGGAACCTCCTGTGTCATGTAAAACCTTGAATAAATAAATTTGCCATGCTTTGCTCCTCCTTTTCAGCTGTATCTCATGATAGGGGTGCTGGCTGCCCCCCTACGATGGGTGAGGGAGGATAGTGCACCTCTCCTTCCCTACATACTCCTTCTAGGATTGTCAAAATCAAAACACAGAGATTTATAACTCACAGAATCCTTTCATACATGTCATTTAACCCTCAAGGCAAAAACAGAGAAGAGGAGAAAATATTATTACTACCCTCAAACTTGTGGTTGAGCTGAAGAAAAATAATTCGTAAAAGGTTTTAGATTCATCCAGGATCATAAAGTAAGTGGTCGCACTGTCGTCCTGACAGATCTTCTAATTCTGAATTGCGTTGTTAGCTTACCTCACATCAACCTACATAATAATCTTGTTCGTTTTTCTAACCTGGAATAAGAGATCTAATTTATCGTGATCAAAATATCAAGCAAAGGAAATAAATTCATTTCTTTATTTCAGCCAATTCAATTCCTACTCAGTGGTAGGTATGATCAACTTCCCTCAAAGCACGATCCAAGAGGAAATCCAACATTTACCTTACCCCTTCCATTGACAATAAGGGTTGGAGACATGTCAGTATCATACTCATGCTTTTGATACGCAAAGCTTAGTTTTTGTTTGTTGATATATTTGTTAAGTGAATGCATATTCTTGAGAATACACAGGTGCGGGAGAGTTATCTGTGTTGCTTGGGAAATACAATCTTGCTGACATTAGAAAAAATTTTATATATTGAAATAGAGAAGTAGTAAGCACAAAACCAGATCATGCCAACAAGTTTAGCAAGGCTTTGACAAACAGATGCCCTGCTGGAGAAGAGAGGATGGAAGCCGCAGACCGTGCACCTGGTGCTCCGTTCTCCCATCCCAGGATCACTTAGCCAGTTTTGCACTCACAGGCTCCTGTGCTTCCATTCCCCACAGCCAGCACCTGTGTATCTTCATCAGTGGGAAGCTGGGGATCTTTGTGAACTTGTGCCTCCCACCCTCAGGCACAACTCTTCTTTGCTTGCCCCAAATGAGAACATTTGCAAGTGCGACCAGGACTGTCTCTGAAGATTCCTGTGAGACTGAGCCACAGTGACCACCACCCATGGGACTTCACTGCTTAATTTCATCTTGTACACCTGCTTGCCATGCTTCTCATCTGGGCTTCACTTCTTTCCTCCCTTACCCATTTTTTCTTGGGCTTCCCTAATAAATCACTTTCAAACAAATCATCATTTTTAGGTCTATTTAGAGGAACCCAATCTAAGACAGAAGGTTGAAATTGAACTGGACCTTAAAATGAACACCAGATTTGAGCTTTGTGAAGAAAGGTTTTTTTCGGAAGAGAGAATATAATAAGCAAAGGCATAAGTCAGTGGGATTTTATATTTTTAATGTAGATTTGGATCTTGGGGGAAAGCCTTCCTGATAATAAGCATGGGTGTTGTAGAGATGGTGGCATAAGTTTAGGTTGTTAGGACAGAATCATACCAGGTAAGGCATGAAAAAAATTAAAAGAAAACAAATTGGAAATTGATATATTAAAGGGTATAAAACTATGTTGAGTTTCTTAGGAGAAAACCTGACAAAAGAAGGCATTTCTCAAAACACAGGTGTAGAAGCCTAGTCTCTGTAGATGGTATGTAGAAAAAAATTTCTATGGTCAAATAAAGCATGAAACTCCTTTATCCTATGTCTAGTCTACTGAGGATTATCAAACAACTATAAGCTTAAGAACACTGAGGTCCAGGACCAGTTTCAATTTTGTTTTTAAACTTCTAATCTTTGTTGGACTGAGGAGAGTACTACCTTTAGTGCAGTGCTATTCAGAGTATGGCCCACCTGCTGGTAAAGAACCCTCTCTGGCTGTAGCAAGCCTAGCATTTGCCAACACATCTGACCACAGTACACTTGGGGAAAGCCATTCTTGTTAATATAGAGTACAAAAAAATACAAAATTATAGCTAGTTAGGAAGAATATGTTCTAGCGTTCTACACAACTATGAGATGATGATAGTCAATAATGTATAGTTTGAAGTACCTATTGAATGCTCTCAATACAAACACATGATAAATGCATGAGGCGATGGATGTGCTAATTACTCTGATCTGGTCACCATGCGTCATATGCATGGAAACATCACTATGTACCCTACGAATTTGTACAATTATAATTTGTCAAATAAAAAACCCAAATTTAAAAAAAAAATTAAAACTAGGTTGGCGCCTGTGGCTTAAGGAGTGGGGCTCTGGCCCCATATACCAGAGGTGGCCGGTTTTAAACCCAGCCCTAGCCAAAAAGAAATTTTTTTTTTAATAAAATTGTTACATAAACACATGTGTATAGAACTGGTTGTCCTGTAAACACACTAAATGCTGTTTTAGGAAGTTCAGTGAGAGGGATAGAGATTGGATGGAGGCCAGGTGCTTTGCTATGGGGAGACTTGGCTGGTGGCCAGAGAAATGCAAAGGAAATGAGCATCAGAGACCATCTACAAAAGCTTTTGACCTTTGTATATCATGAATGGAGAGGTGAGAAGACTAAAATACCCTGAACTGGAGGAGCAAGATGGCGGCCAAGTAACAGCTTCTTTGCAACCAGGCATGGGGAGATTGGGGAGAAGATTCCAGGCAGCTCTGGCTTGTGGGCTTTGCCCAGAAACATCCCTTTGGGGAGGCAGAGAGATAGCAAGAGACTTCTGGACCCCAGGAGGATGACAAAAGCAGTAGAGAACTGGCAAGAGGTTCTGATCAATCTGAGGCTGCCACAGCTGTAACTACAACAATGAGATTGCAGATAGGAAAGGCTTTTCCTGTGGGTTGTTTTGTTTTGTTTGGACTTGGGCACTCAGTTGAATTACCTTGGAAGAACTTGGGTGAGACTGAGGGTGACTTTAAGCATTGTCCAGGGTTCGAGACTGAGCTGCTGGGCCAGAACAGAGCTGACATTGTTTGTCTGTGGGCCTGTGTGCAGCCATTGTGGGAGATCTGCCCTGCAGACTCTGCCCTCAGAGTCACAGAGCTAGGCTTAAGCAGGGAGAACTTGGGCAAGTGATCTAGTGACTGAGCAGCGCCAAAGGCCAAGACTGACATTCTGGGGAAGAGCAGAGCTTTCAGTGATTTCTTTCAGTGATTGGCAGTAGGAGGGCTATCTTGCAGGCTAGACCCTCAAGGGCAGAGATTGAGACCAGTTTTGGCATACCAGATAAGCAGGCAGCCACTTCAGGAGAGATCCCCGCAGCAAGTGCATTCCTGGGAAAGCTTCTGCTTAACCAAAGTTAACAGCTTAAGGCATCTTTAAAGTGGCCTGAGGAGAGATTCAAGCTCTCAACCCTGTGGGGTTTGAGGACAAAGAAGTCAGCAGAGGCCTGCAGTTTCCATCTCATATAGCTGTATTAACATTGTGATTAGCATCTCATACCCTAGGAGATCACCTGTTGCCCAGATAATATTCAACAAGATATATATATATATATCTCCTTGTTTTGGTTTTGGTTTTTTTTTTCTTTTCTTTATTTCAACATTTTCCCTTAAGATTTTCCTTTTTTTTCTTTCTTCATTTTTTTGTTTAAATATAATTTTCCATTATTGCCTTCTTTAATAAGAAGAACTTCATTTTTGCCAGTGTTTCTGCCCCTGTTATTTGGTTTTTCCCCCAAATTAATCTGTAAGGTTTTCTGTTTGTTTGTTTTGGCTTAATTTATAGTATTTCTGTCTTTCCTCTCTATTTGGTGGAGGTGGAGTACTGTGTCTGCTCAGGCTGGCAAAGAGCTGTTGACCTCAAGGGAACCACCCAACCCAGGACCCACAGAGTTTGCAGGTTTTTAAGGTTGGGTCAAAGTACCCTACCTTTATTACTCCTGTCTCCTCTTTCTGTGCCTGTCTTCTTTTTATCAGGATTCCCTTTTACTCACTCCTTCTCCTTTCTCTTTTTTCTTTTTTTAATATCTTTTTTTTCCTTCTTGCTCTTCAATCTTCTCATCCTTTTAGTCTTATACCAAAAGGACTCATTGAAATTTTAGGCCAGAGGCACTGTAACTTAAAGAGCAAGAGAAAGTGAAAGGAAAATTAGGGCAAGGAAACAGATAAAAGAAAACACTCATGAGGAAGAATCAGTACAAAAATCCTGGCAACATGAAAAACCAGCCCAGAGCAACCCCTGCCTCCCAAGGGACCATGAGGTGGCTATTGCAGAGGATTCCACCTATAAAAAAATGTTAGACATGACAAAAGGGGGATTTAAAATACAGATGATGAAAACGATGAAGGAAATTTCTGAGAAAGTAGAAAATAACCAAAGGGAAATCTAAAAACAGATCTAATAAGAGATGAACAATATAAAGAATATAGAAAGAATATAACAGAGCTAAAGGAACTGAAACAGTCAATTAGGGAACTTAAAGATGCAATAGACAGTATCAACAACAGATTAGATCATGCAGAAGAAAGAATGTCAGAGGTATAGGACAAAGCTCTTGAGACAACTCAGATAGTTAAAGAGGCAGAAAAGAAGAGAGAGAAAGCAGAACATTCCCTGACAGATTTACGGGACTTTATGAAGCGTTCAAACATAGGAGTTATAGGTATCCCAGAAGGGGAAGAGGAATGCCCCAAGGGAATGGAAGCCATACTAGAGAATATTATAAATGAAAATTTCTCAAATATCACCAAAGACTCTGACACACTCTTTTTAGAGAGATATCAGACCCCAGGTCACCTCAATTCAAATAGAGCTTCTCCAAGACACATTGTAATGAACGTGTCCAAAGTCAAGACAAAAAAAAAAAAAAAAGCATGCTGCCAGGGGTAAGCCCAGTTGACCTACAGGGGCAAAATCACCAAAGACTCTGACACACTCTTTTTAGAGAGATATCAGACCCCAGGTCACCTCAATTCAAATAGAGCTTCTCCAAGACACATTGTAATGAA